>NC_058130.1:512603725-512746760 GCF_016433145.1 Gracilinanus agilis | reverse complement strand
ACACACACACACACACACACACACACACACACACACACACACACACACACACACACACACACACACACACCTTCTGGAAATGAGCAAGAAGCAAGAACCTGAGCCCAGAAGACAACAAGAGGAAGTTGCTAAGATTGATTGAATTTGGGAAATAGCAGTACTTTTAATAATGTGAAACCACTTGTTGACATAAAAACTTATCTCTTTAACATCAATATAGAATCCTAGGGATTTAATATGGCTGCAAATCATGGAACAACATTCTCTGAAGAATCAAAATCACACCTTACCCAAAAGGAAATGGAAAGACATAAAGTTAGCATTTACATAGCAAATTTAGTTTTGAAAAATGCTTTAAGAATATTTTATTTGATCTTCACAACAACCCTAGTATGTAGGTGCTATTATTATCCATTTTTACATAATAGAAACTAAAGCAGAGTTTAAATAATTTGGCCAGGGACACAGTGTTTTAGGCTAGATTTAAACTTTTCTTCCAAACTCCATGCCCAGTTTTCTATCCAGTAGGCTCATATATGCTATATGTGTAAGTTGGTTGAAATTTTTCCTAACAATATCTCTTCCATAATAACAAAAGCCATTGTCAATGACATCTATGACTGGAGAAGTTTGGCTGGTCATGTATCAAGACTGAAAAATAGCATATGGTCAGCCTTAAATGCTCATATCTATTAAAAGAACCAGAATAGAGATTTCTAAAACATTGGGGGGACCCTTTAGAAGAATCTATGGATCAATAAGGACAAGAATTATAGAGTATGAGAAGGCATGATGAGATTACAATCTGATAAATTACCCATATTAGTGCAATCCAAATTTCACCAACATATCTATGAATACAGAAAAAGGGAGTTCATAGTGCCACCTCAATCTTTCCTTGTCAGATTCATTTGGAGTATTTTATTGAGATATGAGCTTTACAATTTAGGAAATAAATGGACTACTTTGGATGTATTCCAGTAAGGGAAACCAAAAATAATGAGGTATTTACCAACATAATTATCATGTGAAAGAATTTTCTGAAGAAATTTGGAATATTTAACCTAGAGAAGAAGACTTGGAGGAAGGAATTTATAATACATAATTTAAGCACACAGAGTTGTTTTTAAATACAGTATTTGAAGGATTTTTATGAGAAATATTAGAATTTTTTCTGGTCCTCAAAAAAAGTTTCCCTCAAGGTTACAGAGAAGCAGATTTTGCAGTTTTTATAAAGAAAAAATGAACAATTAGAGCTAAGAAAAAATTAAATAAACTTATTTAGGAAGTAACATTTTCTCCATAACTAGAAGGCATCCATTGGAGGCTTGATAATCATTTATTAGGGATGTTTTGGAGTGATTTCCCTCTCAGATTGGTCTATATGATCATTGAGATCCTTTCTAATTCTGAAAGTATGATGTACAAATGAAAAAATCTAAAACTAAATTATTGTACTCACCAACCAACCAATTATCAGTTTTGAGGTAGAAAAGATGATTTATAAATTAAAATGGTACTGAGAGTCGTTATCCTTAAACTACATTTTATTATTTTGAACCTAGGGATATATAATACTTATAAAAATAATGGTATAAGAACTCTAGATTTCAGCTTCAAAATGACTTTGGGATTATAAAAAGGAATTTTTTTAATTTCTTTAATTTAACGGGGGGACCTGGAGATGCTCTTACCATAGAGATGTGAAGGGATTAAGCAGCCCATAGTGACAGGAAGTAGGAACCAGGGAGCCCCCTGATGAGCCAGAGTCAATAGCAGGCTGTCAGTCATTGACAGTAAGGGCTGGCAGATGCAGGGAAGTTGGCTGCTGGGTGGGAATTGGTCATTGGGGTTTGGTTGCTAGTAGAGTGGGTTGGTGATTAGTTCCTGGAATATAAAGGCAGGCCTGAGCTTACTGAGAGGATTTTTGGCTTTAGCCTTTAAAGGACTTTTTGCCTCTGGGATCTCTAGAGAGCAGGAGGTCTGTCTTATAGGCAAGGATCTGCTCTCAGCTGACTACTGACAGTTGGGCTGCTATAGAAAACTGATTGAAGGAGTGAGTGAGTGGTGGCTATCCATTATTTTAGGGAGTTAGGTAGTTAGTGAATCATTTAAAGATAGTGTAGACTGGATAGACCTGGTGTTTGCCAGGCAAGAAGAAGCTGTCCTCAGAAGACAGAGTTAGTTGTTAGAAATTTTAGGTAGTATTAGGAATTTTAGGTACATACATATATATGTATATATATGGTATAAGATTAGTAATCTCTCTTTCCTCTTTTCGATCTTTTCCTCCTTTACTATATTCTTTTACTGTCTCTATTTTAGTTAAACTAAATTGTTAATTGTTAAAAGCTGCTAAAAAAGTTTTCTTTTCTCTGCCTTTAAGGGATAATATTAATTTAAAACAACAAATTAATTTACAACCATATTTTCATTAAAACTTAAATTATTAAAAGCTGCTCTCTTATTTTGTCAAAACCCCTATTTTAACCCTTACAGAATAAAATATGATGACGTTTCAGGGTTGGGGGGAATTTGAAAAGGAGTTCTGGGAAGAAGACATGGTAAAAAAAAATGGTTGCCTTGCTTGGGGGTGGCAGTGGAGGATGGGGCTGTAAACCTTTTTTCATCTGGCTTGGGAGTATAGTAATTAACCCTCTCTTCTTTCTATGCCAAACATAGCACTCAAATATAGTCTTATACTGGCAGTCCTGTGAGGCTATCTTTCCTATATACTAGAATGCTTGTAATGTGAAAAGGATTGAATTAAAACTATTTTATAACAAACTTTGTATCTTCCTGTAGCCCCACTATTTACTGTTGAGATTGTAGAAAGGCCAGTCTGTACTTTGTGCTTCAATAAATTTCTTCTGTATTCTTTGCAAAAAAAAAAAAAAAAGGAATATTCTACAAGGAAATTATGAAGAGATCCTGGTTAGGATATGGGGGTTGGAGGAGAGGAAATGGGGAAGAAGGCAGGATAGTAGGTTTAGATGACTAAGAAGGAAGGCTTTAATCAGAAAAAAAAAAGCCAGTGTCTTTACCCTGATGTCCTAATTTTCACTGAGGAATAATCACTGAGAGAATAAACTCTCTACAATTCTCCCCAGTCCTGGTGCTGCCTGTGATATGATACTGTGCTGGGATCTGTATTTCCTCAACCCTAGTGTACAAGGTGTGAGAGGAGGTGCTTTTGGGAAATGATGTGGTTGATGTACCTCTACTTCTTGATGGTACATTTTCTAATCCAATTAAATTACATGATTTAGCCCCCAAAAAAGTCTTAGAGATTTGTTAACAGCTGTTTTTAAGGCAATTTCCCCTGGGAAGGGGACAGAGCCAACATGGAGTATCTTGTATCATGGCCCTGAGTAAAATGTTGGGGATATTAAAAAAAAAAAAGAAAGAAAATGGGAAATGTTATCCACAAACCTTCCAAGAAACTGTTAGAACTACATTACAAAATAACACAGGGTAAATGCACAGGAGAAATCCAAGCAAAGTTCTTTGTAGTCTAAGAGATAATGAAATCTCTAACAATCTCAGTGACTTGACAAGTTTCTTTCCCTGTGAGTCAGAACTTGTCTTTGTCCCCTGCCTGTTCTCACATGTTGGAAAGGCCAACATAAGGACAATAAGTTCTGTCAGGGCTGATCTACAGATTCCTCTAAATTTTCTAGCACCTCCCTCCACTGGCATAGCATAAAAATGAGTGTCTTACTGTAATTAGAGGGGAAAAGTTCTGTTCATTTTGCAGTTACCCTTTCCTAGGATAAATGTAAAAATGCCTCCAGTGAGGATCTCCAAGAAGTTTTGGCCTAATCCCAAATTATTTAGTCCCTTTGTCTAGTTTCCAATAGTCTACTGAAGATTGTAGTCATTTAGTTACCTATGAATAGTATTGTCAAATAACTAAAATAGAAATAATGCCCTTGGAAAATGTACTCCTATCTAGAATTTTGAAGTGATTTTTGCTCTTCAAATTTTCGTTCAGTGTTTATACTTTTAATCTATAAAATCATGGCAATCAAGGTAAGTGAAAAGAACAGGAGGCAAAGTCCTTAATTGGAGATGAAAAGAAAGTATGGTAGATTTCTGGCAGATGTGATCTGGGGCCACTTCCAAATATAACTGAGATATCAATGAATATAGAGTAAAAAAATCATGTCGATGCCCTTACAAAATATTGACTTCACCCTAATCAGATTGAAGTAGAATTCCTAGCTATAATAGAAATGGTGGAGAACCAGAGTACCTGAGTTACCTTTCTAAATATCATACTGACACATCTCTTAGATATGTACTGATCCTTGGAGAAAATAGATGAAGATGTGGACTTAGGGCAAAAATTTTTAAGTTCCTCACTATAGCCATCCCAGACCAGAATGAGCAGATATATGAACTCCTTTAAAAAGTTATCTATAGGGGGCAGCTGGGTAGCTCAGTGGAGTGAGAGTCAGGCCTAGAGACAGGAGGTCCTAGGTTCAAACCCGGCCTCAGCCACTTCCCAGCTGTGTGACCCTGGGCAAGTCACTTGACCCCCATTGCCCGCCCTTACCACTCTTCCACCTATGAGACAATACACCGAAGTTAAGGGTTTAAAAAAAAAAAGTTATCTACAGTTGCTGCTTCCATTTCTTTTCCTCTTTCTTATTTCTCAACTCTTTGAAGTCTGGTTTTTGAACTGATCTCAGAACTGAAAATTCTCTATCTAATATCACCAAGTTCGGATCCTGAATACCAATTACCTATTATGGACTTTTCAAACTAGATGCCTTGAAGACATTAAATTCAATATGTTAAAACTGAACTCAGTTTCCTCTCCTTATACCTTTCTCTATTTCTGTTGAAAGCACCATCTATCCAGCGAATGTTTAGTATCCTGGATTCTTCCCTTTCTACTATCTTCAATCTTATCCTTCAATCCTTCCTCTTCCTCTAATTATTCCTTCATTTTTTGTAGGTAGTTTACAGCCAGGTTTCAGTTGTCACTTAGCAACTTTTCTTGCAAACTAAACATCTCATCCCATAACTTGATTCAGCCTAATAGTAGAGTGTTAGCTGAGGGTTATCCCCTTTTTCTAACCTCAGATTTCTTAAGATCATTTACTTATAAACTTTTTCTGGTCTATTCAATTTGCTCTCTTTTCTTCAATCTGTGTTTTTCTTTTCAATTCCTCATTATTTCATCTCATTTTTTTCACTCTAGTTTTTGCCAAGTGTCTCTCCCTTCATTCCTAATCTTCCATCTTCATTCTCTCCCTTCTCTTTCAAGATTTCACCCTCTTTAATAAAAAAGGGGAAAGGACCTACTTGTACAAAAATATTTATAGCTGCTCTTTTTGTGCTGGCAAGAATTGGAAACTGAGGGGATGTCCATCAATTGGGGAATGATGAACAAATTGTGGCACATGTTGGTAATGGAATACTATTATGCTATAAGAAATGATAAACAGGATAATTTCAGAAAAAAACCTGGAAAGATCTGTGGGAACTGTTGCAGAGTTAAATAAGCAGAACTGGGAGAACATTGTACACAATAACAGCAATAATAGATGATGACTAGCTGTGAAAACTTGGCTATACTCAGCAGTGCAATGATCTGGGACAATCCTGAAAGACTTATGAGGGGGGATGCTATCCACCTCCAGAGAAAGAACTGTTGGAGTTGTCTTTCACATGTGTATCTTTGGTTTTATTTGGCAGTTGTGGTTATGTATGAGCGTGCTCTTATAACAATGACCAATATAGATGTGTTTTGCATGGCAATAAAGGTTTTTTTATTTCAATGCTAACTTCCTCAATAAATGTCAATATCATTTCACTCATCTTGTCCTTTCCTTTACTTCTACCACTTGCTCTGACCCTTCATTTCTTCCCCTTTTATTTTCATAATTTCCTATCAATAATTCATGACCCTCACTATACATTTTCCATTTACAAAACAAACTTAAAGATCAATCTTCTGAAGCTTTAATTCTCAAATTATATTACATTTGGTCTTAATAGGTCAAATTTTCTCCTCCTGATTATTATTGTTGTCATTATTATTAGACAGGCTCTCCCCATTTTACCCTGGTTGGAAGCCCATTCTACTGGGGATTAGCTTTGATGGGCTTTGACTAGCTCCATGTCCAACCTGAGCCTGTTTCCACTTTCTTTAGGTAACTTGATAATCGCCTACTCTGGGGAGCTCACAAAAGCATCTATGTCCAAATTAAGATTATCCCACTGAATGTTTCATTACTCTGATTCCTGGGTTGTCTTGAGGACTTAACTGTTCCTAGGCTTTTCAGTCTATCATTAGGTTCCCATTCAGTGGTTTCTTCCAAATTTCTCTCATTTGTAGTTACTTCCTGACTTCCTCCCCATTCCCTTTAACCTCTTTGCCCAGATCTTCAATCAATCATCAGACAATAAATATTTTAGAATCTACAATGTGACAGCCACTATGCTAAGCGCTGATGTGAAGATACAAATAAGAAAAAGAAAGGTAGCTCTTGCTCTCAAGGAATTTATAATCTAATGGAGGAAGATAATGCACAAAAGCAAGCTAAAAAGGGGCAGGGAAGCCACCTGAGCCACCAAATTTGAAACAAATCACAGAGCATGTGATGGGAAATGAAATTCATATTTAATTCTAACTTTTAAATATCTTTCTTCACTAATTTACATGACGTTTTCACTACTTTGATCTATTTACCACCACCCTTTCTCTAGTTTGGATTTTTTCCACTTCCATACCACTTTTTTTTCTCACTCTTTATCTACCATTCCTTAACTCAAATATCTCACATTCCTCTTTATACTTTTTCACCTCCTTTTCTACCATCCCTTGATCCCATTTCCTTCACAAAATTAGCTTGCCACACTCAGTCTTCAGACATCACTGTAGTTTATTTTGAGAATTTAGACTTAGTTTGGCAAATCAGCCAGAGGCAGGTCACATACAAATTGCTGAGTCCAGACAACAGATCATTTCAAATGAAACATTCTCAAATTTACTAGCACTCACTAATTACTGAGCAGTGCTCAGAAAGGGTGGAGTGGGAGAAGGGCAATTTCCTTAAAGTTTCTTAAAACACAAAACAAGATAAAACAAGAATAGTTAAGGAAACAAAGTCATCAATTTACAGGACTTAGGAAATACTGTGGAATATTATGTGTAATTCCTTAGGTGGTCAAGTATCTCTACAAAGCAAGCAAAAATGAAGTATAAGAAATACTAATGGCTAATTCTAGAAGTACAATCTTAGATGGATATATCATCGAAAGAGGGAATTGAATTTCCAGTTTCTGAAATTAGCGTATCATGGCATCTAATGCCATATTCTCTTATCTTTGTTTATCCTTTCCAATAGGCATGATGATCTTTGTTTATTCTTTCCACTACATCTACAAGGGTTAGGAGACCATCTGTAGCTCTTCTATAGTGGACTATATAAATACTCTTCTGAAAGGCAGTTGAGGATAGAATATAATTGCAAAAAAAAAAAAAAAAAAAAAAAAAAAGAATATAATTGCAAAGGAGACTGTGAGAAACTAGACAGGATGGTTTAAAAAATGATGAAGTACAGATGTTTGAGTGTGGACTGAGTCTTTTGCATGTGGCTAGATACCCAGAGGACACAGGAAATATTTTCTATGATGGTAGAAGGGTTCTTAGAGAATGAAGCCCTCTACTCTTCCCTGTTGCCAAAGGCAGATAATAACTATATAGGCAAAATAAGTTGCCTGATCCTTTCTGTCCTTCATTCAGAGCTGGCTGGCTGGTAGGACTAAGTGATGCTGGTATAGAAAGAGAAGTAGTAAACTCTTCTGTTTATGGTTTAACTGATCTTTCTAATGACTGATGGAGCTACATCCAGGTGGACTTCATCCCTGCCCTTCCCACCAACTCCCCTAGTATCAACACATATGTTGAGCATTTCTGTTCTGATGGAAAATTTACCATGTGTGTAATACATACAAACCACACACAGAACTTTAATGGAAAACACTACTAAATGAACACCCATTTCTGCTTTGCCAATTTACACAGATGACGTTTATGGTACAAATACTTTGGGGAACCCTTCTAAGCACACAATATAGAACAAGTTGTTTTAATGTAATTCATCACTTTTTTCTTCTGACAGGACATAAAGCCAACTTGGCTTGCATTTCTGATTTTCATCCCAAATGGAAAACTACTTATAAATCTAATTTTCCCACACATGATTAATTCACCACCCAACTTCTAAAAAGCTTTCCTGTCAACTGTTTTTATATTTATAAACCTTCACCAGTGGCAAATTAGAACTGCACATACCTGCCAGGTTTGACCAGATTTTTTTTTTTCTAAAAGAAAAACCTTCTCACACCATCACTCCCTAAAACCAAAGCAAATTCTGGAAAATACAAAATTCAATTCTTCCCATCTCCTAGGTGAAATTATTTACAAATAATCAAAACTATCTATAAACCTATGGACATAGACAATTTTTAACATTGAAATGATACATATATATGTAGCTAATTTATAATGCATAAATAGGTAATTTGTAGCAACAATTGACTCAAGGGGAACTAGGGCAACAGTTTTAATTCTATGCTCAAAATTGGGCTGTTTAAAATGTTGTTTTAAAACGTCCTACCTTCTGTAGATTTACAATGTGATAATGAAGTTAAATTAAAAATAAAAACATGAGGTATCATTTCAGACCTATAAACACTGTTTCATACCAGTTTCATATAAAAGTGTACTATACTTGCTAGAGTATGCAAAAATATTTTGTATCATTCATTCACTTAATGAAGTCTCTTCCAGAATTAATATTAAAAACACTGAAATTGCTCGTTTTTTCCATGAAGTACCTATTTTCCCCATCCCACTAAAAAGTCTTCCTCTTCCATTAACACACAATGCCCTAGTAGAGGTAAGGCACAGATTTGCTAAGCTAAATAAATGGGAAGATCCAAAATTTGGTGTTTTTCATTACTTCCCCATTTTCAACTTGGCTGGAAATTCCCTTTATTAATTATTTTTCTGGGCAAAACAGGAATAGTGGACTCCCCAAAGCTAAGGAAAAATGAAGCTAATGTGGGTCCTCCTCCTCTCCATCTTTCCCCAATCAGCATTCAGTTATTCTATGATGTAGCTACCAGCTTGGAAGAAACAAGGTTTCAAGAGAAAACATTATGATGAGAGAGCATGTGTGCTTTCAACCCTTCTTGTTACACACTGTGTTTCTTCTTTATATCACCTTCCGTAGCTCCACACTCCATTCCACACACAGCCCTTCATCTTTATGGCAGCTCTTCCTTTTTTTTCTAAGTTTCTCTTTACCACTGTTTCCTTCCTCCTTCCCTATGCCAAAGGGAACATGTAGACATTGGGCAACAATTTGAATCAAAGGGTATGTGGCATGTATAAACAAGAAGACATTCTGGAACAATATGAATTAAAGCGAATGTCTATGTGTCTTCCCAACATTTTGTTACCATAACTTATTCATTCAAGAAAAATATTTTTGAAATAAAAGAAATAATCATGGCACAATTGTACATGCAATAAAGGCCACAGACATAGTGACTGCCCTTTATGTTCTAAAACTGGGCACAAATATGGAAATGACTCCCAAAGCCAATTTTACCAAAGGTCTTACCGCTTTACCTTTATGTTTTCCTACATTTATACTTGACTTGGGGGTTAAAGAGGAAGGAATATTTTGGAGTGAAGAAGCTTTGAGTTAAGTCTAATAACCACAAAATTTAGGCAGTTCAAAGTTTTATTTTTTCTCTCTATTTCTAAAAGGTGGTTGGTGAAAACATTTAATTTGGGGATTTTCAAGACAGGTTTGATTTGCTTCTCCCTATAGTTTATTTAACACCACCACATCCATCTCTTTTAGAAATTCGATTTAGAGCTAGAAAGACTTAAAAGGTCCTATAGTCTAGTCCAGCTTTCTCACATCACGGCATTTTTCTGAAGCAATAAATTGATAATGGAGAAAAACATGAGGGGAAGAGAGACTAGGGAAAGAAAAGAGAAATAGAGAAAAAATGATGGAAAAGGCAGTTTAGTAGAAAGAAGAGGGCAAGATAAGGGAGAAAAAAAATACAGAAGGGAGGTGACAAGTGTCAGTGGTACTAAAATGCATGTTATGTTGAGATTCACAGCATATGGAAGGGTTCAACAGTGACTGTTTGGAATGAATAGATCTGTTGTCACTAATACCTTAAAATGTTGGGGGAAAGGCCAAATAATTTGTAATACTCTCTGAAAACAGAAGATTCAAAGGATTAAGGGCAGAATGTGCCAAAAAATGACTTTGCCAACTTCCTCCTTTTGCCCCAAATCATCCATTAATATATATTTGAAAATCTACAATCTAAAAAAATTGTATTTTGTGCTTCCATATATTTTAAGCTCTGTTAATGTGATACAACTGTTTCTGCTTATTGAAAGTGGGCAAGGGGAGGAAAATAGATTTCCTTGTTGAAGTAAAAATATTACCTTAATCCAGTGACAATTTTTCATTTTTCACACAATGAGAAATAATGTATATGGCTTTTGGAGACAAAGAGAAAAACCTTTTAAAATAATTAATATGCTGCATACTCACTTCCCAAAAAAAATCAGCCATGCACATCTTACTTAATAGTGCCAAATAAGTTAAGAGAAAGAATGCATTTAATTGCTAGCCAATACCTTTTTTTTTTGTACACACACAGATACTTCACAAAGACCTATTAAAAACAAACAGCAAAATTATGCTTTGGAATCTTTTTCTGCTTGATAGAAAAATCTCTTATTGCAAGGAAAAAAAAAAACAACTAATTCAGTTCCATCCCCTTGTTCAAGTATTCTCCCTTTTCCCACAAAATATGGGCATTTACAATTAAGACAAGCACCATTTTTTCCTAAAACATATTTGCCAATATTCCAAAGGAAGAAGAAATGACATTAACAAAAAATTAGCAGCTTTGACCGTTTCAAAATAATTTATTTTAAATTATCTTAGGAGAAGAGAAAAACATTATTTTAAGGCTCATAATTAACTATGCAATACTGGGGGAAAACACAAAGCCACCCTAAAATTCAAAATGCCAAATACACAATTCACTGTCATATCAATGAAGTCATATAACTACCAATTAATGCCTAATACACTGCTGAATGGACGTGGTAGCCAAGGAGAAATACAAAAGAGAAAAATTTTTAACAACATCACAGAAGGGACTTTGCCCTCTCTGAATTGGAATTTCCCAACCTGGTCCTATGTCCCATGTAGGCAGGAAAGGATATATTGGCTACATTTCTCCTCCTAACACACTTGCTCTTAGTATTGAGGCCAAATTGGTAAATATGTGACTTTCACCAAATTTGCTGGTATAAAACAGTTGTTTGCTGGTATATATTTACTGGTGAATACCAGCTAAAAATATGTGCTGGTTAAGATTATGCCTCACATACCTCTGTATCCCTCTCAGCCCTCAGAACAGAGCTTTGCACAAACTAGGCCTCTGATAAAAGCTGACTGAATGAAAACAAATGCCACTTCCAAATATACTGCTAGAAGATTCAAGTTGAGTCAGCAGTGATATACCTTCCTTGCTCCTTTTACCATACCAGTAAAAGGTTCTTTTTAACTATAAATGCTAACCAAATAACTAAAGATTTTCAAACTCTCAACACTGTATACAGAATTCTTATTTAATTGCATAAATTACAAATATCCTAACCATTAGAATGGCCAAAAAATAGGCATTGTTCAACAAAAGAATATTAAATGGCTGTGGGCACAGAAAACAACCAGATTCGTGAAGATGAGCCAAGAGAACCTTTGTTCCTCACTACTGCTCCCACATGATGTTGGCCAACACTCTTGCCAGCCATGTACTGTCAGTGTAGAGGACTACATTAAAAATATATGAATGGATGATACGGAGTGACCTCTCATTACTATGAAGAGTCCACTTTTTTCCCCCTGACCATGACATTCCTATCTCCTTCACATCTTTGTTGTTTTTTTTTTAGCAGTTTTGTCCTCTGGTCATTGAAATGGTATCAGCAGCCTTTAGGCACACCCTAGGTATTCCAGTCGCCATCTTCCATGACAAAGGGCCCTAGAAATGGTGCCCTCAACATGGTCTGCATCACAAGAAATCCATGACCAGATTATCCATTCTAGCAGGCTTTACCTTCACAGTAAAGATGGTACAGAAATATTAAGCCATGTTACTAAAAGAAAATAATATGAAATTAAGTTTAAAAGGTTAAATTTCATTTAACCTCTCTTTCAGTAGGATCCCTTCTTTGCCACTGTTCCACACAACAATGGAACACTTAAAGAGATTTTTAAAAAAAGAATGGCATTGGTTAGTGTACTTGAGGTGTTAAGGTATGGAATCAATAGTGTCACCCAGAGAGAAACCACTTTAGGATGAGAACTCAAAGTAAGCAATCCTTACAGCCAGAACGAAACAGGCCACAAGGTAAATGTTTCATCCTTCCTTTGTGAAGGAGGTTCTGAAGCTTAATCAGAAGATAATTCTCATCGGAATGAACTCTAAGCCTCAGTGGATTTATGTGATACCCCAAAGACCACTAGTAGTCTAGGGAAATGCAATTCTTCTGAGACAGTGAGAGCAGCAGTAACTCCTTCTAGATGAACTTATTACAATGAAGATAAGATCTTTTAAATATAAACAAAACAACACTTTTTTTTTTTTCCAAATCAGAGATAATTTGAGTATCTTTTTTTGAGGTAAAAAGGCTAGCTCAATTCTGGTCTTATCAACACATTCAACTTCAATGACCAACAATTCATTTCTATTTTTGTGATCCCTCTTTCTGTACCTTAGGGCTCCAACAGTCTTTTCATTGAAAATAGATAGTGAAAAGGTATAGTAAAATTCCTAGGGCCAATGCTGAAACTCCAGAATAAAACTTACAAGTAGAAGAATCAATAATTAGGACAGGGAAGGGAGTTGGGGGAGCACCCAGTGAGTCATGCATCTTCCACAGGGAAAGTGAAAATCAACGGCAAGACATTAAAGCTATGTCAAGAAACACAATTTTCTTTTAAAATACACAGAAATAATGGTTACCATGATTTACAAATAATCAAAAATTCAATATTTTCTACCAGCTGGACAACCAACTTTTAAAAGTTCTGGAAAAAAAAAAAACAAAATCAAACTCTTCTGTTATTTTTAATCAGTCAGAAATGTTCTGTCACAGATGAATAGTTATTTATTTCTTGCATATAGATGGGTGTTTGGCTCCTTGTGCTTTCCATCCAAATGGAACTGGGGAGAAATCCTTGATAGGACCTCATTTTCAGCAAGGTATATTATAAAGTAATGCCAAATGAACTTTCAAAATTAATTCCTTGATTTCTGCCTGATTCTTTGTGAAAGGTTAATAAGTTTAACGATGCTGCTGTGACAAGTCACTCAAATAAGGTCTGTTCAGTTCTAGATTTCAACCACATTTATGCACCGTGAGTATGACAACTGTATGAAAACAGTCTTCAAAATAAAGATGGTGAATGAGATAAAAAGCGACCCATCCTCTTCAATCTTGCATCTTAAAGGGAAGGGAGTAGGGAGTGGGGAGAATCCCTTCTGCTTTCTTTCGTCTCAAGAAAACTGGATGGCCTTGATCATGCATAGTCTTCTACAGATTGTCTGTAGCCCAGGGCCCTTCAGGCTGACCCTTTGCAGCTCTGAGAAGGAGAGGCGTTTCCTTGCAGACCTTAGGTTCATTTGTGTGATGTCTTCTCAAGATCTGGGAGTTTTCTGACCAGTGCCTGATGGTTCATGTTGATGCTGGCTAGGAGTCCTCCTTCATTGCCATCCGAGCCAGTGTAACTTATCTCTTCACCACTCAAGGTGGTCATATGGCCCCCAAGAGCTTTAAGGAGGGCATTGCCAGCACAAATATCCCATTTTTTAATATATGTCACGTGGATATAGATATCAGCTTTTTCTTGGTTCTCATCAGGCACATCCAAGAGAGATAAAACTTTGTAACCTGAAGAATAAAACACAAAGAATTGAGGTTATTGTTTCTTACAAGTGGCTAATACTACTACTAAATAATAGGACAGAACTTTGATAATAAATACTGATAATTATGCTTTATGTAATTTAAAGTCTAAATTATGACTTGACACCTGTAGTTCTGTTTTTAAAATATTTTTTTCTTTGCCCGTTATTTTCAGTGGAATGGTATATTCATGTGGACTAAGGCTAGAACTAAGTAAATTGTTACCCACAATTTTCACTCAAAAACTCTGGAAAATTTTACTTAAAAGTTAAGTTTCTTTTTTTAATCTTAATTTTCATTCTAGTTCATAATGCCAGTTTTAATTCTATTATTCCTTACTCAGCTTGAATGCCAGGAAAGGTTAGTTGTTTCAACGATCCACTCATTAACTTCCAAGAATCCACCACTCCCCTGTCTTTCCTCCTGTCTTGCTAATACTCAGTGCTGGGTAGTTGCTTTTTCTGCTCCTGTACACTATTGGAAAAAGTCATGAAATTTACATCATTCTATCAATTAGAGAGGTATGATCTGCAACCAAACTCAGCTGATTCTCATTACTGATGAGCAATTCTGTTATTAATTACTAACTGATCCACTTTCCCATATTCCCAAGGTTCTTAGACCAATCTCTATCTCCCCTTAGGCCCTGTCAGACAGAGGATCCACGCTCTACTATAGAATATGTAGCATGCCTATAACTTAGTGCATATCATAGAACTTGTGACTCGGTTTCCCCATCCTCAAAAAAGAAGATAAGCTCAAAGGATTGATGTGATGATCAAAAGAGATTCTGTCAAGTGCTTTGTAAACATAAATCACAGTGTTGGAACATAAGTGATCTAAATATCCATAGGTAGTGCAGTGAAAAAAACGCCAGATTTGGAGTCAGGAAGGTGCATCTTTCCAAGTTTGAATTTGGCCTTGGACACCACTAGCTACGTGACCTTGGGCAAATCAATTAACCCTGTTTGCCTCAGTTTCCTAATCCATAAAATGAGATGGAAAAGGATATGACAAACCCCAAATGGGATCACAGAGAATAAGAGACAACTAAACAACAACTATTGAAAATTTAACATCTCTCATCTCATTTTATAGATGAAACTGATAAGGCAGAAAAATGAAATTTTTTAGCCCTATTTTCTTACAGGTTATATCAAAGCCAGTCACAAATTTAGGTCCCCTGACTCCATTGTCTTTCCAATAGGCCAAGCTGAATCATGTTTAGCTACTGCTCAGACGTTTTAAATTGAAGTTTTATTAATAAGTTGAGAATGTCTGAAGTCTAATCTCCAAATAAGCATTATTGTATATATTTAAAAAACCAAATTTAAAGTAGAAAAAAATGTATATCCATGATTCAAGAATTAAACCCCACTTTCTTTCTATATCTTCTTTAATTTCTGATCCTCACTTAAGGTATAATTTTTAAAAGCATAGCTAATTCTCTAACAGTGCAAATAACAAGTCCCCTAAAGGGTTCACATGTATTCAAATTCAAACTATTCAAAATGATAATTATTCAGTTATGATAACTGGTTCAAACCCAAAGGAAATATGAAGTACAAATCTAAGTAAGTTTCAATCACTTCAGAGGACTTGCTATTTGCACTAATTGAACTTGATTAGCTTAAAAGGAAGAGAATAAGAATATTCACCTTTAATACTATCCCCATTTCCCAGATACAAGAAAAAGTCTATATTGATCTCCTGGCACAAGATTTGATTATTACAGCTGTTATGGTTTTGCATCACAAAGATGACTTCCTATCAATTTTTTTCAAAAGTAACTTTTCTTAATGGCTTCAAATTATAATCATAGACTATTTCATCCAACATCTTCATTTTATGGTCAAAAACCATTGCTCTTTGGAGACAGTGAATCTCATTTAAGGATAAAGAAAAATTTTAAAAAGCAGATAAAAACATTCTTGAGTCGTCTACTACATGCAGGGTAATATAAGGACACAGAAAAATTTTAGATGCAGTTTTTGGCCCCAAAGAGTTCCAGTAGTACTGGGGATATGTATATATATAAATTCTCCAGGAACTTATTTCCACTTTTCATATCTGCAAGGTGTAAGATTTTGGCTCAGGGAAAGGAAAACCTTCCAAACAATGAGAACACTTCAGAGTGACAGACAGTAGTACAATTCTCCCCACTCTTAAGTCTTCAAACCACCACTGGATAACCATTTCTGGAGTACTGGGAAGGGGATTTTTGCTCAGTTGTGGGTTAAACTAAATGACTGATGGGGGTCCTCCTGCCTGAGATAAATCTCTGTGTAATCATGATAGATCTCAACGAAAGCAGGCAACAGTCACATACCGGCACCACCCGCAGGTATGATTGTAGTCTGGTTTCCAAATGTCTGAAGAGCCACCTGTTTAACTGTGCCTGAATGGGAGCGAGACACAATGATCCTTGGGGTCTTCTCATTGTAAGAAGTACGAGCTTTCACATTGGAGCCACCATCCACCATTGCCCAAGCTAGAAAGGAAATTTATCATCCATTAGTAACTCTGGAAGACTCCCAGACCTTTGAAACCAGAAGTTATTCTTTAGTTTCACACACATATTTAAATGATTAAAAAACCTTTCCCTTTCAGAAAAGAATCTTCTGCAATTATATTTAACTAAAATAAGCAAAAACAATTGCATATGATTAATTTACAAAATTGATATTTATCTTCATTCTTGATTTGCATTTTGTAACTATAGCCAATTTATGGTACAATTCCTAGTAGCTAAGTTATGCTATAATTTTAGAATATGTAACTTAATTTCTATAATTTCTCCTCCAATCAAGGACTGTCAAAAGGTAACTTTCCGAAACGCAAGTGAAATTGTTTTCCACCCAAAGATAATTCAAATTATATATGTGTATGTAAAAATGATCTGGAGAAGGAAATGGCAAAGCACTCCAGTGTCTTTGCCAAGAAAATCCCAAATGGGGTTATGAAGAGTTGGACACGATTGAAACACAACAAAAATACACACATGTATGCATTATATATGTGCTTATATATGTGCATACATATGTGTTTATGTATTTGTGTGTAAACATCTGTATTTATCTTTCCCTCTGAAATGCTGCTACTGGGGCAAAAGTGGCAGTCCTACCACATAATCTGTGGCTAAGCAGAACAATTCTATACTAACTTTAAATACATTTACATAATCAAAGAGTTGTCTGGATGACATATTGCTTTTGTTTTCCCTTTTGAAAATAAGCATAAAAACCATATAAACATAGAACTCTAACCAGGGATCTCTTGAGAGAGTCTGTCTTTGGGGGTTGTGAGAAAACCAATATCTACCAGAGTTCTCCCTTCTCCATTACCAACCTAAACATGGATTATACATGGATTATGTGGCACAAAGCTATTTTGGGACCTAATTTCCCTCTGAAGTTCCAATTTGAGCTCTTTCCCAAGATATGGGTAGCCATCACACTATTCCCCACTAACCAGATACATTTTCATAAAGAGGTAAGAGTGAGTGCATGTGTTTGGGGAGGGGGGGAAATCTAATCCAATGAATTCCTAATATTTTCTTATTGAATATTCTTTCTATACTACAGTAAAGTAAACCTCCTTTTGTGAACTGTTTAATGATCTATGAATGCCTCATTTTGTCCAAATATCAAATCTAAATGAGCAGATTTCTGGTCTGAGACGAGGTGGCCCTCTCTATCTCTATCTCTACAACACATTGTTTCTCCCACAAATTACAACTAAGTATATTAATTAAATGGTTCTTGAATAAGCCAATCAGGTAACAATTATAGCTGTGGGAGGAAGAAATCTATTTCTCATGTAATTCCTGGATGAAAAGATGGTGAGTGTACAACAAATTCCCAAACATAAAGACATTAAAAGAATTTTGAAGAAACATTCTAAACACGAAGCAATTTAAAGCAAAAACTTAATAGCAAACATTTGTTTCTACAGTGACTATATCTTGGTGAGAAAAAAAAGGAATAACAAAACAAAACAAAATCTCTGCACTCCTTTAGAAAATATGCTTCAGTTATAACTTGTTTTCTTTACTAAGAAAAGAATTTGCAATATAGTCTCTCTAGAGGTCAGTATTGTACCAGGGAAAGAAAATGTTTATTTTGGTACTAGGTATTCTACAAAGGAATATTTCAAATCATAAATCTGATACTTTCAATTTATGAAAACTGTATGTTTAAACAAATACACGTAATATTTTAAAAGTATAGATCTATTTTTTAAATCACCTATGTATTACACAAGAAAGCAGCTTAAAATTTTAGAGGGTAATGGTAAGATTAGCCACCATAGGGCACTTAATAAATATGAAACTCATAATATGACGATGATGGAAATAGTTGCTACAAAACATACTTTTAGCTTTATAGGTTTTTGAAAAATGTTTTGCTAGAGGAAAAAAAATAGGTATATTGTTTTATACATGAGAAACTCAACTAAACACATCCACTAGGCACACAATTTGGCTTTATATAGAATTACCTTGCATTTATTTATCTATTTAAATACCTATACTTGACCATGGAAGATTTTATATATTCTTTTGCTATATACTACATTTTTTAGACTCCTCTTACAATGCTCTAATCTTTCTGGTTTGGTCACCAGGCTTAAAACAAGACTACAGAGAAAAGATTCAGAGAGTGGCAAAAATGATTAATGGGTTAGAAAATGAAATCCAGAAGCAAAAGCTGAAAGCACCCAGGACTGGCTGGGAGAGAAGTGTAAAGGAAGCTTTCTCTAAATATATTAGGGCTTTGTGAAAAAAATACTTAACAGTTCAAACTTTGTACTAAAAGCACACATTGTCTAATAAATGACAAAAAGATGATATTTACAGTAACAACTATAATTTATGTAGTGCTTGTAAGAGTTTCAAAACACCTCGATTAACTTATAGACCATTACGTCTGTGACCTAGATTCCCTCAGCATCCTATTTACAATATTTCTCAGGAGGTTCTCTTTTTTCAGAGAATATAAAAGTAGATCAAGTTTGAACAACCAGAAATTCCTTATTGGTGGAGTTTTAATTCACTAAGGTTTTATTGTAGTATAGTGCTATCTTAAAAGGGGGGGAAAAGTTACAAATGCATCATGAATAAATGAGTTAATAGGTCTGAAGGGCAGGAAAAGGGCTTCAATTAAAGAGGATAGATATTTACTTTGTGCTTCTTTGGTTTAAGAACATTATCTCTCAGTTCATTTAAATGTTGAAAAGAGCATTCGTATAGCTTATGTTCTTGGAGGCACTCAAGAGGAGAGTTCCCTGATACAGAGAGTTTAGACATTCATTTGTGGGATTAGAGTGTGAAACTGATGCACTCAAGGGATCTTCTGACCTCATAAGGTGAGCAGAGGACATATGATTTCAAAATGGTTTGAGGAATCCTCTCCCCTCCACATCCCTGCCTCCCCCATGCCTCTGTTTATAACTTCCTGCCTGAAAGAGACAACTATGAGGCAATGACAGATTATATAACTTGTCCAGGGCTCAAAAGGCTAGCACATCTCGGACCAGGACACAAGTGCAAAGGAGAAATAAACAAATATAAAATAAATCACAAGTCCCATGGTAACTGATTTTATGTGCCATAAAAGGACTAGCTTCTAATCTTTGAGTATCAATGACTCCTTGGCATATTTGGCTTGGGATCACCAGGGACCCACAAAGTCATCTTTTTTTCTGAATACTTATTTCTAATTATCTTTTATTTGTACTGTTGCTCATTCATGTACAAGGTCATAGGCATGTATCCTGTGTTCTTAGAACAGATATTTTTATGTTTAAATGTTATCACTTCTATCTAATTACATTTCATTCTATAAAAATATTTTTGCCTTTTGTGTTTTATCTTTATTTTATTTTAATAACAAATTTCCACATAAGTTTTTACAAAGTTATATGATTCATGTTGTCTCCCTCCCTTCTTCCCTTTCCCTCCAAGAGCTGACAAGAAATTTAATCTGGGTTTTACATGTATTATCACGCAAAGCATATTTCCAGATTATTCATTTTTGTAAGTGAATAATCTTATAAAACCAAAACCTCATATCATACACCCAAATAAACAAGTGATAGAATATATGCTTTAATCTGCATTTGTCCTCCCACAGTTCTTTCTCTTGATGTGGATAGCATTCTTTCTCATAAATTTCTTGGGATTGTCCTGGATCACTGCATTGCTATTAGTAACAAAGTATACCATATTGGATTGTTCTGCAACATTTCAGTTACTGTGTATAATGTTCTCCTAGTTCTACTTACTTTATTCTGAATCAGTTCGCATAGTTCTTTCTAGTTCTTTCTGAAATCATCCTGTTCATCATTCCTTATAGCACAATACTACTCCATATAAAAATATTTTTAAAAATAAGTTTTAGAAGGCAGCTAGGTGGCTCAGTGGATTGAAAGTCAGGGTTAGAAACTGGAAATCCTAGGTTCAAATCTGACCTGAGATACTTCCTAGCTCTGTGACCCTGGGAAAGTCATTTAAACCCCCGGTACACAGCCCTTACCTCTGTTCTGCCTTGGAAACAATACACAATATTGATTCAAAGAAAAAAGTTAAGAGTTTAAAAAATGACAATTTTAAGAGTCATTTTAAATTTGTATTATTTTTGTACTCCATTGCCTTAAAAATCCCATTTGACTTAAGTGGCTTTGCCTATTCTTTTCCAACTCTTAAGTCTATGCTCCTGAAATCAAGAATGTCACATGTGGGACCAAGTCAAAGACTTACTGAAATCAAGATAGTAGATTCATTCTACCCTTTCATCTATGTGTCTTGTTACTATCACAAAGGGACATTAAATTGGCTCAGCATTGATTTAACAGTAATAACGATAATAGCTAGCATTTATATAGCACTCTAAAGGTTTGCAAAGTACTTTATGAATATCATCTCATTCAATCCTCAAAATCAACTTGGGAAATAGATGCTATTATCATCCCCTTTTTATAGGTGAGGAAACCAAGGCAAAATAGACACTATCATTACTTCCAGTTTACAGATGAGGAAACTGAGGCAGGCACAAGCTAACCTACTTGCCCAGGGCCGTACAGCTAGTAAGTTATCTAAAACTTGGGTTTTCCTGACTCCAGAAATAGGGCTCTGTTCACTGCATTATACTACCTAGGTGCTATGAAACCACCATAAAAGTTTGTTGTATCTCACAGGAGGGGAAAGTTACAGACCAAGTATCCAGGGAGCCCTAGGACTTTTCATGGGTCTGTAAGGTCAAAACTATTTTCATCATAATACTAAGACACCTTAACTTCTTCTAATAATGGTATAGATTGAATAGATTTAAGCTATTATGAATAGAAACTTTTTGCAAGGAGAGTGTAGACCTTATATAAATTTTAAGGGTGTGAAGGGGATCCTAAGACCAAAAAGTGTTAGAACTATTTGTCTAAAATATAGTACAGAAAAAAAAAGCATACAGGATAAATAAAACAGATAAAGAAGCAAATAAATAAATAAAATATAGTGTAGTTATGTATGTTCAGAAGTGGCTAATGATCAGCCCCTAAGAGGTAGCATAAAAGGATCATGTCATTTCAGAATGAGGTCCCAAGTGGAATGTCCTAGAGATCTGGGCTTGGCTCTCTCCTGTTAAACACTTTCATCAATGACTTGGATGAAGGCTTAGATGACTTACTTTTGAAATATGAAGATGATGCAAAGATGGCAAGGACAGTTAAGTCAGAGAACAGATTTAGGATCTGAAAAAATTCACCAGCATGATACAACATCTAAGAATGAGAAGGAATCTCAAAGGTCATTCTGGTATTTGTTCCTACCTGTGCTTTTACTTTTAAGAGAAACTTCTGGTGCAAAAACTCTCCTTCAACCAAAATATCTATAACTTGTGTCTATAGAACCAGTATGTGTTCAGGGTGTAATCAAAGGTATCTCTTCAGTTGGCTGCAGTGCAGTGAACCATTGCCTCACTCCTTAGGAATCTTAAGCTAGCTTTAGATAGCTCTGTTTTGGAGTCAGGAAGATCGAGTTCAAATCTGGCCTCAGATACTCACTAGCTGTGGGACCCTGGACAAGTCACCAAACCCAGTTTGCCTCAGTTTCCTCATCTGTCAAACAAGCTGGAAAAGGAAATGGTAAACCATTATCTTTGCCAAGAAAATCCCAAATGGGGTCACAAAGAGTCAGATACAACTGAGACAAGTGAACAACAAAAAAGGCAAAAGGGCAAAGTTGCAGAAGTGAAAAGATGGAATGCCATGCATGGGGAGGGCTAATGACAATAAGAAGTCTATATTTTATCATAGCAGCAGCAGGGAACCACTGGAATTTATAAGTAGAGGTGTGGCAGAGTCAGATTATGATTTAGATAAATCACTTTGGTAACTATGAGGTAGACTGATGAAGTATGGAAGAGAGTTAAGTCATGGGGACCAATTATGAGGAAATTGTCTGAAAGGTAATGATAATGGTCTGAACTCAAAGGATAGCCAATGAGAGATCAAAGAGATGCTGCCAAGGCAGAATTTGCAAGATGTAGTAACTGGCTGGTGAGGTGAAGAGAGGGAGGGTGAAGAGCCAAAGATGAAAGATCATGGTGTGGGAAAAAGAGAATTAGATGAATTAAAGATACCTATAAGTTGGTAATAATAGTCTAGAGTTAAAAAGATAAAGGTCAGATCTATAGATCTCTGCGACTTCTATAGAGCATAGATCTGTTTTTGAAGGACCATGCATCTTTGGGCTTTTTCATGCCACCATCTCTAGAACTCTTGTACCTTCAGAAATGGTGTGCCAGAAGTCTGATCTTTTTATTTTGTCACTTTGAAAATACCTCTTCTGAACCCTATCCCTCCCTAACCACTACTCTGTACTTCCTTTCATTCATCCATTCCAGATTTTTGTCACATATTTACTGGTTTACAGATTATTTCTTCCTTTTAGTTTCAGGCTCAAAGTCATCTTCTCTAAAATCTGTACTCTTATGTAGGGTCTTCAACAACATTCTGATCTAGTTAATTGACTTTCAAATGGCCTTCTCACTCCATCTTAACTAGCCAGAGGAATATTTTTATCTTGGATCTCATTTATCCCATAACCGTTCCTCTCTGATCTGGAACCCAGAAATTCCTCTGGGTATAACCTCCAATCCTGCCAATACTCCCTGTGCTTCATTCTATACTTCTTTATTTTCACTGAAGCTCTTCTTTGTATTTCCTGTTCAATCACTCCCTTTTTTATTCTCCTTCCCCCCTTCCTTAATAGACTTCATCTTCTAGTTTGCCAGTTTAACTGGACACTGATCTCTGTCCTTTAATCTCTTGCTACTTTATTGTAAGGAATACAGTATCCTCCCCAACCCATTGAATGAAGAAGACCTGAGGAAACCAGTCCCCTTCTCCCCCCAAAATCCAACAGAAAAGTTGAGGCACTGTCAAAAGACTAGCAATGACAGCCTAAAGCCTCTTTTCCCACCCAAAAGAACTCTGAATATTAACTAGCCTCCAGTTCTTTAAGAGTTTTCTCTCCTCCTTCTAAAATGAATCCGCACCAACCCCCAAATCTAGAATCCTCCATACTCCATGCCCTAACTGTGGTGTATATCCCAAAGCTCTATCTTTCACTTTATCTCTTTCAGACATCTCATCAGCTTCCATCTGTTAATTATAATGTCTATGCGTTTAACTCCCAGAGACTAGATCTGGGCTCTCTCCTGGTCTCCAGTTCCACATCATCACCTGCCCTCTGACAAGTGGTACAGTGGATAAAGAGTCAGGAACTGGAGTCAAGAAGATGAGTTCAAATCCAACCTCAGACACTTCTTCAATGTGACCCTGATCAAGTTACTTGAGTGTATCAGTTTTTTCAACTCTAAAATAGAAGTACTAATAGCACCTATCTCCCAGGGTTGTTGTGAAGATCAAATGAGATATTTGTAAAGCATTTAGCACATATTATTAATTTAATCCTTTCTCACTACTGTCTTTTTCCCCTTTCTTTCAACATCTCCAACTAGATGTCATCATATCTGACAAAATTTGTTATACCTTCCCTTAAAAACCACACTTCTGGGGCAGCTAGGAGACTATCTGGGTTGAGTGCCAGTCTGAGAGATAGGAGGACCTGGGTTCAAATCTGACATCTGATACTTCCTAGCTATGTGACCCTAGCAAGTCATTTAACCCCCATTGCCTAGCCCTCAGTGCTCATCTGCTTTGGAACCAATACTGATTCTTAAAGAGAAGTTAAGGGTTTAACCAAAAAAAAAGAAGAAGAAGAAGAAGAAAAAGAAAGAAAGAAACCTCTTCCCTACTTGCCTATTTCTGTGGAGGGATCACAATTCTTACAGACATTCAAGTTGCAACCTTGGAATCATCCTTGGTTCTTCACTCTCTGGACACCCTGATGTGCTCCTGCTTCCATAAAAACTTTCATCATTCTCCCCTTCCAAAACCTAGTGCTAATGCAGTCTCCCTACTCAAATTACCTTATAGTCACTTATATGTACATATGATATATCTGGCTTTTGGAATGTAATCTCATTAAAGAAAGGATTTGTTTTTGTAACCACACTTTGCACTAATATATTACTTTGCATTTAAGTAGGAATTTGAGTCAGAATGAAAGGTAGACTCCATTTTAAAGTATCAAATTCAGAAGATAATTTTTCCTAATAAAAACTATTTGTCTTTATAAGAAGTCACTAAAAATGTGACAAATGACATTTTTTTAGTCAAGATCTGCTTTAAAAATATTTTATTAAGGGAGGAATAATATTTGAAAGTAAGGAAACTGTGTTTTTGAAAGCAATTTTTTCATTAGGACAAATGAGGCTTCTCTTCCATTATTCCAAGTTAAGCACTTAACTCATAATAGCTCTGACTAAATCAATCATGATTCCTGAATTTTAAACAATTTTAACAATAATAATGCCTGGTATGTGCAAGATTAACTATGTTGTGATTTGTTCCCCATGTACTCAAAGGACCTGGAAATTGAGGAGACTGTGGAATGGCTAAACAAGTTGTGGCACATGACTATGATGGAATATTGCCTTGCCATAAGAAATGAAAAGCAGACTAATTAAAAAAAAATCGTAGAAAGACACGCGTGAAATTATGAAGAATGAAATGAACAGAACCAAGAGAACATTATATGCTACAACAGAAATATTGTTTAAAGAATGATTTGCCCAGCTGTGTGACCCTGGGCAAGTCACTTGACCCCCATTGCCTGCCCTTACCACTCTTCCACCTATGAGTCAACGCACAGAAGTTAAGGGTTTAAAATAAAAAAAAAATTTAAAAAAAAAGAATGATTTGTATGCCGACCTTCAGAGACATAAATGATAAAAAGGAACAAGCAAGACATAGTTTTATATGTATGCATACATCTTTTTGTTAAATGATGCCTTCTCTAGTGCAGAAGGGAGACAACACTTGGGAATTTTAATGTAACAAACAAACAAATATAGGAGTATAAGTAAATTAAAAAGTATAAGCAGTATAAATAAATACACATAATAATATTATTTATTACAATTATTATATTATATAAGTATCCACTGCCACAGAAGAGGCAGATGAAGTCCAAATGCAGACTGTAATACATCATTCTTCACTTTTTTCCCCCTCCATGAATTTTTCTCTAAGCAATATATGTCTTGTTTCACAATGTGATGGTCAGGGAAATATGTTATTATATGATAGTATTATGTACAGCCTATGTACAAACTTTCCTTTCTTGGAGAGGAGGGAGAAAGGGGAAAAAAAATTTTTAAGCTTATTAGTTTGTGTTGGAAAGGAGGGTTCTAGAAAAAAGTGGAGCTCAAGGAGCAAAATTCCTAACAGAGGAGACAAAAACAAAATACATTAGTCAAACTAAAATTTGCTGTATCTTTGGATAACATTATTCCACCTTTCTATGTTCAATCTTTGACCCTCACAGGGTTCTTACAAGGAATATTCAAGACATGCATGTGCCCTGCAGCCTGGATTATGCAACTGCATTACTGGTAGGAGATACCAAACCAAACATATACATTAACCCCTAAAAGGAAAGCTGATATTCTGATGGAAAAATAGCTACAAGGTCAGTTAGGTGTTCTGTAATAGACAGAAATACTCAGGGTGTAGCGTTGTTAAAACATTATATTTACCTAATTATCAATCATGGGCAATTTTAAGTTATTTGCAATAAAAGAGAAGAGAAGGGGTAAAAAATTAACCAAATGTAATTCTGAGTTGGTTTGGAAATAGCAGGAGACACATTCAGTTTAATACACACTTAGAGCCTCAGACATTCATACTCCTGCTCTTAGACCCTCTGTCAGTAGCCACAGTCCAATCTGGAAAACGGGATCTTTGTGGTGATAAATTAAGCTTTAAGCTCAATGTTTTCTGGGCATCTGATGGCAGTTTGGTATGAGCTCAACCACTACGAACATCAGATTCACAGTTAGGCTAAGAGAACAAGACAGTGAAGCAGGACAAAAGGATACCTGTATAAGCAGAGAATGGCTTATGAATGACTCCCAGCACAGGTTTACCATTGACGGCTACGCACACCATTGTAGTGACATACTTCCGAAGATCCTCTAGAGGGAAAACAAAACAAAAGTAATGGTTAAAGTCACAAAATATAAATCCAGATTAATCCAGGTCAGCTTTTATAACAAAAGGTTCCTTTCTGCTTTATTTTAAACATAATTTTTAAGGTGATAGGAAATGGTTCAGTGGGGCAAGTCTGCCCTAAAATACATGTAGCTTCCTTGATAAATCAGGCTATATGTTCTTACCCCAGGAGATGCCCTTTGCAAATACAAAGTAAATGCTATTTTTCATTAGTCCACTCCTATGGAAGATTATTTGTTTCATCATGTCTATGTCCAATGTACTTCATCCAGATAAATATATTCTTTTTGTGTCCCAACTTGCAAAGTGACTGGAAGGTCAAACGTTTCAAAGCTTCTATCATGAATCATCCTGTGCATCACCAAGGTCACAAATGTATATGAGATAAATCCTGGATTCAAAGGAAATGTAAGGGAATGGAGTACTGCATTGAATTGAATTTTCTTGTCAAATCAGAAAACGATTTGTTTAGAAACTAGAATGTGCATAATCTCTACACTTTTGATTAAGAGATCAGTATATCAATAAACATGACATTAAATAGGCATGTTTAATAGAATTTAATCTTTTTGATGATTCAGAATGTTAGAGTCTTACAGTTAGTTAAAAGTATCTTTGGAGGTTATTTCTAAGAGCTCAAACTTTCATTTTACAGATGAGGAAACTGAGGCCAGAAGAAGGAATATGATTTGCTCATGGCACTTACGTAGCAGAGCCAGAGCATGAAGGTCATCATTCTGAATATCAAATCTCCTTGTATTGGGTATACTGGCTTTGTAAAAAGTTCCACGAGATTAAACTAACTCTGATTTTTAGTCAATCCCTAATACTTTTGTTTTCCTGGACCTACTTCTTTTCCCTGAAAGCAAAGGACAACAAAAACATCTTCTAGTCAACTGAAGGTGTATTTAGTTGGGTTCTGTAATTAAGGATATAATTCAAAAGAAGTAAAAATCATTTAGTAAATATTTATAAAATTGGGGGACTATGGCTGTTAAGGGGTATATTTATTCAGAAAGGACAACGTAGATAAAAGGTATAATGGAAAAGCACTGAATATTGGGAAGATTGATTCAGGTAAGGAAATCTATTAAGGAAAAGGGTGGTAAAGAACAATCAGATGATGACCAATGGAGGGAAAAATCAACCAGGAGTATACTAAAGATCACCAAATCAGGAAGAGGAAACAGACATCAAAATCAAGGAACTGAGTTTTGGGGGGGTGGGAGACTAGGTCTCCCTATCCTAACCCAGGTAGGGAGTGCAATGGCTACTTCCAGGACTGATCCCATAGGCTGTTGGGCACAGAAGCTTTGATCTAACCTGGGCTGATTTATCCCAACTACAGCTCAAAACTATGAAAGAGGCCTCAAACTCTCAGAAGAAATGGCAGTAGCCATCACATGCAAAAAGAAACAAATTACAAACAAAATACAAAACAAATTACAAAACAAATTACAAACAAAGAAACAAATTACAAAAAGGAACAAGACAAGCTCTATTAGTAATATGTTGGAATTCTCTTCTCCTAAAAGTATAATTCTTGATAAATAATTCCTCTCCTGAAGCTTTCTCCACCTTCTTAAAGAATTGGTTTTAACAACTGGGCCTAGGGTATGGAGTATTTTCTTCAGTGGAGGAACTGGTATTCTAACCAAGAAGGAGAAAATAGTTTCCAAAATTGGCATAGCAAGAAACTACCCTTTGACCTAAAGATCTCACCATTGGGCATATGCTTAAGTCAGAAACAAAGGTCCATTATATTTGATGATGATGATGGTGATGATAACAATAATAATAATAATGACATTTTAAAAGAAATTACTCTATCCTGGGTTCTGTGCTAAGAACTTTATAATTATTATCTCATTTTATCTTCACAACCACTCTGGAATGCAAATGCTATTATTCTTCACAATAAAACTGTATGTATTAGCAAAGAACAAGAAAGAAAGTTGGTGTCCATTAAGTGAGAAAAAGTTAAAAAAACAAAACCAAAAACTTATGGCAGATGAATGGAATGGCATATGAATGACAGACTGAAATAAGCAAAACCATGAGAATAAATTAAATCAAATCAATCTCCACTATATTGGATATTTTTACTTATTTCCTTTTCTTTGTCACAAGAGAAGGACAAAGAGGGTAAATGCTGAAATGTAATAAAAAGAAAAAACATTAAGAAAATTTTTTGAAATGGGAAGCATGGATTGAAGCAATCTCAGAGTGATCTCGGAGAAACTTTAAGGATTTCTGATATATTATGAAGGGAAAGTCATATATAGTATGACTTGCATTCTTATTTTGCAGAAAGGGAATACGATAGAGTTTAAAGAAATTCAGAGAGGCAGAAAAAACCCTATGTATTAATGAGTAAGTTCAGGGTGATAAAGAGTGTAGTAATAGAATAAAATTCTGATGAAAAAAGCTAATATGTATGTGGCATAGTCCTATAAAGACAGTGTAAGGAACTAATGCTCACAGTGAATTGAATGTTAAGGACAACAAAATGACTTTTTTAGTCATGTTTGTAGGAAAAATAAATCAAAGAGAGAAGGTTCATTCTCAGTATGGAAAGATGATGACAAAAGTCAAAGAGAAGGTTGAATGACTCAATTTTTAAAAAATTTCCTTTACTAAGGAAAATTATCTTCAAACTGAGAAGGATAAAACAAAAACAGTTAGCAGTAAGAAGAAAATCTAGATGAGCAGGACAAGTTAAGAAAACAGAGACTTGCCCACAAAATGTTCAAGTCACCAGACCTGTATAACTATATCACAAGGCACAGAAAAATATTCAGGTGTTTTTGTGTGTTATTGTCAATGATTTTTGAAAAAAAATTGTGGAGAATAGGAAAAGTACTTTTAAGATAGGAAAAAGGTAAATGTTGTCCCAACTTCTTTTTTAATTGGGGAGAATTTGGGTTCTTCAAACAAAAGACAAATAGAATTGAGTTCAAGTAAGGGAAAAAACTGTCAAAGATAATATTAATAGGTAAGCTTGCAAGCATTTATAAAAGAAAATAGTGATAACTAGGAGACAGCATGAATTATTCGAAAAGTCATCTTAGACTAAAACTAATTTCATTTTTTTTGGTCAAGATTGGTTATCAGAAAGGCTAAAAAGGGAAATACTGTATACATATCATACTTTAGATTTTCATAAGGCATAACAGTATCTAAATAAGCATTTCTGGAACTGATGAATAATGAGATTAATTAGTTTTGATTAGTGGATCAATATCAATTTTGAGAAGTCTCTAGTGGAGTGTAACAAGGATCTCTCCTTGGACCTGTTCTCTCTGACAATTTAATTGCTGAACTGGATAAAGGCACAGATCATGTTTATTAATAATAAAAATTTCATATTAAATATGAAAATAGGAGACAGCTCACAAACTGAAAGACTAAAATCAGGAACTACAAACTGACTAAGGACCAAATCTGATAGGATAAAATTTAATAGAGAAAATATAAAGTTCTATTTTTTGAATTTTTAAAAATCAACTGTACAAACACAGAAGGGGTAGGAAGAGACATCTAAACAACATTTCTACTAGTCAAAGGGAATCTAAATTTAGGTCTTCTTGAATTCAAGCTCAGCCTGCCATACAGGATGACATGATGACTCTTTTTCTTTGAAGGGGATTACTAAGAAAAAGAAAGAATTAGAGGGACTACATTCCAGATGTGGTAGAATTATTAAATTTCTTCTTAGTCACAACAGGAATTATCAGTGGAAGTTGTTGTTCAGATTCTTTGTGACCCCCTTTGGGGTTTTCTTGGCAAAGAAACTGGAGTAGTTTGCCATTTCCTTCTCCAGCTCATTTGACAGATGAGGAAACTGAGGCAAACAGCTAGTAGGTATCTGAGGCAAGATTTTAACTCAAGCATTCTGTCCACCACACTACATAACTATTCTATGAGTAGAAATATAGAGAAGCATATTTTATTTCAGCATATGGAAAAACAGACCGGAAATGGAATAGGTTGTTTCACAAGGTATCAGAAAAAGGAAAAACTTCATAATAATTAAGGCTACCCAAAAATGGAATGAACTGCTTCAGGAGTCAGTTCCCTGTTGCTTCAAGCCTTCAAGCATGAACTATATAAGCATCTGTTATATATGTTATATATGTTTTAGAGTAGAATCCTGTTAGGGTACAGGTTGGAAGAGATAATCCATAAGGTTGCTTTTTGATCAGTGCGCTTATGAATCTGGGTCCTGGGAATAACTAAATCATGGTTATTAGAGAAAGGATTAACGTTAGAGAATGGATTGACCATGAAAGGTTTGAGTATAATCCTTTTATTTATTAAAAGGCTCTATGCTTGGGTCAGTTAACTTAAATCTATAAATCTAAAACTGCTTAAAGATTAAGTGATTAAACCACCTCAGAAGTCAATGTGTTGTTGAAAAAGGAAGTAGTTGTGAAAAGATTCTAGATAAATGTTGGCTAGATTCTAGTCTTCATTCAGTCACTAATTAGACCTATTTGCTCACAGGTAAATCACTCAACCAACCTGGCCTTCCATCTCTTCATCTATAAAGAGATGAAGCCAGAATTTTGTTGTAGTTTAGTTGTTTTCAGTTATGTCCAACTCACTGTGACCCCATTTGGGGTTTTCTTGGCAAACATAATGAAGTGGTTTGCAATTTCCTTGTCCTGCTCATTTGAGAAATGAAGAAAATGAGAGGTGGATTATATATTTTTTATATTATTTTATATTTAAATTTTAAAATTGTAAATTGTAAATATATATTTAAATCTTAAAATTTAAATATGTGCATATATTTTAAAACATAGAAAATAAACCCTTATATCTTGTATTAGAATCAATTCTAAGAATTAGTTCTAAGGCAGAAAAGTGGTAAGGGCTAGGCAATTACGGTTAAGTGACCAGGGTCACACAGCTAAGAAGTGTCTGAGGCCAAATTTGAATCCAAGACCTCCTATCTCCAGGACTAGCTCTATTCACTGAGTCACCTAGCTGCATTCACAATACAAATATTAATCATCTATGTCTATGGATGGAAAATAACATCACTGCCTTGCTCAAGACATTTCAGTACATTCAACCTAACTGGGGAAAATAAAGGTTGACTTTTTAAAGTTGCAGGAATGAGATGCTAGGATCACTACAGTTTAAAGCAAGAGAGGGCCCCACAGTTCATCTATTCCTCATGCTATACTGCATTCAGTAAGTTGTTTTAAGAGTTTCACTAAAAAAAAAAAAAGTTTCCTCTTAGACTGACACTAGACCAAGACAACTGTGGTTGTCTTAATTCTTTAGTTTATAATGATCAGCTAATCTAAAATTACCTGTATATTCCTGTGTAGCATCAAGTGGATCAATCCAGACAGTAACACTTTCTGCTGGAACTTCCTTGGGTTTGGTTATCTCCCTCAAAATATCTTCAGGAATATTGTGATCCCACAAGATAACTTCCTGGTCAGCTGCATCCACATGTTCTTCAGTATTGATCTGGGGTAAAAAGCAATACTTTAAGAAGTGTAATCAAGAACAAAATGGGGAGAAATATTTCAGGCATTGCAACTAGCATTAAGAAAATAATAATATAACAAATTTGTGCAAGGTGTTTTTTGGTTTTTAATGGACTCCTAAATGCATGGATACAACAATCTTATGAAATACATGGAAGGATAGGCATTATTTTAAAGAAGTATAAATTGAGGTTCAGAAAGTTTACATCACTTGTCCAAAGTAACAAAGAGTTATATGGTGGAAGATATCTTCTAACCTACTTGTCGTCATGAAAGGGAATCTCAACCTCACATCCAACTTTAAAGACAACCTATATACAATATCAAAGTGTCACCTAAGTTAAACAGAGGACAACTTTAGGATCTTGAAAGCTGAGATACCAATTTAAAGTAAAGCTGTATAAGATCTAACAGTTACTAACAAAAAAGAGTGTGAGAATGACATCTGACCTTTGGCTCAAAGAACACAGAAATGAAAAACTAGAAAATCAAATTGAAAGGTAAATACACTACAAGAATGGTGACTCAAGAAACAAATAAGCTACAGTATCTTGGGGAAAATTATAGTAAATGCTAGAAATAGATTTCTGATGAGAGAGGAAGAAGGGCACAGTGGATAGAGTACCAGCCTAGGACTCAGGGGAAGACCTTGGGTTAAGCCCACTTGAGATACTTAATAGCTGTGTGACCTCCAGGCAAGTCACTCAATCTTTACTGGACCTCAGCTTCCTTATCTGTAAAATTGAGATAATCTTTTTTTCCCTATAGAATTATTTCAAGAGCAAGTTTCCTAACTACACAGAGAATGTGAATTAATTTATAGAGATCAGATTTATATGTGACACTTCAAGGAATCAAATTGTTATGTAAAACAAGGCATACCCTTGCTCTATCTCTCTACACAGAAATGACTTAAGGTTATAAATTTAATTTAGTTACTTATTCTATCAAAGCATTTCCATGCAAAATCAAAGATCCTTTACCACCCCCAGAAATGTGGCAGGCAAGGACATGAGTACCCTTCAGTAAACTAGTGTGACAGACCTTTTTGTTTTCTACTCCTTAACAATGCCTCTTTATGGCTAGTCCAGAGCCAGCTCATGGCTTGTGGTTCTATGGCCAGATGTCATGCCCTTACAGTACAGAAATCAGGGCAGAGATGGGGAAAACACCAGACAAGTTACCATCAACCCACACGTGTAAAAATCAGAGGTCACATCACAACTACATTTTAATATTTTGAAAAACATCCTGTATATTATTATCAGGGATAATAATATATAGAAAGGGCTGGAAGTAGGGGGAAAGTAGCAAAACATGTCCTTAAGCCTTAAAAAAACAGTAACTGATAGAAGTTAATAGTATGACAGCAAAGTGTTCACCAAAATCAGTTGCTTGACACCTAAGAGGAATTAAGCAAATATTTGGCATTCAAAAAAAAACAACTGGCATTCTATCATATAAATTGTAGGATTAGAATGATTCAAAAACAAGAGAATGAATACTTTTTAAAAGAACTACAACAGGGGGCAGCTGGGTAGCTCAGTGGATTGAGAGTCAGGCCTAGAGACGGGAGGTCCTAGGTTCAAATCCGGCCTCAGACACTTCCCAGCTGTGTGACCCTGGGCGAGTCACTTGACCCCCATTGCCTACCCTTACCATTCTACTGCCTTGGAACCAATACACAGTATTGACTCTAAGACGGAAGGTAAGGGTTTAAAAAAAAAAAAAAAAAACTACAACACTAGGTCATTCATTAAATATTTATAAGTATTTGCTATATGCAGAAGAAGGAAATGGAAAAAATTTTTATTATTCACTCTTTCAGTCAAGTCTGACTCTTCATGATCCAATCTGGGGTTTTGTTGACAAAGACACTGGGAGAGTGGGGTGCTTTGCTATTTCCTTCTCCAGCTCACGTTGCAGTTGAACAAACTGAGGCAAAAAGGGTTAAGTCAGTTGCCTGGAGTCACAGTACTAGGAAATGTCTGAGATTAGATTTGAACTCAGAAAGATGAACCTTCCCGACTCCACTCCCCATACTCTATCCATTGTGCCCCTCGCTGGAGCAAATACTAAATTCTAAATATACTAAATTCAGATAAGACACAGTCCCTTCTCCACAAGGAATTTACCCTGCTAAAAGGGTAAGGTACAAATGCAGATAACCATTACATATATATTGCATGGTGAGTATTTTGTTTGGTCCACAACTGTCATTTCTTTGGTAAAAGGAACTCCAATTGTAGAAAACAAATTCAGGGGCCCCAGATTAAGAGTCTTGGCCTTGGAGAGCTCTAGCCCGGAGACCATGAAGATTTAAGTGACTTGCTGAAGGTCACAAAGCAATTATGTATCTGAGGCAGAACTTGACCCAGGACCTCCTACTCCAAAGCTGACCTTCCATCCACAAGGCCAGGCTGTCTGAGACAAATGTATTAGGGAAGTCCAAAAACAAACTGTTAGCTGAAGTCTGGGGTGGAAGATTGTTATTGATTAAGGGCTGGTATTCACAGAATATATCAACTTAGTTTACAAAAGTTGAGGTGAAAATCTTGATTCTGGCACAGCATCGTGCCTTTCCTGATCCATCCCAGTGCACTTTGCCAGCACTCCCAAGGCTACATCCAAATTTTTCCTTGATTTTATTTCCTGTATACTTTCAAATTATGTTATCACCTTCTGTATAATCTAAATTCCCTTGATTGAAAGTAGAGATTTGCATTGTTGTTTCTATCCCTAGCACCTAGGACAGTGCTAGCATATGGTAGGTCCTCCCTCTACATCAGGGATGATGATGTTGGCCAGTTCCAAACTGTTTCCTTGGCAAAAATTGCTACCAGTATCCCAGAACTGTTTCTCTCTTGATCTTTACATAAGAATAGGTTGAACAGAAGCAAAAGGGGCAGGCTGGCCTTACAAAAGGCTAGAGCACTGTGATAACAGATTCCAACATATGTGACTGCCACAGAATTTCTCCTCTTCATCATATCCTTCCTCAGGCAGTGCTCTCCAGGCCTCTCACAAATTCTGGTTGCACAAGAGCCTAACCACCTCTTCCACTAGGGCCCTCATGACACCAAACCCCAATAACCTGCAAAACAAAACTCCCTTTCCTCTTTATCCTCCTTCATTTCCCCCTTTTGCCATTGCTTCATTTAAACAGAGCCTGACATTGTAATCCTTACATGAAGCTTGCTTTCCCTGGCAAACTGGAAGAGGGTATGGAACCTAATGCATGAAATATCTGTTAAGTATCCATCGCTTGCCATTTCAGAACTCATAGACCACAGTTCTTTATTTCACCTCCTTCTACCATGGTTTTTGGTTGTGTTTATATTACTTTGGATTTTTGTGCCAGCTTAAAAAATTTACCTACTAGCTATGTGATTGATCCATGGCTAGTCACTTAACTTTCTGTTTCCTCATCTGAAAAATAAATAATACCTGGACTAACTAATTCTCAGTGTTGTTTTAAGGAAAATAAAACCTTAAAATGTTGTTTATGTATGTATATATATATGATATGTGATAATGTGTAATAATTATATTATAACATAATAAATTATATATTAACTATATCATACATAATTTAGTCTAAATATTACATTAAAATGTATATTAAAAATAAATGTGAGAAGTTATTTTAATCTATTTCAATAACAAAGGTCAAATCAGAAAAACCAAGAATGACCATTATCTTACTTTGGAAAATCTAGTAACAATGTTAATTAAGACTTTTTTGATGTTTACGTGAGCATATTAGAAACAAAAACAAAACCCTCCATTTCAATTTCTTTAGAAATATAAAGGAATTTTAAAAAGAAATATTAAGGAATAATATTCTCACTGGTCTAAAAACCCTTTCCAGATATTTTTCTTTAGATGAATTAAAATAAAGAACAAAAGGGCTTTCTTGGGGAAATGGATTAAAGGTAATAACCAAAACAATGGCACTACTATCCTCCCAGTCACCTGCCCCCAAACTAGGTATCTTCCTCCATTCCTTACACTTTTACCACATCATATCTAATCTCTTGCCAAGTCCTGCCATTTCTATCATAACATCTCGGATGGCAACCATGTGGCAGAGTATATAATAACCAAACTTAGAACAAAAAGGACCTCTAATCTCTTTTTTTATTTAAATATTTTATTTTTTTTAGAAAAATTTTCCATGGTTACATGAAGGACCTCTATCTGATTTAACACATTGACTTAACCTATCCCCTGAAGAGATAAGGCTATTAAATCATCTAAGCACCTTATCCTCTTTCCATAAATAGAGAAATGATGGGGTTACCACCAACACTTTTCTATTTCACTGCTCTTCCCCAGGCTTCAGTCAATCAATCCACAGGCATTTATTTAAGTATCTACTATATACCACCAGACATTGTGCTAAGTTCTTGGGTTACATGAAAAGGCAAAAGATGTCCCTCCCCTCAAGAAGCTTACAATCTAACTGGGAAGAAAATATTCAAACATATCTATACAAAGCAGGCTATTTATAGGATAAATGGAAAATAATTAATAGAGGAAAGGCACTGGAATTAAAAGAGGCTGGGGAAAGCTTCCTATAAAATATGGGATTTGAGTTGGAACTTAAAAGGAAGCCAAATTAAAAGGGAGGAGGGAGAACACTCCAGGCATGGGAGAGAACCAGAGAGAATGCCCAGAGCAAGAGATTTAATGTCTTATTTGTGAACTGAGCCAGGAGGCCAGTGTCATTGGATAGAAGAAGGTATGGTTGGGGAATGAGGCTTGGAATTTTCTGCTTTCTTATCTTTGACTCCTGGCTTCCAGATGAAATCCTATCTTCTACAAAATGTCTTTCCCAGGGGGAGCTAAGTGAGTCCATGGGGAATGAGAGCCAAGCCTAGAGACAGGATGTCCTGGGTTCAAATATGGCTTCAAGCTCTTGCTAGCTGTATGACCCTAGGCATATCACTTGGAACCAATTCTCATCACTCATTTTAAGACAAAAGGTAAGGGTTTTAAAAAAGACAAAGAGATATGTGTATAACTATTGGATGGATTTATTTTTAAAAGATATTGTTCTGTAACATTTTCGTTTTTACTTAGTTGGAAAGATTGTTGGCAATAAAATCTATTTAGTGAAAAAAAAAAAGAAAAAGAAAAAGCCTTTCCTGATCCTCCTTAATGCTGATTTGGATAATCACCAATTTAACTTGTGCATATCTTTATACATAGTTATTTGCATGTTGTCTCCTCTATTAGATACCCCTCCCCTAGATTTCCTTTGTATTTCCACTGTTTAAGATAGTGCCTGTAACAAAACAGGCCCTTACTGCTTGCTGAATAACTGAACTGTAAGGTTACTTTTTCTCTAAAAAGAAATTCTATTAACATCTGACTTTATGAAAAAAAAAACATTTTTTTCAAAATCAAAAATAATATAACACTACTAATTTAACTAATTCTTCTTTTAGGTCATTCCAGTAAAAAATAACCTTACTTGGCATTTGAAACACAAACTCTTATGATGGTGAACTTCACAATCTTTTCCTAAATAATCTTTAGGAAAATACAATGAAAGCAAATGCCATAATCATAAAGGGAAAAATCTAAATAATCTTTTGTTGTTATGAAAAAAGTAACCAAGGCCCTTTTGCTTTCACATTAAGAGATCAATGATCTACCTTTGAAGGTGATCAAAAGTGTGTGGGGGAGAAGGGGGAGAAGGGAAGATAATAGCAACCTTATATAAAGCTGCTAGTCAACAGCAATGTGGGTCAGGTTGGATCTAGCTATGGTTAATTGACCAATCTGGTATTTAGAGCTAGAATGCTTAATCTGGGGCTGAAAGCCTAGTAAGCAGTATTGAATGAAGAAAGTTGGAGATGTTTTATTAAACAAAAACCAAACTTGGTTGTCATCAAAAGATTTACATTAATTTAATCTAGGATACTTTGGGGTATGGATGTAATAATGGGTATATGTGTGCACATATATGTACATATATTTTATATTTCCCCAATTACATATTCTTTAAATTTTGAGTTCCAAATTCTCTCCCACCTTCCTATCGTTCCTTTCTCACTTCTTCCAATTCCTTGTCACCTCCCTGAGATGGCAAGCAATCTGATATTACATGTGCAATCATGGAAAATGATAATGGCTATATATTCTAAAGCTAGCTATAACCACGTTGATATATCAATTTTTTTTTAAGTATTCATTTGCTTTCAGAAAAGTCTCTCAACTTTCATGGAATACCACTTTCTTCTAGCAAGTTTGAAAGTTACAAAAACGAGTTTATGGTACTGATTTGACACCAAGTAACAGAAGAAATAGATTTTTGAAAGAGACAGTCTAGTATGACCCTCATATTTCATATATGAGGTAAGTGAAGTCCAGTGTGGGGAACAAATTTGATTAAACTCACCAAGGAAGTAACAAAGCAAGATTTTGATCCAGTTTCTCTGATTCTGAATCCATAACTCTTGCCACTAAGTCTCAACACACCCTTTCTGAGCAATGTCACTATGAGTAACATCAGACAACATGTTATTAATGTCAGCTCTTCTATGCAAAAATGGGCATAGTAAGCATGTATTCTTCCCAGACTTTTCTTTCTAGATGCTCTGAAGACAGTCACCATTATAAAAGTCCATTTAGACCTCAGGATGAAAGGCACTATTGAAATACATCCTTAGGACCCCTAATTCCCATAGCCAATAATCTTTTAAGGAGCTAATTCACTCTTTCAAGTCCTGGGCATTTGGGTAACCATGTTATTAGTTTAGTTTTATATATGGGGAAATCAAGGCTGGGAGACTAAGGACCTTGCCCACAGTCCAAGAATCAAAGGGAACTAGGAATAAAGATGAAAAATATTCATTATGTTTTCTTTGACTTTGTACTCCCCAATATTTGGTGACTCAAGAACAAGGCTAAAAAATTAGAGCTCAGACTCTACCTTCTCCAAGGCATAAAGCCCTGACTTTGGCACCTAAGAGCTTTAGGTCAGCATTCTGCAGTTTTTTATTCAACAACAGAATCCCTGTCTTCAGAAGACCTTAACAATCTAATAAACACAAATAGAGAGCTCCAAGAACACTCCATTCTGGTATTTGGCTTATGGTTCATGCTTTTGCACAGATCACAGGAGAAAAGGAAACTTGAAAATCTAAAAAGGCAGAAAAAGAAGCAAAGTTTTTTCACTGGCTGAATGGGGAATGATCTCATTCTGTTCCATGATTTTTTTTTAATCTCTGATTTAAAGAAGGTTATTAAATTGGGAGCCAAAAAGAAGCTGAGAGGGATTGCTAATATGCTAGGAACTGAGATAGACAAAAGATCTAAACAATCTAGAAAGATGGACCAAATTTAAGAAGATATAATCTAATAAGGATGAGTATAAAATAGTTTTAAAAACCCAACTGCTTAAATTCAAAGTAGGGGAAATGAAGCAAGCCATGATAGTGAGAAAAAATATTTATATGAAAATTGTCATTTATTTACTGTTTTAAAGCTTATAAACAACTTTCCTTGGAGTGACAAAGCCAATGCAATTCACAGGATCAAAGATTTATGGTGGGAGGTCTAGTCTAGTGATGTCAAGCTCATACTAATTAATCATTAAAATCTAACATAAGGATCCCCTGTGGGCTGCATATTGACTAAGAAAAACCACACATGAACATTACAGTCTATTTCTATTTTGATTGATTTTGTTACATACTCCCAATTATATCTTAAATCTGGTCCAGTTTCACTGAGTGCAGGCTGAAATTCTTTTGTATTCAACACACCTCTCATCTAGTCCAATCTTCCACTTTAGAGATGAGGAACAGAGGTCCTGAGAAGTTAAGTTATCTGATCAAATCAAATCACAGTGGTAGGAAGAGTCAGAATCTGAGTCTACATAAGTCCTCTGACTCCAAAATCCAATGCTATTTCCATGCTGCCTTTTTAAGAACCATGATAGAAGAATAAGAGCTCCCTGAGAATTGAGATTATTTCATTCTTTTGATTTGCATTCCCAATGCTTACCTCTAGCAAATTTTCTAGAAAGCATTTTTGTCTTTGCTGTTATTTAGTCATGCCCAACTCTTTTAGAACATCATTTGGAGTTTTCTTGGCAAAATGATTTGCCATGTCCTTTTCCAGACCATTTTCCAAACAAGGAAATCTGGAGCAAAAAGAATTAAATGACTTGTCCAAGATCACGCACAGCTGATAAATTTCTGGGGCTGAATTTAAATTCAAGGCTCCCTGATGCCAGGCCTGGCACTCTATGAAGTGCATCAAAACTAGCTGGAACAGTAAGCTTTTAATAAATGCTTATTGACTGGTTGATCAAAACCTCTCCATGATAACTCAATAAATAGTCTTTGTGAGGGTCTGTGACTGTAATAAAAAATCATCCCTCTGGTAAATAGTCCTCTAGTAATAGTTTAGTTCTCTCCTAACTTAATTAGGTTAGTCTAAGAGTTATATATCCAGCCTTTTTCAAACTTTTGGAGAAATCTACAGAGTACCCCATTAGCTAGGTAGCTCAGTGACTAGAGAACCAGGCTTGTAGACAAGAAGACTATTATTTTGTATGCAAGCATTTGGTCTTACCTCTGCTAACTGATGTTGATGCAATACAATGCAATCCTTACAAATGATTGCTTTAAACATCTTAGATGAAAGGGGAAAAAAAAAAACCTACTAAAAATATATATCCTGTCACAATGCTTAACTCAACTCAAAACTACTGCATACTTTTCAGGTGGTAGGAAGCCATTGCTTAATCTACAAATGACATTGTGTTTAAAAAATGAGCAATTACTGATAAAATGGTAAAATAACACACTGTGGTGTTACGACATGTGCTACATGTTGTAATAAGGGAATAAGGCAATGTAATAAGAGGATTAGGCTAGGGGTAGTAGCTGGATGTAATAAGGGAATATGGCAGGGATGTAATAGGGAAATTAAGGCAGAGGTATGGTTGAAATAGGGATTAAAGGTAGAGTAAATAGGGGATAAGGCACTCTGGATAGGGGTTTGTGGATCCCTAAGGCAGTAAAGTGAATAAAGAAGGTATAATGGTAAAGGTGGTAAATTGAGGTGGTAGGAGAATTAAGGGAATGGCTGATTTTAGGGAGTACAACATGGAGATATAAAAGTTTGCAAGGTAGAGGATGAGATACTTTGGGCAAACAACTACAGCCTGGGAGAGATTGACTGGGACACAGGGTTTGAGACAGAGACACTAAAGGGAAACAGACTGAGCCCTTTAATTAAGTAGGAAGGGCACTTCTACAGACAAAGGTTGGGGCCAGCCAAGAATGGCTTGAAACTGACTAGAGGGCTTCTAGTCAGTTTCTCAGGTTCACAGAGGAAGTATTGAGATTGCACTTCCTCCAAAATGGACACCTCCAACTCCCTTCATGACTGGGAGAAAATATGATTCATTTCTTCCCTTCTCCCTCTCTTATCAATCAACTAATGAAATAGCCAAGGTTTGATTACTTGACAAACTGGGTTTATTGATTTATAGGGTTGATTGGAAAGGATAGAGGATACAAAGTAAACCCTAACAGCCGCCTAGAGAAAGCTTCAGATGGGGGAGAGACAGGAGTGTGAGACTGAGAAAGGACCTGCCTTAACTCAGCTCTCAAGTGGTTTGTAATCAATAAGGTTAGGAAAGTTGGATACAATGTAATTTGTAACAAGGGTAAGCCCTATTTGACTATTTAAGCTATCAAGTTTAAAACTAACACTGAGATCTACCCTCCTTTCAAAACATCACAGAAATTCAGGCAGGGAAGGAAAATTGAAGATGGGGAATAAGGGAGGTTAAGGAGATTCAAAGGAAATAATTAAGCTAACAATTTTTAAGAGAAAGCTGCAAAATATAGGCCAGGTTTCAATCCAAAGAAAGAGCTCAGATTGACCCTTCTACTCTCCACGAGTCTCCAGGGTCAACTGAACTTCCTCAAGATTCTAAAGCCTTGTCAACTGTCAGAAATTCTGCAACAAGGCTTTGCAGGGCTGATATGCACCCTATTTGTACTACAATGTATATATTTTATAGTCAAGGGTTGAGAGTTTAGCAAAGGGCTGACTAGCTCAAATGTGAATGACTGATTACTATGATGTAATTTGGTTTATCCCAGATTGTTGTCTTCAGATGGAATTGGGACCAAAACTAATTTTTTCAATATTTCAATAATTTTCCAATATTTCTGGGCAAAAGTTAAATATCTATCTTCGTTCTAAAACCTGCTTTTTAAAGGCTTATTTAATAATTTCAAAAACATAGGAATTATAAATCTTGATGTAATCTTTAGAACAAAGCAAAAAAAAAAATTGTTCAAATCATGCCTTGGAGCTTTTCTAGCTGTGTGACCCTGGGCAAGCCACTTAACCCTGTCTGCCTTAATCCACTAGAAATGGCAAACCACTCCAGTATCTTTGACAAGAAAACTCATGGACAGTTTGGTCAATGGGGTTGCAAAGAGTCAGATATAAGTGAATGACAACAACAGACTAGAATACTTTTCTCAGCTATACATTCCTCATTTTGAGAAAGACATTGATAAGCCAAAGTATATTCAGGGAAGGACATAGTATGGTAATAGGATTAATCATGCCATAGAACAAATGCCTGAAAGAACAGAGGAATATTTTAGCCAAAAAAGAGACAACTAAAGGAAAGACATGATTGCTATTTTAAAATATTTCATAAGAATCCAAATAAAAACTATAGGGGAATTTGGAGGTCATATGTTAAACTCTAACCTTTTTTACAGAAAAAGCCTTTGAGATCTCCAAAATATCAAGGGATGTGTCTCCAAGGATCCCAGCTTATATGGGGGGTGAATAAGATATAAGACCAGAAAGGCAGAGGATTTTATATTTATTTGATCCTGAGAAAACAGCAAACCATTGGAGTTTACTGAATGGAGATGTGACATGGGAAGAAGACCTGTGCTTTAGGAAGATCATTTTGACAGCTGAGTGGACTATGGACTAGAATGGGGAGGTCATTGAGGCAGAGGCCAACAAATAGGCTGCTATAGTAGCCGGGTATGAGATTACAAGGAGGAGGGCAAGGGTTCTATACAGGAAATGTTATAATGGCAGAAATGACAAGACTTGGCAAGAGACTGGATGTAGGTGGTAAGTAAAGGAAGGTTGAGAGCCTGGGGAACAAGGAAGAGGGAAATATTCTCAAAGGTAATGGGGGAATTAAGAAGAAGGGAGGGTTTGGAGAAAATGTGATGAATTCATTTTTAGGCATATTGGGTTTGAGATGTCTCCTGAACATCCAGTTTGAAATTTTCTACAGGCAACTGGAAACACAAGGCTGGAGGTTAGGGGAAAAGTGAAGGCTGGAGAGATAGATTTGAGAATCATCAGCACAGAGATAAAAATTGAATCTTTGGAAGTTGATGAGATCACCAAATCTAATGATATAAAAGTGAAAAAAGAAGAGGACCTAGGAGATTGCACTGGGGAACTCCCAGGCATTTTTAAGGTCCTATTTGGTGCCAGTTATTGTGCTGAGTCCTGGGGAAATGGATATGGGCAAGAAAAGAGCCTCCATTACAGCTTACATTTTAATGGAATGGAAGGAAACTTGGAAGAGGGGGGCTTGGAAAAGGCCAGCAAGTGACCTAGTTCTGGAGAAGAAAGGGATCCCCCAGAAGTGAAGGGGGCCCAGAGCATAGCACAGGTTCCAGGGCAAAAGATGTTCGGAGTGCAACAGTGTGGCTTGGAAGTAGCCAGGGAATGCCACTAGCTACAATTTTAAAATGTATAAGAAAAGATGTCTCCAGTAAACTTTTGAATTGCTGCCCATTTGAATATGCTTACATTGTATCTAATTAAAGGTCTGTCCGTTTGGCTTGCCCCACTATGTCATAATCTACACAACAGTCACACTCTTAGCTGTCATGATGTGAGACAATGCTGGGTTCTCCAAGCTTCCTAGTAGAGCCACACTTTGATAGGCAATATCCATGCTGGAAAGATTTTGAGTATAGATCTTGCAAAGTACTACAGAAAGGGCCAGCTGACCTAAATCTTGGAAGTTAGCATGAGAAGTTGGACCACCTGATGGCACGACTTCCACCATCAGCTTTAGCCAAGAGAACACTCACTCACTCTCTCATTCTTTTCACACTCTCTTCCTCTGTCTCAATCTTGGTCTCTCTCTCTTCCCCACTGCCTCTCTGGGTCTGGGTCTCTGTCTCTGTCTCTGTCTCTGTCTCTCTCCACTCCACTCCCCTTCAAGTCAATGAAGGAGTGAAAATAAGCATATAGCAGGTCTCAAAGGCAGGATACATTTTTTATTTTTTAATTGGTATACGCAGATGGCCTAATAATCTGATGTTTATTCTCCCTGTGGACAGTCAATACTTGCTGTCTAAAGTCATTCAACAGGGAAGAAGTGGGAAAGAATTCCAAAATTTAAGTTCCTAAAGGCAACACATGAATAGATGGTTCCCTAATGGCATGTGAGGAAAGCAGATAGTTTAAAAAAAAAAAAAGGTCAATATTTGCTATTTCAGTTTACTTTGGTTAAAGATGATCACATTGAAAAGATCGATGTAAAAGCTATTAAATAATCACACTAGAAAGCCCTATAAAGAGGAATTATTGTTACTATCCATAGCTCACCACTTAGAAGTTAAACTATTTCACTGATATTTATTTCAAATAAGCAAAGAAGACAGACAAAAGAACTGCAATCAATAGCGTATTTGGAAAATGTTGCTAGGGACAATAATTTAGGTGTGAAATTTCTAGACAGCAAGTTTGGAGGAAGACAAATTTTCAAGGCTCGCATAAGTACAAGTGACTACAAGTAATTTTCTAACCCAGTTTTTTCTTTCTTTTCCATAAGAAAAGGAAACTGTCAAATCTCTCCACACTTTCCTTGAAAATGGAGAAACTAAAAAATGATGGAATTAAATTTAATTTAAAAATCATTCCACTGCTTCCTAAAATTATACTTCCCAAATTGGATTCTGTAATCTTTTGAGACATAGTAATCTTTTATAACAGAAGATAATGGTATAAGGGAGTGAGTACAGGGGCTGAATGATTTACCTAATGACACTAAGCAGCAACAAACCCAGATGTGATCGTTATCAATATAACAAGGAACAAGTTTAAAGAATGTTCAAAATCCAGTGGATACACTCATTCTATGCTTCTAAATTGAAGTTACTGGGGTGGAATAACTCTGCGCACCACATTTAATTCTCTAATATCACAACATTGTTTCCTGCCCAACGTGAACCATAGAAACATTTGTAGGCTCAGGAATTGGTAAAGAAAATAAAAACACCATGTCCTTTTTCTTTAAACCTGCCTATATCATTCATAAAAGTACTTTTAAAAGAAGGAATAACAAACAGTATTTATTTTTACCTTAGAATAAAAAAAAAAAAAGCCAAACATCATTAAAAGCAAAAATTCACTTTCTCAAGTTTTTATATGCTAAGCATTAAAAAAAAAATGTTTTTTTAAAATCTAAGTCTTCACAAAACATAATTTAGGGGCAGTTAGGCTCTTATGAATAGAGAATCAGGCCTAATGTTGAAAAATCCTGTGTTCACTGCTTGAACACATGGTTTGATGGGGATATGATTGGGGAGGTAGACTTTAAGCGATCACCCTAGTGCAATTATAATAGGGAAATAGGTCTTGATTGATGATAGATGTACCCAGTGGAATTGCATGTCGATTGGTGGGGGGAGGGGAAGGAAGGGAGGTGGGATGGAAAGAACATGAATCACATAACCATTGAAAAATATTCTAAATTAAATAAATTTTTTAAATTGAAAAAAAGTCCTGTGTTCAAATTTGACCTCAGATACTTCCTGGCTGCAAACTATTCCCCGAGGGCCTGGCCCTAGTTTGCCCATCACTGCCTTAAGCAATTCCCTAGTCACTACATCTGGATTGGGGGTAGAATGATTAGGGAATTGCTTAAGGCAGTGATGGGCAAACTACAACCTGGATCTGGCCCTCTGAGAACAGTTTGCCCATCACTGCACAAGCCACTTAACCCTCAATTGTCTGACCCTTAATGCTCTTCTGCCTTAGAACTAATACTTAATATCAATCTTAAGGCAAAAGGTAAAGGTTTAAAAAAAAAATTTAAGGTAGGTCCTTATAGAAAAATTAACTTTAAAAAATATGTATCTAAGTCCAACTATCTGGGCCTGAGGCCTTCAACCCCTCAGCTGAAAGAGCCCACATATTAGCCCAAAGTGGAGGTACAGGTAAAGAATAAACAGTTATCATAAAAGGACAAGCTTTGGTTAAACAGGTCTAGTCAGACTGTTAGCAGGAACTGTTTTTGTCTTTATTTGTATTGTTAACATTTAGTATAGTGTCTAGCATATGGAAAGCAGTTAATACTTATAAATTTATTTTAAACCACAAACCATTATTATTATGTATTTATTATCATTTCTTCTAAACCATAAGGTGATATTACCAATCTCTAGGACTCAACAAAAAAAAAAAAAAAAGAAAGAAAGAAACTCAAGAAAAGAAAGAGGAACTCAGTTCAATTTCATTCATGTCTGACTCTTCATGACCCCATTTGGGTTTTTTTTGGCCAAGATATTAAGAGTGGTTTACCACTTCCTTCTCTAGCTCATTTTACAGATGAGAAAACAGACAAACAATATTAAGTGACTTGCCCAGAATCATATAACTAGTCTTAAGACAAGACTTGAAGTCAGGAAGTTGAGTCTTTCTGCCTCCAAGCTCCATGCTCTATATCCACCTAGCTCTCCCAGTTAAGGGACTCACTGTAATATATAAAAAGGTTGTCCCAATTCAATTACCCCAAATTTGATTACCTTCCAGGGAGAGCTTGATGGGCTAATAAACATCATACATTTTTTGCATGTTTTAGGACCACCAGGATTCCTTCTTATGTTCCACATTTTTCTAAAGAGAAATAAGGGCTGCCCCATTACCAATTTTGCATTTGGCACCTTATGGGCAGAGATGGGAGCTAGGTACTTTTACTGATATTAGGGAACCTAGATATGAAACATTGTGGAGATTTCCAAGAGAACTCTAAGCAAAAAAAAAAAAAAAAATAAGCCAGGGAGAGAAAATAATCCTGGGCTCAGCTTTCAGAACTGCACTAGGGCAGTGATGGTAAACCTTTCAGAGATGGAGTGCTGTGGATTTTAAAATTAATATCCAATATTTCAAGTATTATATTTAAAAAGTTTATTAGTAATAATTAAAGTAAGAGACCTAGCTCTTCAGCCTGCTCACAAGAGCAAAAGAGAGGAAGAGAGAAGTTACAACAAACTATATACAAATGTGTTGATGTAAACGTAGACAAAAGGAAAAGCATTCTGGGTAATACAGAAAGGAAGTTTGGGTAATGTAGTTTTAGGGGTTCAAGATTTTCCAACTATTCAGTGCCATGGCCCACCCCACACAGGGGAAGGAGAAAGCACTCCCACTGGGCCACTGGGTGGGTAAAGTGAGGAATGTCCTCAGCCAGTATAGAGGGGGAGGGGAGTGGCCCAGCGCTCTGCTCTCCTCCAGCTCTGCCATCTATGAGCCACCCCTCTGACTTTCTATGTACTCCCATTGGCTGCTGGGCAGAAGGGTGGGGGATGGGAAAGATGTTGTTGGGCACTGTGGAGAGGGGGAGGGGAGCAGCTCTGCTAGAAATCCCTGGGGGAAGGGGGGGGAGGCCCCATGCCCACAGAGAGCACTCTTTGGCACCCGCACCATAGGTTCACCATCACTGTACCAGGGTGAGTAGAGTCTGGGGTAGGAAATAAAAGTGCCATGGGTTATAGAACACTGCCAGTATTTAAAACCCTGTGAAATAGGTAGTATAGAAATATGATTATTCCCATGCTAATGATGAGGAAATGGAGGCATAGAGCAGAAGGGGAGAAGCCTAGTGTTGCCACAGACAATCTATGAGGAATCTGAGCCCCGGTCTCCCCTGACTACAAGTCCAATACTCTTTCCATTAATATCAAGCTGGCAGGGTCAGTGGTATTCTCTGATCAGGTCTTAATTTGACTCTCTTTTCAAAAGGATATTAGCCAAGGGACAGCTAGGTGGTTCAGTGGATTGAGAGCCAAGTCTAGAACTAAGAGGTCCTGGGTTCAAATATGGTCTCAAAACACTTCCTATCTAATTGCCTAGAATCACTCAATCCCCAAATTCCCTAACCTTTACCACTCTTCTGCCTTGGAACCAATACACACTATTGATTCTAAGATGGAAGTTAAGAGTTTGGGTGGGAAAAAAAGGATATTTCGTCCCCCAAGCTCTGGGGCAGTGTATAAAATGGGTACAAAATAAACAATAGCCCCAGGGCATTAATACCACAACTTCCCTGGCACAATTCCTAAAGAACAATACATGTGTAGAGAATAGATCTAGTTAGGGACTGATGAGTCTCTCCTCCCCAAACCTTGCTTAGATCTTCCTCCTCCTTTTCTTTCCACATAAACTCTCTTCAATGGGAACATCAAAGAGAGTTCTTCAAAAGAGATACCAGTCAATGCCCTAGTGTCTGTTTTCCGTAAGTAAGCTAATTAAAACAGCCCTAGCCAGAAGTGCTGAGCTAGTCACTGCCTTCAGACTTGCATGCTAAATCCTCGCTAAAAACTTGTCTCTGACTCGGACAGATGCCAGAGCTAGGATCAGGAGTGCAGTGGGTCTTACTGGCTGGGAATCCTCATCTACAGCACATTTAATAAGGAATAATTGTTATTTTCCGCAATGACTAATAGATTCTAATATACATACTGACGAATATACTAATATGAGACAGAAGGAAAAAAACCCTTGAGATAGAGTGGCTGAATAAACTGTGATGTACCTATATGTGGTTTTTTTGTTTGTTTGTTTTGTTTTTAAACCTTTAACTTCTGTGTATTGGCTCATAGGTGGAAGAGTGGTAAGGGTAGGCAATGGGGGTCAAGTGACTTGCCCAGGGTCACACAGCTGGGAAGTGTCTGAGGCCGGATTTGAACCTAGGGCCTCCTGTCTCTAGACCTGACTCTCAATCCACTGAGCTACCCAGCTGCCCCATATATGTGTTTGTATACACATAGATATCATATTCCGTCACATATACACACAAATATATAAATACGCATATACCTATATTTTTGTTGTTGTTTAGGTATTTCTGACTCTTTGTGACCCAATTTGGAGTTTTCTTGACTAAGATACTGGAGTAGTTTCCTATTTTCTTCTATAGAACATTTTACAGATGAGGAAACTGAGGCAAATGAGATTAAGTGACTTGCCCAGGATCACATAGCTAGGAAATGTCTTGAGGCCAGATTGGAACTGAGGAAGATGAGTCTTCCTGGTTCCAAGCCCAGTACTCTATCCATTGTACTACCTAGTTGCCCATAGCTATATAAACACATATACATGCATGTGTGTGTGTGTGTGTATACACATGCTTTAAGAAATAGAGATGATTTCAAAGGCACATGGAAAGATTTATATGAACTGATGCAAACTGAAGCAAGAAGAACCAGAAAAACAATTTATAATATAACATAAATGTTATAAAAATGAAATTTTTTGAAGACTTTTAAAAATTGATGATGGGGGAAGCTGGGTAGCTCAGTGGATTGAGAGCCAGATCTAGAGACGGGAGGTCCTGGGTTCAAATCTGGCATCAGACACTTCTCAGCTGTGTGACCCTGGGCAAGTCACTTGACCCCCATTGCCTACCCTTACCACTCTTCTGCCTTAGAACCAATACACAATATTGATTCTAAGGACAGAAGGTAAGGATTTTTAAAAAATTGATGACAAATGAAATGACAAAACCAGAACAATTTACACAATAAACAACTTTGAAATCTGTAAAAACTATGATCAATACAATGATCACTCATGATTCCAGAAAACCAATGATGAAATGTGATATGTATGGCAGAGGTAATGGATTTAGGATGTGGAATAAAATAGGTTTCTCTGTACAACCAATGGAGTAATTTGTTTGCTTAACTATGAATATCTATTACAAAAATTTTTTTTTCTTTTCTATTCCCTCCCAGCACTAGGATGGGGGATAGAAGGGAGAATAAATAGTTTCCTTTTAATATTGCAGACCTTCCAAAATAAGTCCTATGATTATTAGTTTTACTCTATACAAAAGACCTTTCAGAAAATGGGCATATTGTTTGTAAATTCTTCTAATTTGTAAAATGCAAATGTTTGTAATTTAATAACAAGGCATAGCCATATAACTTTAAAATAATTTGTGGTCTATGTAAGAAATAACATGATGGTAGATAAAATGCTTGACCTAGAATCAGAAAGATTTGGTTCAAATTCTTCCCCTGAAACTTCCTACACCTCTGTGCTCATAGGCAAATATCCTGATGTCTCTGAGCCTCAGTTTCATCACTTGTAAAATACCTTTAGTAGCTACTGCAAAAGCTATTGTAAGGTTCAAATGAATGACATTAAACTGCTCTGCCAACTTTAAAACACTTGTAAATGTAGGTTATATGCCATTAGGAATATATGCTAAAACAGGTAATTATATATAGCAAAATCAGATAGGGCAGAAATGCTAAGACACGTCCTATTTTATCAAGCAGGCAACTTACTTAAAAGGTGGTCAATTTTGGTTCACCTCAGCTGGAGATTGAGATATATATAGATATCTCTATAGATATCAGACTATATTCCCCCTTTGTGATCTGAATTTGTAATTTCATCAGCCTGGGGAACTCAAGCTTCTTTCACCAACACAGATCTACAATTCATCTGTAATTTATAGTTACTGAGATTCCTGAGTCACTGTTTGAAGAATTTGCCTAAGGTTGCATAACTAGTACCTATCAGAGACAGGACTTCTATCTATTTTATCACACAATAGATAGATAGATAGATAGATAGATAGATAGATAGATAGATAGATAGATAGATAGATAGATAGATAATAAAAACATATGTAAATAAAATATAATACTTTATAAATAAAACTTTTTTACTTTTAAGTTTTCCCCTTACAGACACAACTTATCACAAAAAAAACAAAAAAAGAACAATCTAGTGTAAGAATGGACAAGCTTAGGCTCAAAGCCTTCTTAGTATAGGAAGAAAAACAGATCTTGGTTTTATATTAATCTATGGGGCTACTAATAATAACATTATAAATATACTATATATGAGAAGTGTGCAATACGTAATAATATTAGCTAAAATTTATATTGTGCTATGTGCTGGCACTGCAAAGAACTTTGCAATTAGCTCATTTCTTATCTTAATTAGCATCACATAACAACAGTTCTGGAAGGTAGATATTGTTATCTCAATTTTACAGATGAGGAAACTGGGGCAAATGAAGTTAAGCGACTTGCCTAGGGTTACACAGCTAGTAAATGTTTGAGATCACATTTGATTTCAGAACAAGGTCCATCACTCTATTCACTCTGCCACCTAGCAGCCCTAAATAAAATAATCTACTCCAATGTGTTTTCTGAAGTCTGCACTGGGAATGTGACATCAACAGTTTCCTTCAAAAGTGCCACCTCCTACATAAGAAGTATCTTGATTTTCCCTGGTTGCTACTATCTTTCCCCCATCAAAATTACTTCGCATTTACTTTGTACATATTTTGCATTTACTTGTCTTTTTTTATGTTCCCTCCTCCCCCTAATTTCTATAAGCTCTTTGAAGCCAAAGGCTGGTTCATTTTTATCTCTGTTTCCCTATCATCTAGCAAAATCACAAAGTATTCAGTAAAGGATCACTGAATAGAACTAAAACTCATGACTAAACATGGACATGCATAAATCCCTTTTAGTCTGTAAACTCTAAGGCGACTAGAGGTATAGACAATCTGGTTCCTGAAATCTTTCCATCTGGCCCCACAAACAGAAAAGAAAACAGAATCCTGAGCAAAGAGGTTCTCAATCAGAGCATCCAAATAGCGCTGACATCATCCTAAACAGCCATACCATGAAAAGATGAATCTGTGGTACCAACACTGCAGGCTTTTGAATGCTGAGTAAAATGGGACAAAGGGCAAAACCATTTTCTGAATGTCCAGAAACAAAACTTCAAATGGGGAGGCCCAGCTGTGGAAAAAAGAAAGCTTCAGGCAGGCCAACCCCAAAGTGAATATTGGGGATGAGATGAGCTTGGATCAAACAGGGACCTCCAGGGGCCCAGATCCCAGAGAGGAGGCCCCGGCCAGCATCAGTCTTTGAGGACAACTTTAACTCCAAATCAAAGGACAAGTTCCTGCCGTGTAGCAGATACTCAGTGCCATTACTTTCAAATTATACAGCATTGCTCTCTAAGAGGCTCCTAGTGTGCAAGGCCATTAATTACTGTTAATTTTTCAGCATGACACATCTTGCTGTCTCCTGTGGGATTCACAACTAACACGGAATCGGCTGGGTTAGCATCACTGACCCTAAAGGGCCAGCTCACGGTGATACTTCTGCTTTCTGGAATTAATCTATTTGTTTTTGTCTCCTGACTTCTCTTCTGGGACAGAAACTGTGTCAACACAGATTCCATCAGGGGAGAGGGCAAAATCCCATTTGGGTAATGCAAACCGTTCACGTTTCATGCATCCTTGTCTTTTCATGAGCTTCTTGTTCTCACAAAGGAAGACTCAGCAAATGCTCACCAAAGACCTGGTTCCTCTGTTTGTCATGTGGAAAATAGTACTGTCAGGGACAGTTAGGTGGCTCAGTGGGTAGAGAGCCAGGCCTAGAGATAGGAAGTTCTAAGTTCAAATATAGTCTCAGATACTTCCTAGCTGTGTGAAGAGTTGGGAATATAGGTGATACTAAAAATAATGAGAGTAGGGGCAACCAGATGGCACAGTGGGTAGAGAGAAAGGCCTGGAAATGGGAAGTTATGAGTTCAAATCTGGTCTCGGACACTTCCTAGTGAAGAGTTGGGAATATAGTTAATATTAAAAAAAAGAGAGAAAGAGAGTAAGAGACAGTTAGGTGTCTCAGTGGGAAGAGAGCTGGACCTGGAAATGGGAGGCCCTGGGTTCAAACCTGACCTTAGATACTTCCTAAAGCTGGGTGGCTGTGGGCAAGTCACTTTAATGCTGATTGCTTAGCCCTTGCCACTCTGTCTTAGAATTGATACCAAGACAGAAGATAAGGTTTTTTTTAAAGATTTTTTTTACTTAAATATTTTTTCCATGGTTACATGATTCATGTTGTCTCCCTCCCTTTTCCCCTCTTCATTCCCCCCACTTCCAAAACTGACAAGCAATTCCACTGAGTTATATATGTATTATCACTCAAATCCTATTTCCATATTATTCTTTTTTTGTAATAAAGTAATATTTTAAAATCAGAACCCCAAATCATATACCCAAATAAGCTAGTGACAATCATATGCTTTCTTCTGGATTTCTACTCTCACAGATCTTTCTCTAGATGTGGATAGCATTCTTTCTCATAAATCCCTTGGGATTATATTGTTTTTAGTAGCAAAGTCTATTACATTTGATTGTCCCACAATGTTTCAGTTACGGTGTATAATGTTCTCCTGGTTCTGCTCATTTCACTCCACACATCAGTTCATGGAGGTCTTGCCAGTTCTTATAGAAATCAAACAGTTCATCATTCCTTTCAGAACAATGTATTCCATCACCATCATATACCACAATTTGTTCAACCATTCCCCAATTGTGGGACAACCCCATATTTTCCAATTTTTTGCCACCACAAAAAATACAGTTATGAATACTTCTGTAAAACAGGTCCATCACTGTTTTTTTTTTAATCTCTTTGGGGTACAAACCTAGTAGTGGTATTGCTGGATCAAAGGGCATGCAGTCTTTTAAAGCCCTTTGGGCATAATTTCAAATTGCCTTCCAGAATGGTTGGATCAATTCACAACTCCACTTGCAATGCATTAGTGTCCCGATTTTGCCACATCCCCTCTAACATTTATTATTTTCCTTTACTGTCATGTTGGCCAAACTGCTAGGTGTGCAGTGGTTCCTCGGAGTTGTTTTGATTTTCATTTCTATAATCAGGAGGGATTTGGAACACTTTTTCATTTGATTATTGATAGTTTTTATTTCTTCATCTGAAAACTGCCTATTCATATCCCTTGATCATTTGTCAACTGGAGAGAAGATAAGGGTTTTTTAAAAATAGGAAGAAAATGGGTTGCCTCCCATAGGCTGCTCTAACAAATGCTTTCTCTAGAAACTACCACCACAAAGTACCCTCCTTGAAGCTGTAAAGAGAGCTATTTAAATGTCATTGAAAACAGTAACAAATTCTATAAGGAATATGTTGCCTGACCTTGGAAAACTATAGATTCTTATAGTCAGGAGTAATGACTGAAGAGCAAATAAAAAATAAATCGTTAAGTGAGCATACTTGATTATAAAATAATATGAAGAAACTAGAAGGGTTGTGGAATATATAGTGGGGACATTCCATTGCTGGACAGCTGGAATAAGTTTAGATACAAGGTCCATCTTCAGCAAAAACAAAGTCTTTTTGAACTGAATCTGCCCCATAGGAGGCCAGCCAAAAAGACAAGAAAGGCAGACACCAAGTTCAAATCCATCCTCTCTGCCTTAGAAGAGCTGCCTTGTATCATTTTGGCTGCCTCTTCTGAAAAAGGATAATCATCCTGATCTGCTTCTCAGGCTTTGTTCCATAACTTTCCCTCCTACTCCAGGCTCCATGATGCATAGAGCACAGGAAGAAATGAAATGTACTTGTTAAGAAACCTATCCCCTAATCAGGACCTTCTAAAGAACATCAACCCCTACCCATTACTGTGTGTCAAGTCCTTCCCCCAAATCATGAATCAGTGCCTCCAAAGAAGGAGAAGAGGAGCTATAGATAGATAGAACCAGACATCTTCACAGCATCCAACCAAGTGGTACTGTTAGTGTTGGATTTAACCTTTGTTTATGTTGAGAAAATAAACAAACCTATATTTTCTCTTTAGAAAAGATAAACTTCTAATAGGTTTTGAAAAATGACACGTATAAACCCAGTGGAATTGCTTGTCAGCTCTGGGAGGTGGGGAGGGAAGAGGGGTGGGAAAAATCAATGAATCCTGGAACCACGGAAAAAATATTCTAAATAAGAAAAGATAAACTTTCTCCCTCTCCAGATACTACTATGTCATTTTTCTTTATATTTCTATAAATGATCAACTGTGCTACCCTCAGCAATACAATGATCCAGGAGAATTCTGAGGGACTTAAAACAAAGAATGCTATCTACCTCCAGAGAAAGAACTTTTGGAATAGGAATGCAGATGAAAGAATATGATTTTCAATTGTCTATTTGGGCTTTGGTTTGGGGAGTTTGGTTTTATAAGATTACTTACTTATAAAAATGAACAATATGGAAATATGTTTTGCGTGATAATACATGTATAGCTCAGATCAACTGCCTGCCAGTCTGGGAGGGAGGAGGAAAGGGAGGAAGGGAGACAATTTGGATCATATAACTTTGGAAAACTTATATGGAAATTTGTTATTACATGAAATTGTTAAAAAAAGAAAAAGAAAAAGAGTTCTATATCTTCCCCTCCCTTCATATCCATGTACCTAGATCTCAATATTTCTTTGTTGATATTCTGAAAGCACCTGATCTGACTATAACCTATCATTCCAGGTGGTATGGCGGATAGAGCACAAGGCTTGGAGTCAGGAAGACCTGAGTTAAATCCAGCCTCAGATACTTATTAGTTCTATGACCTTGGACAAATCATTAAACCTGTTTGCCTCAGGTTCTTCATCAGTAAAATGGGGATAATAATAGCACTTACTGAGGGTCAAATAAGATAATTATAAAGTGTTCAGCACAGTGTCTGGCTTATATTAAGCATTATATAAATATTAGTTATTATTTAAATCTATTCTTCATTCTCACCAAGAGTCCTGACACTCAGTACTCCCCCAAGCCCATCTATCACCTTTTGTTATACTATATAGTTCCCTTTCCTCCCTTGACAGTGCTGACCCTCTCCTTACCCAGTTCAACATTAGTGTCCCCTAATCTCAAGGCTGTCTCCTTCTCCTGTCACATCTTACCACACTCCATTCTTGTATTACTCTCATCATTCACCTTCTCCCCTCTTATTCATGGGCTCCTGAATAGTGGTGGATACAATTACTCAACTCTGGCAATGGGATCCACTACAAATTTATGTTATCTGATCTTACTCAGGTCCTCCCTGAAACAGCATAAAAATTCTTTTACTCTACAGGAAATCTATCCAATTTCCCAAAAACAGCTATTCCAAACCTTTTCTCCCCTCAAGTCCTACATACCTCTTCCCCTGTCCTCTCCAATTTACTGAGAAAAGAAGATTATTCACCAATAAGTTCCCTTTTTTCCCTGCTCTAAATCTCAAAAATCTGGATAGTATTCATCTACTCATTTTTACTCCAATTGAAGGGACATCCCTTCTCACTAAAGCCAAACCCTTTATTTGAAACCTTATCCCCCTCCTCTCCCTCTCCTCCTATCTCTTAAGGAACACATAATTGTCTCAGCCTTTAAAATAAGTCCAATGTTCCCATCTACTTGCTCCTTCCTTGATGCCTATAGGCATACCCAGATCTCCCCACCCCTAAAAACAAAACAAAAACTTAACCCTTCAACTGCAGTCTTATGTCTGTCCTCCCTTTCCTACTAGAAAAAGCAGTCTAAATGCTTTGCCTCCACTTCCTTTCCTTTTCTAACATCTGTTTCTTACAATTTGGCTTTTCATTTCATGACACCAATGAAAAATATCCTCTCCAAAGTTACCAATGATCTTGACACTGCCTGATTCAACCCTCAATTCTCAACCCTCAGCCTTCTTGACTTCACTGTACCATTTTATACAGTTGACCATTCTGTCTTGTATACTCATCACTCTGGGAATTCACACTGCCACCCTTCTGGTTCTCCATGTACCTACAGGACCATTCATCAGGCTCTCCTCTGCAGATGGGTGTTCCTCAGGGCTCTGTCCTCATCTATTCTCTCTTTACACTCGCTCTAAGTGACATCAGAAACTCCCAAGGGTACAACTACCATTGCTATGCCGATCACTCCCAGATCTATCTATCTAGCCATGGTCTTTCTTCCTGTACTCCAGTCCTGCCTCAGTGACTGCGTTTTGGACATTTCCAAGCTGATGTCCCCTGAGCATCTCAAACTAGTACAGCCCTATCTGGTCTTCCTTTCTATATCAGAAGAAAAAAAAAAAACTCTTGCCCACGGTTACAACCCAGGTCAGTGCCCTTTCCATTAAACAAAAGCCCAGCTTAAGTGAAGGGATGAAATCCTTTAAGTAACTTATATGACACCAAAGAATACTGGTCTTAAAGAATTGTTAATTATTAAATGTTACGATTATTTGGTTTGGGGGTTTGGATTTGATAAAATTACTCATAATTTTTTCTTTATTATTTTCTTATTTTTTCTCATTTATTTTCATTATTTTCTTATTATTTATCATTAAATTAATTATAAAATGTTAATTATGACTAAGAAAAGTTAATTAAATAACTTACTTAAAGGGAATTATTAATCAGAACTTCTTTTCTATGCAATAGCATCACTGAGTCATTTCACTCTCGTCCAACTCTTTGTGGTCCTATTTTGAGGTTTTCTAGGCTTTGTCATTTCCTTCTCTAACTTGCTTTACAGATAAGAAACTGAGGCAGACTTGGTGAAGTGACTTGCCCAGGAAGTATCTAAGGTCAGATTTGAACTCAAAAAGATGAGTCTTCTTAATTCTAAGTCCAATACTTTATCCACTGCATTACCTAATTGCCTGCAACAATATTTTGCACATAATACTTTTCTTTTAATCCACTTGCACCAAAATATACATAGGAAGTTTCCTTCCATCAATGAGTACTGACTTGAACAGAATGTTGTGCTTCCTCATTTGAACATAGTAAAGCCTGATCCTGACTCCACAGAAATGAGCTGTTCAAATGGTCAAGTATACCTCAGGTATTTTCTCCCCATTTTAATATAATTTTTAAAAAAATCAATTTGTATTATACAGTCATTAAAAAAAAATTCCTGTCACTTGCTCAAGGTAACACAGCTAATGTTAAAGATGAGACTCAAATCCAGGCAGGTCTTCTGGACTCTTGAGTGCAGCACCCTATTCACTAAACCATATGGCTTTGACGATGTGCTCTATCCACTATGACATTCAACATATGAGTGGAGAAACTAGAATGATAAGAGAAATTTAAGAAAAATTCTTAAATAAGCCACTTAAATATTGCAGGAGAAAGCTAAGAGGTAGGAGGAAAATTCCGAGGGACTGAGTTCCTGAGCTGGGCCTTGAAAGGTAGCAAGGATTTTAATAGGCAGAGACATGGGGTAATCTTTATCCTAGATAAGAGACAGCAAAAACCCTGGAGAGGGGAAACAGTGGCTCAGATTGAAGAACCAAGTAATCTGGATTTTACTCTAACAAAGACTGCGTTGAGTGTCCAAGTATTCAACAAAGCTACAAGATGGTCTGAAATTAGATTGAGAGCCTCTGATGTCAGATAAAGGGATATTATCTTAAGCAAGGAAAGTCACTTAAGAGTTGTTTGGTTTTTTTTTCTTAACCAGGGAAAAGACATAATTATACTTTTGTTTAGGGATAAAATTCTGGTAGGAAGAAAAAGGATGAATTAGAGAAGAGAACAAGTGACCAATTAAGACATTATTAAGGGGGGCAGTTGGTTGTCTCAGTGGGTTGAGAGCCAGACCCAGAGGCAGGAGATCCTGGTTTTGGTTTTTTTGGTGATTTTCTTATTGATATGTTTAATTAAGTTTTTATATTATTAAGCCAACTCTGAAATCAGACCCTTCCTAGACATGTGACCCTAGGCAAGTCACTTAATCCCCACTGCCTAGTCCTTACTGCTCTTCTGCCTTGGAACCAACACATAATATTAATTCTAAGACAAAAGGTAAGGGAAAACAAAATGAGAGGAGGCAAGGAGAAGGGAGAGGAGGAAAATAGAGAGGGAAGTAGAGGGGAGGAGAAGAGAAGGGAGGAGAGGATAGGAGAGAAAAAGAAAATGTAGGAAAAGAAGCCAGCATAGGAAATTTTGATTTGGAAGTAATCTGCACCAAGGTAATTAGGAAAAGATGAGACTGACAAAAGGAAAGAATGCAGTTGAGAGAAAAAGGCCAAGGGCAGAGTCTTGGAAGACATCCATATTTATGAGATGTGGAAGTATATTAAAGACCTCCTCCTTTTTAGTTTCTCTAGAAACATTAAGAAGCAATATTTCTCAGTTCTAAAAGGTCCATTCCAAAATCACTGGAAAAGCCCCTTGCATAGACTAAAAGGCCAAGGAAAAAAAGGCTTTTCTTTAGGAAACATGTGTTCAATCCTGAGTCTCTGGGATCCCATCTAGGCAAAGATCGTGGAATGGTTTGCCATTTCTTTCTCCAGCTCATTTGACAGATGAGGAACTGAGGTAAACAGGGTGAAACCCTGGAACACATAGCTAAGAGTGTCTGAGGCCAGATTTGAACTCAGGAAGATGAATTTTGACTCCAGGACTGGCACTCTATCTACTGCACCACCTAGATTGCCCTTAAGGGTGGTACCCAACTTTTTAACTTCCTAAATTTCCTATTTCTGTGAAGGAATTTAAACGGCAAACAGGTTTTATATTTGAACCTGGAAACCTCTGGAATTCACTGAATTAGAGGCGAAGAGGCTTGCCATAACCAGAACAAGGTCCCAGCCCAGTTGAGGATGGATTGAAGTAGGGAGAGATTTGAGGTAAGTAGGATACTACTGAAATAGTCCAGGTAAGGGGGCAGCTGGGTGGCTCAGTAGATTGAGAGCCAGGCCTAGGGATGGGAGGTCCTGGGTTCAAATGTGGCCTCAGCCACTTCCCAGCTGTGTGACTCTGGGCAAGTCACTTGATTCTCATTGCCTAGCCCTTAACACTCTTCTGCCTTAGAACCAATAGGTAAAGGTTTAAAAAAAAAAAAAAAAGAAAAGAAATAGTCCAGGTAAGAGGTGATGAAGGCCTGCATCATGGATGGTAGTAGTGTCAGAGGAGAGAGAAAAGGGTATACTCAAAAGTTATTTGCAAAGATAAAAATTAACAGGATTCGGCAGCAGAGACAATGAATTCAATATGGCAGAGTCTCTTTGGGAGGGGAAAGAGAGAAAGGAGTCAAATATGATATCTAAGTTACAAACCTGGATGTCTGGAAGGACTGGAGTAGCATCGATAGTTAGGAGAGAAGGAAAGATACTGATTTTAGTTTTGGACATGCCAAGTTTAAGAGGCTTAGTGGACATCTAGTTCAAGGTGAGCAGTTGAAGAGGGAAAACTAGAGGTTGGCACAGAGATTAGGGCTATATAAGTAGACTTGAAAATCATCAGGATGACGATGAGAATTAAATCTATGGTAGTGGATGAGATCACCATGTGAAATAATTAGAGGGAGAAAAGGGGCCAGGGCCAAGGCAGAGCTTGACAGGGCTCTCACCACTAATGGCTCCATCAAAGGAAACTGGGAAAGAGTAGCGAGCTAGGTGAGAGAAGCAGGAGAGGGCGTTGCCCTAAAATCCTAGAAAAAAGAGACAAGGAGAAAAGGGTTATCTACAGTGTCAAAGGCCACAAAGAGGTCAAAAAGGAAGGTGGCAGAGAAACAGCCATTAGATTTGGAAATTAAGAGATCATCTGCAGTCTCTTTGGAGAGTACATTTACAGTTGAAATGATGGGAGGTTCCAAGTCCAAATCTGGCCTCTAGACACTTCCTAGCTGTGTGATCCTGGGCAAGTCCCTTAATCCCCATTGCCTATCCTTGGTACCAATACATAGTATTGATTCTAAGATGGAAGGTAAGGGTTTAAAAAAATGAGGCTAGTAGAAAAGTGAAGGAGGCAATAATGGGAGAAGACATCTGAGTGGAATAATGAATCAATCAGTATAAAAGGATTGCCATGACACAATGAGAGCCTAGTTGAAATTATATAACATAAACTTGTAAGACCCAGCTTGTTGACTTCTTGATTTTCTTTGAGCTCACTCCATGCATGGTGGCACCAGAAAGTCAACAGGGTGATGAGCTGAAGTCCAAATAGGGCAGAACCACCATTATAGAGACCTACACTACTGCTCAGTAACCTTTCTTTCTTTGTGGTTCATTCCATTCACATTTATCACCTAATCAAGACTTTGTTGGCTACTATCTCCCATTTTCTAGGACATTTTCCTTCCTCAATGAGTTCAGTGTCTACACCACTAGAAACAAAGCTGTGTTTGATGGAAGGTCAGTGATAAGCCACCGGAGTTCTACCTCACCTGGGATGTGCCTAGGATCCCAACAGAGGCCTAGCATCAATCTCTGTAAACTTCAGTTTTCTCTTCTATAAAAATGAAAGTAAACTAGAGGGCCTTTAGTGTTCCTTTACCTTGAAATCCTGTGATCCTATAAAATACTGCCTGACCAGTATAGAATGCCTTGGATGGAAGCATTTCTTCCTCTCATATGAACATTCAACTTATATTAATACAACTTAAGGCTGAATTGCAATTCTATTATAATTATTTTTACCAACTCCATCACATCATTGGTATTGAATAGCAAGCTTGAAAAACACTTAAATCCCCATGTCTTTTTTCTCGCTATCAACCAGTATACAGAAAACTCTGTTCCTCATTTAGCACTCATTCAACTTATACAATTTTTTCCAACCTAAAAGTAAAATGCATTATTTATCCCATTCCTGACTGCTGAGACCATCTGAGTATCTATGGAGAGTTCTGATCCCTCTAAGCACTGTCTTATCTGTAAATTTTGGAGCATGCCTTCAATGTTTCCAATGTCACTGATTAAAATAAAAATTAATAGTACAAGTCCATGGAAAGAATCCTGAAGTACTTCAACAACCTTCCCTCTGGGCTATCAAGTCATTCATCTACACACTGGGCTCTAAAAAGTTCCACCTAAAAATATGATCAGTCATTTCACAATTTATCATCTTATCTATTTAAGTATCATGGAAGTCCAGCAAAGAAAGGATTCACAATGTTATTTTTCTCACATACATAAAAACAAAGTATTTCTAAGTTCATAGACAAGGACAAAGAAGAGAAAAGCAGGAAGCAAAGCAGAAATTTACTCTGAAACCTCTGGAATCTCTAACATAAGTGGATCCAGAGGCCTGGGTAGTAAAGTGACTGAGACCTGGTTTCCAATGACACTCAGGCAGGCACTCACTAATGTGTTCATAAGAAAGTCACATAGTGCTTCCCTTTCCTCGCTGATAAACTATATATTGCAATATTCATACTCCCTACCTCACAAGGTTATTAAAGCTTAATTATCATTACTGCAAGGCTTAAAGTGCTATAGAAAATAGAGAGAGACTGGTAAAACTAGCTATTACAAACCTCCAAATAATAAAATGTTGGCCCATCCAAGGTATCCTTGTATCCTACCCACAGAGAACTGTGGGGAAAGGCTTTCAGCTTTTTCCTAGTTTTGAAGTACAGTCCCACAAGCTTCAGACCTTACTGGAAGACCCCAAAATACATGATTACTATTCGAAGAGGGGCATAGAGCTCTGCATCTGCTACAATGGTGGTCTAGAGAGGGGGTAACTGTTTTGGGGTCACAGACCCTCTAGCAGTCAGGTGAAGCCTATGGACTCCATCTCAAAATAATGTTTTTAAATACACAAAATACATAGGATTATTAAGAAAAATAAATTATATTAGAATGCCATTATCCACAAATTAAAAAAAAATAGTTCATGAACCCAAGGTTACAAATTTTTGGTCTAAAACAGAGGTTTCAAAGTTGTGGCCAACAGGCTCCATGTGGGCTCAAAACATTTAGGTGCAGTCCAAATCTGATTAAAATATAACTGGGAAATATTTAACAAAATAAAAATGTAATAAAGCACAAATGATACTAATATGTGACTTTCTAAGTAAATATGTGGCGCAAAGGGATCCTTATGTACAGTTTTTTGGCCCGTTTGTATCTGAGTTGGACGCCATTGCTCAAGAGGTAGGGGAAGGGGGAAGGGGGGGTGAAGAGACACGGGGAGGAGGGGAGAAAGGGAGAGAGAGAGGGAGGGAGAGAGAGAGACCGAGAGTTGGGGGAGAGAGAGAGAGAAGGGAGGGAGAAATGACATGGGCATTGTGCAGAGATGGCAGGGACCCTGTACCCCTTAACTCAGGCAGGCTGTGAACAGGGAAATTCCCTTCCCCCTTCCTGCCCTGGTGACTCCCCAGGCAAAGACCATCATCCCTGGCCATCCTTTAGGTACAGATAAGACAAAAGAGATACACCTCCAGGCCACACCTTGATAGCCTAAGCCTGGAGGATCCCAGACAGACCCTCCCCACCCACCTAATGCCTGAGTGCAAGAAGTCAGGGGCACACTCTTGAGAAGGATACAAAAACCCCAGAATTGGGGCATCAAGGGAGCAAGCCCAGACAGTTGCTCCACTCGTGCTGCTGTGCAATGTCGTGGAGGGCAACCCCCCCAGGGTTGTTCCACTCATGCTGTCTAGCTGGCCATTGATCCTATCTTACTAATAAATCTTTCTTCTTACTTTTAAGCTAAGCTTGGAGTCCTCTCATTCTTGAGAAGGGTTTCCTTCCCAAACCCAGGGGTCCACCATTTGCATCCCTATAATGGAGAGAGATAGAGAGAGAGAGAAACAAAGAGATGGGGGGAGAAAGAGAGAAAGGGAGAGGAAGAGAGACAGAGAGATGGGGGGAAGAATGAGAGACAGAGAGGGAGAGACAGAGAGGGAGGAGAAAGGGAGAGATACAGAGAGATGGAGAGTTGGGAGTTGAAAGAGAGAGAGAAAGGTAGAGAGACAGAGAGGGAGAGGGAGAAGGGGGGAGAGAGAGAGACAGAGAGAGAGAGACAGACAGACAGACAGACAGAAAGAGGGGGAGGGGAGGAGAAAGGAAGAGAGAGTTAGAGAGACAAAGAGATGGGGGAGAAAGAGAGACAGGGAAAGAGAGAGAAAGAAAGAGAGAGAGAAAGGGGTGGTGGGGGGGGAAGGGACAGAGACAGAGAGATGGTGAGTGGGGAGGGAAGAGAGAGAGAAGTAGAGAGACAGATGGGGGAGAAAGGGAGCCAGAGAGGGAGAGAGACAGAAAGAGGGGAGGAGACAGACAGAGATAGAGACAGATAGAGAGAGGAAGAGAGGGAGAGAGACAGAAAGGGAGAGACAGACAGAGAGAAAGACAGACAGACTGGAAGAAGCTCCTAAGAGGAAAAGGATACTTTGGTCTAAGGCCTATGGCCCTCATTTCTTATTTCTATCTCCATCACTGAACTACTTTGTGAGACTTTGTACAAGCTGATCCTAGGATTTGCCTCACAGTCACTTTTTAGAATCTCTAACTTCCTTCAAAGTGAAATTCAAGTAGTACCTCCCTATACAAAGGGCTTGTTGAGGTCTGGGACTACTTTTTTTTTTTTGCTTTGAATCTCCAGTGCCTAGGATAGTACCTGGGGCATAAGTGCTTAATAAATGCTTGTAAATAAATTCTTCTTTGAAAAGAATTAATAATAATAATATTGATGATGATAATAAATATTTTCATAGTGCTTTAAGTTTTGCAAAGTATAGGGCATCTCACTGGATCCTCAAAACAACACAAGGATGTTCTATTATTATCCCCATTTTACTGAAAGCTGTAAAATGACTTGCTCATGATCACAGTAGTATATGTCTGAGTTATCATTTGAAACTAGGTGTCCTGACCATAACCTAAGGTTGTCAAGGGAACTCTGTCTCCAGTTACTACAACCCAAACCAAGGCAGATAAAATTGGATCAGGAAATGTTCTAGAGTGGGAGACATGTACACCACACAGCTTAGACCAAGCCTCGGGTTCTAATGGAGGGATGGAGGGGTAGGGGAAGGGAGGAGAGAGGGTCTTTGGAGAAGCAGTAGATAATGGTGTAGTGACTATTCCCTCCAACAGAGAAGGCTTCAAGGAATAGAATTTGGAGCCGCCCAGTTCTGATTTCCTCCAGGGCAAAGGAGTAAGAAGAGGACCCCATTCTACAAAGTTCTAAGTGGGGACTCAAACCCTACAACCACTAAGGCTGAGAGTCTGTTGGGGAGATGTGAAGGAAAGAGAGGGGGGATTTCTATTTCTTCTTGGAGAGCTGAAACATTTGGCCTGTACTCAAAAAAAAAAAAAAAAAAAAAAAACAGAAAAGGGAGCTATCTCAACAAGACATAAACCCTATTGTGGCAGTGTGTAAAAGAACATTACCTTCTCTAGTGTTCCAACCCCCATCCAATGTAAACATTTTAGTTGCACACATTCACATATTCATAAGAGAACAAAAAAGTGATTTTGTGCTCAAACGGAGAGACTCCGATTTCTGCAATTTTAAAAGCTCAGTGTTTGTGCCCGAATAAATGCAGATCATTATCCTTGGCAACTAATAATGCTTTAGCATTCCCTAGCAAGTGAGAAAACAAATGTAGCAGCCTGTGGAAGTCGCCCAAAGAACAAAACGGTTATGGAAATTGTAGAAGAAAAAAAAAAGCATTCTTTTTTGAAAGACTCTATTAACAGTCTTTCCCATTATCTTAAATGTCACTTTCGTTGTCCTTTTTGGTACTCACGGGTGTTTTTCAGTATCTAAAATTTTTCTCAATTTTAAAACTATACCTGTTTTCATTAGTATTCTTAAAAAGGGTGGAAGAGGTGGTAGATATTAAGTGTCCACTTACGATGTGCTAATAATAAACCCAATGTCCCAATGTTTGTTTTTTAAAAGGCAATGGACTTGTAAGTGCTCTACCAGATTCTAGGTTCCCAGGTCTACCTACTGGGCCACTTAGCTACACTTAAAAGACATGAAAATATGGACAAAGTAACAAGGCTTCACGCCAATCCTGAGAGGTAGCCAAAAATGAAGTGACTCTTTTCGTTGCTATTATTTTTTATTACTAATTATTATTGCTCAAGTTCACAGACCAAGTATCAGAGGTCAAATCTGAACTCAAGTCTACCTGATTCTAGGTTCAGAGCTCTTATCTACTGGGCCACCTAGCTGCTCTTAAAAGAAATGAAAATATTGACAAGGAAATGCTGGAATGGCACATTACCTTGACTTGTGTACATTTTACTAGAATTCCAAATGCATAAGAAAATTCCAGCTTTACATCGGTATTTTGAGACAGGTATATAAAAAGAAAAGGGAAAATCACATCACCATATTGAACCACAAGATTAGTGATTTTTTTGTCTGCCATAAAAATGACTAAAATGGAAATTTGAGGGTATTTTTGTTTTAATTTCAAAGGAAGTTTACTTAAAAGGACATTTATAATCTTGGCAATACTTGTTTCAAGTTACAGAGAAACACTGTCATTCATGATGACACTAGTAAAGTATCATTTGAAACTAGGTCTCCTGACCATAATCTAACTGATTATCAAGGAGTTTATGTGGATTTAAAGTCTCTGAAGTGCTTTGCAGGCATTCATATTTCTCATTTTATCCTCACAACAATTCGGTAAAATAGATCCAAGTTTTATTCCCATTTTACAATTGAAGGAAACTAGAGCAAACAGAGCTTAAGTGACTTGCCCAGGGTCATACACACAATTAGAAGCCCAAATCTGAACTCAGATTCTTCCTTTTTCCAGGCCCAATGTTCTATCTACTGCACCCCCTAGCTGCCTTATCTCATTTAAGTGTCACCATAATCCTGTAAAGTAGGTGCCATATGGAAAGTAATAAGAATAAACCCAATGTTTGTTTTGTAAAAGGCAATGGACTTGTAAGTAGTCTACCAGATTCTAGGTTCCGAGGTCTACCTACTGGACCACTTAGCTACTCTTAAAAGACATGAAAATATGGACAAACATAACAAAGTAACAAGGCTTCAAGAACTTTTTTATAAGGCCTTGCTTTGTCTCTAGTAGTTTTTTGAGCCTTGGGGAAAAAAATCACATACATATCTTTGGTTTCTTCAACTACAAAATAATTAAGTTTACTTTACCCTATGTCAAAAGTTTATTATTAGGGGCAGCTGGGTAGCTCAGTGTATTGAGAGCCAGGCCTAGAGACGGGAGGTCCTAGGTTCAAATCCTGCGTCAGACACTTCCCAGCTGGGTGACCCTGGGCAAGTCACTTGACCCCCATTATACCCTTACCACTCTTCCACCTATAAGTCAATACACAGAAGTTAAGGGTTTAAAATTTAAAAAAAAAGTTTATTATTAAATATAGTGATATTAGTTATCATATGAGCTATATTATCATTTTTTTTTACAGGGAGGAGGGGGAATATCCGTTACAAAGTAGTTCACAATGGTCCCCAGAAGGTAAATTGTACAAATGTTTTCTATTTTAAGTTAGTCCCATTCTACAGATAAGAAAAGGAAACCAAGAATTTAAATTATTTGCTCATGATAAGCACTGAAGAACAAGAAACAGAACCCAGATCTTTTGATTCTAAGTTCCAGGTCCAGAGAATGGAAAGCCCCTAAGAGATCACCTTTGTTGACTCCTTTATTTTACAAGGAAAAAGAGCTTCAGAAAAGTGAAGATTTTGCCCCAAATCACACAGGTTCGGAATTTTATTGTAGGTTTTCTTTCTACAAAAGCAGTACTCTTTCCAAGATATCATGAATATCATATACATTTGAGCAATCAATAGTTTCTTTACAGTCCATTTTTCATTCAATTATTAAATTCCTCTGTAAATAATTTTTATTTGGTCCTGAATCTAGCAAAAGCAGAACTGAGTGTAAATCCTACCTCAGGCACTTGCAGCTGTGTGGCCAGAGAAGTCATATCACCTGTCAGAGCCCCATGCTCTATCATCCAAAATGGGGGCTACTTTAATCATACTGAGCTATGGTATAGAAAATACTTTGGTAAATCTTAAAATAATATGAAGTTACAAGGGATTCTTAAATTTCAGGCCACAAACCTCTAAAAGAAAGTGCTATAGTAATTGCCTTGAGGTCTTGCTGTAAAAATTAATAAAATAATCATGTAATGTAGCAACATATCTAGTAAAATGATTACTGGAGAGATCAAATGAACTACTGAAAACAGCACTAGACTTGGAGGAAGACTATCTTGGATTCCTCCTTCCAGCACTCTGAACAAATCCCTTATGTTCCATGAGCCTCAGTGTACTCATACATAAAATGGGGATAATAAAACTTACACTACATTACTGTTTTCAAATGATATCGTCTAAAGAAAGGACTTTGTAAGCCTAAAGTATTCCATAAAATGTAGTTAATGATAAAATTAAACCTTTGATCCGTCCGCCTGCCTGGTAGTCCAGCCCTTCTTCCAATTAATCTTATATTAAAAAAAAAAAAAAAAAAGCCATTCTGGATTTTAAAAAACGGTACGGATCCTCTCTGATTCTCATTCTGTGAATAAATATGGGGGCGGGGTGGAAAATATGGAATCATTATCCTAGATATTTTATCTAAGTATGTGGGCAGAAATAGATGAACGAATAATGAGATTTCAGAATTGGGGTCGCGATGAAACACCCTCCCAAGGTCACTTATTTTACTCTAGAAACTTTATAATATTTTCTACCACCGTCAAAAAGTGACTCAGAGGTGAAGTAATGGATAAACATAACTTAATTGTTCCAAGTATCTATCAATGGGGTCTTACACAGGGCCAAAACTATTTGGCCTTTAGGCTGGAGAGAATAAAACTTGACGTCCTTAAGAATACCCCTGGGGTATGGTGTTTGGAAATAAAACTCCTTCAGTTTCAGCCCTTTTATTGGTGACTTTCAGTTAAAGGTGTGTTCTAAGGTTATCCCATTTCTGCCCAGTCCAAACACAAGAAGGCATTCTGGGTTTATCAGTTAAAAATGAATAAATAAGGATCCAGCCCAGCTTGCCACTGCCCCCACACTAGGTACAACTGGGTCACTCACCTGCACATTGGGGAAGGCGGTTTTCAGAAGATAGAACATTTTGCGGTTCGACAACACATCCCCGCTGGTCATCTTCTCCTCGGCTCCTTCCCGGGTTTTCCCTTTGGCCTTCTCGTTGAGAGCATTGCTCTCGCGGACCCTCTTCACCTCCTCCCCTCCCCTGACGGCCGCCAGAACGGACACGGCCAGTAACTCGCGAAGGTCCACCGTGCCCCCATCGGCCTGAGAGCCCGGCGCGTCGGGACCGCCTCGGTCTCCCCCCAAGACGAAGAGTGCGAAACGGCCGGCCAAGAAGCCGGAGTAGAGATGATAGAGCACGCCCAGCCCTAGCAGACAGAAGACAGCCACGCCAAGCGGGGAGAGGCGAATGCCCATGGGGGCCATGGCTGGACCCGGGGAAGGCAGCCGGTCCCCAGCTGCCTCCCAGACGCAGCCGGAACGGAAAGAATCGCGCCCGGGAGGCTTGGAACGCGGAGACAATCAGCAGCGTTGCATCGCGCCCGCAGGGCTCCTCGACCCGTGCAGCTACAGCCTCCCAAGAGCTGGGGCCCACATGGAACTGGAGGGGTCCCCTCTCTGCTCTCCCCCCACCCTACCCGAGTTCTCGGTTCTAGCAAGCACAATAAAGGCAGCTTCTTCTCTACTCCTAACTCCGAGCGGAACAGCTAATCGTGCCTGCAACCACTGCGGCCTCTCCGGCCTCCGGCTCCCATTCCAGGTCTCAGCTACACGCCGGGAGAGGAGGAAAGGGGGTGCAGCTGGGTCCAGTTCCCACCGCCCGGCAGGGTCTTTCCCTTCCACGTTAGCCAACAGCAGTGAGAGGTGAAAGGGGAGGAGTGGGTGTGTATCCGGGTTACGCGCAGGAGGTGGGCGCAGCGGGCGGAGCTGGCGCCCGGGTTTGGAAATGTGCCGGCCTCCTGTTTGGAGATGGGGGTGTGGCATGCCTGCCCCAGTGTGTTAATTGCTCTGTAGCCCAGAGATAATGATCTGCACTTTCAAGTAGCTAGGAATTTGGGGTGCTAGAATTAGGAATGACTCAGAGCGTTTCTTGCACGGATATGCTTAGAGCCTTGCTTTAAAATATTTTTCCCCCGCAAAATGATTCGTGACCTTAATCGCGATTTTCTTGTAGGCAAATAACTAGAGCATGTTAAGTCTTTGAGAATGGAGAAATTAGAATGTGTTATTCTAAACAAGGATTGCCAAGCTTCCTTGGCTGGAGCTCATGTGAAGTCTGAAGGTCGAGGCAGAAGGCTCTTAAATTGCTACCTCTGAGCTCCAGTGTTAAAAAGGTCTGGAGAAATTCGTCTCAATTTGAACATAATTGAAATCTGACTTGTCATGAACTCATGAATTAACATCTGGGATGGGTGTCAGACATAATAGGAAATACAATCTACTTCAAATCCAGTATCAACCTTTCAAAGGCACCAAATGAACACAGTAATCCCTCACTTTTAGACTAGACCAATTAGCCTTAGAAAACAAGCTCATCATATTTAGACATGAAGCGCCACTTTTTAAAAAATCTGAACATTCTTATCACAGCACCTGCAAAATTTTCTTTACTTTATTCTTAAATAGGTCAAGGGCATGTTTATAAGTAGACTTTACCTTATTAGCCATTGGATTGTTACCTTACTCCATTCTTTCACTATTAGATTGTAAACATTATTATATTATTTTATAAATACTATTAGATTATAAACACTATCCATTCACATCATATGGTTGGGGAGAGAAGGAAGAGAAGGGAGGGACCTCCTCACCCTTGGATGATGTGACTCTCAGAATCAAGGCTGGAGTTAAGACCAATTCCTTTGTCCTTTCCTAAATGGAGGAAGTGGAGTCTCTGACTGATTTCAAGACTTGGGAATCTGGGAGTCCAGACTGAGTTTTGGACTTAAACTCAATAGAGAAAATGCTATGTAGGAGAACTAAACTAAACTGTGGGCCTAATCCCCTCCCCAGAGACTAATATAGTGTTCCCAAAGTATTGAGGGAAACATTTTTTATGTTTTGGGATTTTGGGGCTATATCTTCGTAGCAAACATCTACTCATAAAAGCTAATCTGATCATTAAATGCAACATCATAAAATTGAGGGAACATAATTGGAGGGGAACTTGAGCTAATAGTAGAAAAGAAAGACTCCCAAACCCCTGAGGAAACTGGAAAACTCTTAGAGAGTGGAGCCAGAGTCAAATCCATGTTAGACATAAAAATTGTTTTATATATGTTTGTTGAAATTGTTTGGAGAACAAGGAACGTGAATGGAACTTAGATACAGTGCTAAACAAGGCAGGGCAGTGTAAATTGGGCCTGGACTGTCCTGCCCTTCCCTTTTGAGCCGTAGACATCTCCAAAATCTGTACACTATTATTAAGATAATGATAAACAAGGGCTTAATTGATTTTCTCAATACCCAATGTACCTCTTATAACTAGCAACAAAATAAACAGAGCTGATGGTGAAATACAAACAGAAATTAATGTGAAAGCAGTTTCTATAATGTTGACAGCATCGGTCCTTTGAAAATTGGCACTGTCTTTCATGTCAATTTGTTGGAAGGAAACTTTGCAACCAAGCATGACTGGTTTTTAAGGAGTTCTCTATGAAAAGGTCATAATGTAAGGATGGTTACACAATTCAAAGAGCTATAAAGTGATGAAAACAATTTGAAATATGGAGCATTCTATATACTATTGAACCAACCCAAATTATATGTAGTATGAGATCAACAAAAAGGCATGTTGAATAGTAATCATAAAGAAAAATGTCAAGCCATTAGTGGAAAGTCTGCCTGGGTTTATAAAAGTAAACTGAATACTGTACCCCATTAATAATGAAAAAGAAGATAAAGTCACACTAGCTTCTGCAGTGTAAGAAGAACTAGTAAGGCCACACAAATAAAACTATAAAAACACATACTTATTATAGCATTCTACTAGGAAAAAAAAGATTAAGAAAGTAGAGGAAATAACAGTGTGAAGAAAATGGCAGATTTTTAAAATAACCTGAATGCATTTAAAGTAGGATTAGAAGAATGAAAGACCAAAATGCGTTCCAATCCAATCCAACAAATATTAAATTCAGACTATATAAAAGGTACTGTACTGAAAAGATTCAATATTTTTAATTTTAAAATATTTTTACTATGTACCTGGTACATAATAAGCACTTAATCAATGTGTGTTGCCTTGCTGTTGCCTTAAACAATGCATATAAGAAAACATCAGTGAACTGATGCCATCTGGGACAATTTGGAATTTTCATATGACCTATAAATGTAATTACTGAAGAATTATTTCATAATAAGCAAATTAATAGTTAAAATCTTGAAAAATACTGGTCTTAAGTAAACACATAAAAAACAACTAGCTTCATAAATTAGAAGCAAATTGATTAATAAAGAATAACTTTTCAACCAGGTAACCAACAAGGCAGATTATATTTTATCCTTGCTTACCCTTCACAGTGCCCAATAACACTAAGACCCCCTTGGGGAAGCCAGATGAGAACAAGGGAGGAGAATCCTTTTTTCCTTTCCAGTTCTGATCCCCTGACTTAAAAAGATGAGGACAACTCTTTTTCTTCCTCCCATTTGCCTAATCCCCTTGTCCTCTTCAGGCTAGATATTAATTCCCATTCCTTACCTGCCAGGGAAGAAGAACCTGGAGTTTAAGCTCTTTTCCACTTCCTTCTGATGGTGGATGATGTGGCCCTTCTAGAACTCAGTCTCTTTGCAAAATAGAAATGGCTGTTTATATCTGCATTAGCTGGGAGTCACCATTTACAATCATTTCAGTAAGAAAGAAGCCCACTAGACCTTACCATCTGCCCTGCCACTCTATGTCCTAAGATCCTCTGACCTTACTATCTGCCTTGTAGCTATGCCCTCCAAATAAATCTATGGGAAGTGTCACCTGACCTGCCATTGGGCCCCTGGGACTTGCCATCGATTCTGCACCTGATATATAGGGTGTCCTAAAAGTCTTAATGCTGTTTAAACTTTAAGATTTTGGGAACATCCTGTATGTGTTGTCTCCTTCGATTAGAATATCAACTTTTTTTTTTTTTTTAACCCTTACCTTCCATCTTGGAGTCAATACTATGTATTTGTTCCAAGGCAGAAGAGTGGTAAGGGCTAAGCAATGGGGGTTAAGTGACTTGCCCAGGGTCACACAGCTAAAAAGCGTCTGAGGCCAGAATGTCAACTTTTTAAGAGTAGAAATTCTCAATTTCTTCTCTGTGTATGCTTAGCACAGTGTTTAGTACATCAATGACACTTAATAAATGCTTTTCTATCCATTCATACATCAGAACCTGATTTTTTAAAAAAATATGATCTATGAATGTTCAAAAATTGTTTTTTGAACAAAAATGTCAACACTTTTTCAGGGGCTCATTTGGATTTCCTTTGTGGACACAGTCAGTTCAAAAGGGTAAGAAAGAATTACAGAATAAATAAAATGAGCACAAGCTCATGAAATAAAATACCTTTACTTAGAAACATTCATTGTCTGAAAAATATTCAGAACCATTCCCTGTCAATTAGGCAAAAGTCATTGCCACTTTTAGTCTCAACAGAAATAACCAAGAATGCTGTCTATCAGAGGCTGAAGTGGTTGGATTGAACAGTATTCTAGGTCCCCAGAGGCATAGCAATAACCAGAGTGAAGTAATTGGAACTTTGTCCCTGGATGTCAACATAGGGGTGTTTTGCTTCCTTTTCTATGGCAGATTTCCAGGCTGCCATCCTTTGCCTTTCTAGTCCATTCTAGGTCTAAATAATGTTTGATTTTTCATCTGTGTCTGGGATGTACTCCCAAATCCAGCCTTTAGCCTTCATAGTATCCCTTTTCATGGGCCACTTATCCATACCTAACACCCCTGTGCCCATCATCCTCTTGAGGGCAGGGTAGTTGGGTCAGCAGTAGCAAACTGTCTCCCACAGAGCTGCATCAAACTTGAGGAACCAAGCTATATATTTCTTAGAGATCATGGTATCAGAAGAGATGTTAGAGATGTCCTGGCTGGCATGGAATGAATGCTTAGATCTTTCCTGATGTGATTTCCCTGGGGTGATAATTATGATTTTAAAAGATCTTATCTGATGTAGTTATAATGATAGAACAGGACTCCAAAAGGAAGTCATTTAGGCTAAATGATCCTGAAAGCAATAACTTACAGTTTGTTACTTTTACACTACCTCTGACCCATTCTGATCCTGTGTCTAGCAGTTAATAATTATAGCTTCTGCTTGGATGATTCTAAGCCCACTATACTGACTTTTGAGCCTCTCCTTTCCTTCTACTTCAAATAAATAAATCAAACCCTCACCCAATTGATCCCTATAATATGGAAACTTCCCCTACCTGAGCATGGTTCATATAAATAACCTTGAGAATTTCCATACCACATTTGGATTTGATTAGGAATGCCACCTCCTACATCTGGCATTAATTATTGTTCTCAGTCAAGTCCATGTTTTAGAGTATAAAACTTTCCTGTTCAGACCCCTATTCTGAAGGTTCTCCCCCCAACCTTAGATCTTTGTACTGGTCTCTATGCCTCCTGAGTTTTGTCTCTTTGCATCCCAGCAGGTGAGCCTCTCTCTAGCTGTATTGCTATATCTATCTATCTATCTATCTATCTATCTATCTATCTATCTATCTATCTATCTATCTATCTTCAACTTAAAATCTGGAGACCCCAATTCTGCCCCTGTCCCCTGAGAATTCACACTAAGGGAAGTCCCAGACTTAGCCATTTCAGACTGAATAATAGACCTTAAGGTACTTACTGGTCCTATTTGGGTGGAACTATTAGATCTAAATCAAATGTTAAATAACCTTCTGTCCTGGTAGTTTCTCCCATTGTATCAAAGTCCTCTCCCAGTTTTAACCCAGCCCTCGGCTGGATCTTTCCCTTTGTTATAGCTAATAAATATTATAGCCAAGCTGTTATGGGTGATAAGTATTATTGGTGGAGGTCAATGAAGTTGCAGAGAGCTGTTTGGTAAACCAGCATCCTTTGGAGGAGAGGTAGGGATAGGAAATAGGAGGAAGGAAATAAAAAATTATATCTATCAAAATCTTAAAACCCAATCCTATGCTAAAAAATCTATAAGGAACCCTACTTCTAACTGCCTATCTTGGCAGGATCTTCTTATCTGCAAAGCAGACCTAAATCTGGCCTACACTGTCTAACTTATACTAACTTTTGCAATTTATCTTAAACTAACTAATCGATGAATCTTAAATCAATAATGAACTCTTTAAAGTAATATATGAAATCAAACTGTCAAATATAACTGTCAGAATCTCTTGACAGAGAGACAGTGATGCAAGTCCTGCTCCAAATCAGACAAAGCCCCTCTGACAGCTTCTTCTCCTTCCAGGAGAAAAGGTCTCAAGAATCAGATTAAATCAAATTTGTAGGTGTATCCCAAACTCTCAAAAGTAACTGTCTCAAAGTAACTTTCTGATCTTCTGTCTGAGAGTATTGTCCCCCAACCTTACTCCCAAAGAAGTTAGAGAAATTGGAGTGTTTTCCTAACTGCTTAGGAAGGCAAATCTCTCTGCTCTGACACTTGAAGAGACAGAAGGAGATTTTACAAAACTCCCAACCTGTCAGATACTGCCGCCTAAATAAAAAGTGAGAGATTACAAAATTCTTATTAACACTTTTTAATATCTATTATAAGTAGACCACTCCCTGATACCCCAGCCTCTCCCAAGCCTATTTGTATCCTGTCAGTGTAGTTTAGACCTCTCATTTCCTTGTAGTCTTGGTAATGTCAATCGATCAATCATACTTCCCTGTTCTTAGTTCCCCAAATGGTATATTAATTCCCCAAATTCTATTGTTCTTTGGAGAATCATCTAGCGTGGTGATCCTCTCAGAGATACTGTTGCCAGAGTGACAGAGCCTTTGGCTCCGTGTGGTTTTAGGCTTTTGACTCTGTGTGGTGGCTGAATATTGAACATTCTCTCTTTCCTGATTAAAGACTTGGTTTTTCTCACTACTTTAGTAGTTCTGTGTTTTTTCAAGGTTAACACTATCTATCTATATATTGTATGTGTGTGCATATGCTTTTTCTGCTTACTTTCTTTTGATTTCCCTATTTGCTGGGTCTCATAATAATAAAATTCATGTTCGTAGTAATTTCCCTAGTATCAATTTCCTATAAATCCCCAAATTTAGGTCTTGCTTTATTTAACCTGAGATCGAATAAAGCATACAACCAGGCTCTATCCTGGTCCCTTCCTTTGCAGCCTCTTCAGTAATGGTAAACTATATTCTCAGCCCATAGGATAATCCTGGAGTCTCCCCTTCCCTTCTGTCCTTTCCCCCACAAATCCAATAATTGGAATAACCAATCTGGAAAGTGATTTAGAATTATGCTAAGAAAATGAATGATTTGTCCATATCTTTTGACCTAGTGACCTCACTGATATGTATATACTCCAAGGAGTAGAATATAAATAAATATACATATATATATATATGTATATTTATTTATATATATAATATAAATATAAAGTATAAAACGAAGAAAATAAAGAAGGGGTTACATATATCAATATATGTATATAAATTTTTTTTGTAATAGCAAAGACCTGGAACCAAAGTAAATACCCATTTGTTGGACAATGGTGAGCAAATTGTGCTATATTTTGTTGTTGTTTACTCTTGTCCACCTCTTCGTGACTTCAGGGATTTTCTTGGGAAAGATAATTTTTCCATTTCCTTCTCAGAATCATTTTACAGATGAGGAAACTGAAGTAAGTTGCTTGCTCTGGGTCACATACTCAGAAAGACTCTGAGGTTAGATTTGAATGCAGGAAGATGAGCCTTCCTAACTCCAGGCCCTGCACTCTATCCCCTGTATTACCTAGTTTCCCTGNCAAGGAGTAGAATATAAATAAATATACATATATATATATATGTATATTTATTTATATATATAATATAAATATAAAGTATAAAACGAAGAAAATAAAGAAGGGGTTACATATATCAATATATGTATATAAATTTTTTTTGTAATAGCAAAGACCTGGAACCAAAGTAAATACCCATTTGTTGGACAATGGTGAGCAAATTGTGCTATATTTTGTTGTTGTTTACTCTTGTCCACCTCTTCGTGACTTCAGGGATTTTCTTGGGAAAGATAATTTTTCCATTTCCTTCTCAGAATCATTTTACAGATGAGGAAACTGAAGTAAACAGAGTTAAGTTGCTTGCTCTGGGTCACATACTCAGAAAGACTCTGAGGTTAGATTTGAATGCAGGAAGATGAGCCTTCCTAACTCCAGGCCCTGCACTCTATCCCCTGTATTACCTAGTTTCCCTGTGGTACACAGATGCAATGAAATATTATTGCTCCACAAGAAATGATGAATGTAATAAATATAAGAAAGTAGGTGAAGATTTAAGAACTAATGCAGAGGAAAGTTGAAAGAACCAGGAAAACAATATATACAATAGCTACAACAAAATAAATGAGAAAAAGAACAACAAAAATATAAACAATGCTGACCCAGCTTGGTTCAGAAGAAGAGATGCAAATGAACTTCCTTCTTTTCTTTGTAGAAAAGGAAGATTATGGAAGTGGAAGAGAGAATAAACTGTTAGATTGGATTAAAATGTTTGTTAGGTTGGCTTATTTTTCTTCTTTTTTAATAAAACATATCTACCTGGGTGGGGAGGGAAAGAAACATAGTAGGAAAGAAGGCAATATGCAAAGAAAAGAAAAATACATTTTAAAGTACTTGATGATTGATTAATAACACTGTAAATGTTGAAGGAGATGCTGGATAACCATTTATAATAATAATAGCACTTAACTATGTGCCAGACACTATACTGAGCACTTTATAATTATTATCCTCATTTGATCTTCAAAACAACCTTTCAAAATAAGTGCCATTATTATCTCCATTTTGCATATGAGTAAATCAAGGCAAATAAATGTTAAATAACTAGCCTAGGATCACACAGCTAGTGAGTTTTGGAGGCTAGATTTTAAGTCAGAACTTCCTGATTCTAGATTGGGTGCAATATTAACCATACCCACCTCGCTGCCCAAGTTATTGAGGGATAAATTCTGTTCCAGCTATTGGATTAAACTAGATAACTTCTAGTGTCCCTTCTAACTCTATTGATCTATATTTCAGGAGCAAATATTTTCATAATGAGAAAATTACAGAATCAGAGCCAAGGAAAACATTTACTTTGTAGCTCTTATGTATTGTTATCCTTGACATAATAGGATCCGGTGTCAAATCCAAGTTTGACTTCTTAGTATCTATGTTGCCTTGAGTAAGTCACTTAACCTTTCTAATCACCTCAGTTTCTTCAAATGTAAAATGAAGAGATCATCCTAAATCATCAAGTCTCATTTCTGTTCCAAATCTATGATCAACTTCTTGATACATTATATTTGAATGGGAGAAAAGTTTTTCTATTTATCTGTTTGGGATAGTTATTTATGTTTTTTTTTTTAAAGTTTCAATATAAAATTATGCTAGCAATACAAATATTTCTACTTTAAAATGTCGGACTTTTCACCAAATGCTCCCATTTCCTACTACAAACACAACCTAGATGTCTCATGTTACCAACTTTCTATCTCTCCTGGTCTATAGCCTTTAATTCTTTATAAACTGACCTAGTTAAAATATAAATAGAACATTAGCTGAATTTTATAATGGTAACAAAAATAAAAACTAAATGTTATGCATTTAATTATTATTAAAATTTACATCTTTGAAACTGTGTATAGGATTTGGGGCAATGAAGTATACTAACTCAGGCCTGGAGTTAGGAGGACTTAGGTTCAAATCTAGGCTTAGCACTTCCTAACTATGTGACTCTGGGCAAGTCAGATTTCCTAGCCCCCAATACTTTTCTGTCTGAGAATTAATACTAAGACAGAAGGTGAAGGAAGTGTGTGTGTGTGTGTGTGTGTGTGTGTGTGTGAACATTAAAAATAAAAGGAAAAAAAAAACACAGAAAATCAGATTCAATTTTATGAAATCAAAAAAATCCTGAAGGTCTTACAGAATTTGTAGCTTTTGAACCAAAAGGATGAGGAAAAGGATTCATAAATCAAATAACCTATTTTCCAAGCTATCAAGTGTTTCAAAGCCTTAGTATTAGCCTCCTCCACAAATCTGCCTACAAAGGCTAGCAGTAAAAAGACTCTTTTCTAAAGTACAAAACATTCTTTTTCATTTTATAAGTTTGGATAGGCTTCTAATTGCAATTCACTTAGTAAAACCAATTGAATCCTAAAAACTAAACCCCAATTTACTTCTTGTTCTTAGTCTCAGAGCAAATGGAAAACATATTTTACTTTTGAAGTAGTAATCTGCTAATTCTATGTTACTCCAGTGGGCCTTTCCACTAAAAACAATGTACTTTTAACAGGTGTTGGCATTAGAAAAGCTTCCCAGCCATTTACCTTTGCCCACCTGTTTCATTTTAAACCAATAAAGTATTTGTTGACCAAAAAAAAAAAGTGTTAATATGTTTATTTCTCTGGTTATATTAGAACCACTTATGTGCCTGTGAAATCACAGAATTTTAGAAGGAAATTGGTTCACACACACTCCCTCTATTTTAGAACTTCAGGTCAATAGCAGTGGTTCTTGACTTTTTTTTTTGTCACAGATTTCTCTGGGTGTCTTATAAAACATATAGACTCCATCTCAAATTGTTCCTTAAATGCATAAAATAAATCCAAATTGAATGAATTATATCAAAATATAGATATCACAATATTAAAAGTTCCAGATTCATTTGTTGTTGTACAGTCACATCCAACTCTTCACGACCACATTGGATTTCTTGGTAGGAACACTGGAGTAGTGTGTCATGTCCTTCTCCAGTTCATTTTATAGAGGAAGAGACTGAGGCAAACAGGATTTAGTGAGTTGTCCGGGGTCACACAAGCTAGTGTCTGAGGCCAGATTTGAATTTAGGAAAAAGAATCTTCCTGGCTCTGAGCCCTGCATTCTATCCACTGTGTCACCTAGTTGTCCTCCAAGTTCCTGGACCTCTTGAAATCTGAGTATAATTGACCCCAGATTAAGAATTCCTGCTTTAGAAAGTGTCCAAGTTTCAGAAGAGGGCTTGCTTGGTTCTCTCATGTGGTAGAAAGACTTGAGTGCAAATTCTAGATCTGACACTTTGCTTCTGTTTGACTAAGGCCAAGACTTTTTGCATCTTAGTTTCTTCATCTGAAAAATATACATAATACTTATATTACCTGCCTCCCCAGAAAGTTATGGTGAGAGTATTTTGTTACCCTCAAAATGATAAATAAATGTGAATGGTCACTTATATCACATTATACTTTGTGAAAGCAGAATGACTCTGGATCAGCCCTTGGTTTGAAATGTTATTATTACATGTAATATTATAATAGTAACATTACATAATATTACATTACAAAAACAATATTTTTGTTTCTAATACACTAGGGCAGGGGTCAGAAACGTATGGCTCTCGAGCCATATCTGGCTCTTTTGAGGGCCAGATATGGCTCTTTCTGCAGGAGCCATAAAGTCAATTTTTTTTCAGGCGCTGTTACAGGAGCTGCACTGTGAGCACTGTACGGCTCTCACGAAATTACATTTTGAAAAATTTGGTGTTTATGGCTCTCACGGCCAAAAAGGTTGCCGACCCCTGCACTAGGGCTTGGATTGCCCCTGAAATGAAATGTGCCCATTCTCCCAAAAAACAGAATCTCCCTTCTGTTCTTGGAATTCTCTAAAGGCTAACAATCACAGAGGATTTGGCCATAGCAAATGCAAAATCCCATAAAAGCTGAAGAAAAAGAGAATTGAAGAGGAAGTATGACTTAATTCATCTATATCACTTGGCCTGTTTTCCTAAGGCATAAACTAGGCTCTCTCAGAAGAACTCAAATAGCAGGACTGCTAAGGAGTAGTTTTAGAAATGATTGAAATAAAAGGAAAGAGAAAGTTAGCAAAGATGATGAGTCAAAGTAACTGCATCATCAGAGCTACCTCGTTAACCAGGATTTCTGATATTTCTAAAATACCAAATTTCAGGTTATAGGGCAGGTTGGGGAATGTCAGACTACAGTGAAGTACAGTTGAAAAAGCTAAAGTTATGTAGTGAGAAACAGCAGTTACTTATAGAAAACTAGGCAAGTGGAGGGGGGGGGGCTCAGTGGATAGAGTGCTGGCCCTGAGGTCAAGAAGACCTGAGTTCAAATCCAGCCTCAGATACTTAGAAACTGTGTGACCCTGGGCAAGTCATCTAATCCAATAGCAAAGGAAATGACAGACCATTCCAGTAGCTTTGCCAAGAAAATTCCATTGCCAGCATTGGCATACAGTTTTCCACAGGGTCATGAAGAGTCAGAACAGCAAAAGGTGGCTATGCATTCAACAGTCTTGCAAGCTATAAAAGCTTAAGCAAAAAGGAGAAATAATGGAACAGGGAAAGATTTTCTTTCTAAATCCTTAGAATAGTAATGGGATTGGGGAGGAGAACAGAAATGACAAAGATAATTCCCTCCCTTGTACCTCAGGCTATAACTGCATGTCTTAACCTGATCTTCCTTGCCCTTCCTAGTTTGAATTGGGCAAGGAATTTCCTCTTCCAGTTGCTGTATAAGATTCAGGGAACAGGAAGCTTTTTCTCCATTCTAAGTCTTAAAGTTAAAGAGAAAAAAAAAAACTTAGTATAAAGTATGAGGAAAAGAGACCCCCTTCACTAGGTCCTACTAAGGATAGAAGATTTGGAGATGGTCAAGCCATTACTCCTAATATAAAGAGATTAAGTGAATTTGAAATGTGTGAGTGAAAAGTTACTAATTTGGCTGGTGTTGCAACATAAGGTGTTTGAAAATTGGGGCAATCCTTCTTCATGAAGTCACATCTCTATACCAGTTTTAGAAGGACTGAAGCTAAACCACACAAAGAGAAAGTACACACCTATTAAGCAGGTTTAGGAAAGAGCTTTGGAATGAGAATACCAAATAGGAGGCCTGAGACCATGGCTATAATGTCCAGGGAAGGTCCTAATGAGACCAAATGACTGAATGGAAAGAGGGGAAAGAGGAGTATCAGAATGAAGAGCTAAAAGATATGTATGTGCACCATTGCATTTGGACATTTTAGTTTCTGAACTTGGTGCTCTAGTCAGATTTGGAGATTACATAAAATGCTAATGATTCAGTTTCTTCAATTGCAAAATGAGGGAATTAAACTGGAATAAGTGGTCTTAACCATATTTATGTCATGGTCTCATTTGGCAGGCTGTCCCAACCTGCGACTCCTTTATCAGAATAATACTTTTAAATGTATAAAATAGAAAATGTAATATTAGCAAGGGAATCAGTTACATTGAAATAGTTATAAACTTGGACTCTACGCTTCCTTTTTTAGCTCTGAAAAATATTGCAGATTCTGCAAAAATTCTAATGGGCTTATAATAGTTTCTCTGGATTTGCCCCTTCTCCTCCCTCCCTTCCAAATGTCACTACTGTGATCCTGGTTCACATCACCTCATATCCAGTTTATTTTGATTGTCGACAATTCAGCATGCACACACCACCAATTTGATTAATCTTTGACAAACATTGCTTTCATCATGTGTTATCCTATTTAAAAGCCGACAATGATTTTCTATTGTCTGCTCTGTAACATCAAAGTCTAAATAGTCTCTGCTTAGCTTTTAAAGCTATTTAGGGCTAGGCCTGACTCAGGTCATTCCCTTGAGTTAAAATGAGGTCTAATTTTGGAATGAAACCTGGTGCTTGTAGGTCATTCAACAGTTCATAAAAAGAGGCTTGCTTAGGCAAAGAAGGTGTAGGATTTTCAATAAGGATGTGCTGAGGACATAGAGAAGCATTTCACCTATGTCTGAGTTGGCCATGGTGGTTTTCCAGCAAAGCATCTAAGAGGGGCCAGTGAACTTTTTGGATGTTTCATACTGAAGTAATAATATCTATGTTCACAGTCTTTAACTCCTAAACCAATTAAGTTTTGAGGATGGTTTCCATACTTTTTAAAGGAATGATTTAAGAGTAAATATTAGTATGTTTACTTCCACAAAAGATGTCTTCAATAACCAGACCACATCTGTCATAATTCCTGTGTGACCTTGAATAAATCACTTAACCTCTCTAGGTCTGTTTCTTCATCTATAAAATTAGAAAGCTGGATTGGTTTCTCTCCCAGATCTAAAGCTGTGATTCTAATCTAAAACATATAACCTTTTTCGCTAGTAGATTATTTTCCTCATTAACTCCCATGAAATACTAATTTCCATGTCTCTGGATTTACCCACGATTTTTCCCATCATTTTACAACTTTCCCCTTTGCTCTGTCTCTTCAAATCCAAGAAATCTTTTAACGTACATTTCAGACTACATTCTAGATGTTTCCCAACTACTCTTTCCCACACGGATCTATTTCCTCTTTGAGTACTTCTGTGTAACATATCAAATGGTACTTGGTCATTCTTTATTCTTTGTTTTATTATTATTATTTTATTATGCATTATTGTCTCCCTAATTGGATTTCAGGTGCTAGAGGACTAGTATTATGTCATATTGTTGCTGTTGTTTTTGTATATGACAGTATCTAGCATAATCCCAGAGACATAATGATGCTCAGTGAAAGATTGCTGATTGATCATGGTAGTTAACTACATTAAAAGGGAATTTAAATCAGTATTTTCAAACTCTGCTAGGACATGTATTCTTGATTCTTTATATGAAAAAAATTATTTATACATTCACATGAGAACTTTCATATGTATAATATCGACCATCATCTATAATCCAGAAATGTTTATTAATTGATTGAAACAGAATTTATTAAGCATCTACTAGTTTCCAGGCAATATACTGAGGATGCCAATAAAAAAATGATCTGGGGACAGCTGGATAGCTCAGTGGAGTGAGAGTCAGGCCTAGAGACAGGAGGTCCTAGGTTCAAACCCAGCCTCAGCCACTTCCCAGCTGTGTGACCCTGGGCAAGTCACTTGACCCCCATTGCCCACCCTTACCAATCTTCCACCTATGAGACAATACACCGAAGTACAAGGGTTTAAAAAAAAATGATCTGGTCCCTTCACCTAAAGAACTAACACTCTATCAGGCTGATACCACCCATTGGACTTCAATTCAGTCATTTCTCAGTTGTATGTGACTTTTTGTGACCTCATCTGGGGTTTTCTTGGCATAGATACTGGAGTGGTTTACCATTTTCTTCTCCAGCTCATTTTAGAAATGAGGAAACTGAGATAAAACAGGGATAGGTGACTTATCCCAGGTCACACATCTAGTGAGCATCTGAGGCCAGATTTGAACTCAGGTCTTCCTGACTCCAAATACCATATATGTTTCACTACCTAGTTGCCCCACCCATTAGATAATAGTGGTCAAAGAAAAAAAACCAGTCTTGTCAGTTATGGGAATTGTGAGTGAAGTCACAGAGCAGTAGATTGTTATGTTCTTTGAAGCAGAAATGATAATAATGACTAGATTTTTGTCTCCCGAAGAAGAGGTGAATATTTTAGTGGAGAAGGATAAGTTGGCAGTGACAGGGAAAATGACACTAAATGTTCATGTCAGGAAATCCAAAAACCAATAGTAAAATATATATATATAATGAGTCTATTTAGTTAAAGATCAATAGAATGTGGTATTATTATGAAAGTATACTAAACACTATTTGTACAAAAGGAAGAAATAGAGGTACTAAACCACAAGCCTGGTATAGAAACATGATAGAACAGTAATGGTTGACTTCAATTTTGTGGACATCTGTTAGAATTTTTTTTCCCAGAACAAAGTTGCTAATACAAATTGATTTGCTTAATGAGCCTTTTATCCTTCAAAAGTTGGTGAAAATGACACCACAAATTAATATTCTGGACTTTATTTTTTATCAACTTCAAGAAATTGGATGATGCTAAAAAAAATAGAACCTTTAGAGCAGTGATTCCCAAAATGGGCACTACCGCCCCCTGGTGGGTACTGCGGCAATCCAGGGGAAGTAGTGATGGCCACAGGTGCATTTATCTTTCCTATTGATTGCTATTAAAATTTTTAAAAAATTTAATTTCCAGGGAGCTAAGTAATGTTTTTTCTGGAAAGGGGGTGGTAGGCCAAAACAGTTTGGGAACCACTGCTTTAGAGGAAGTGACTACTCTATCTCCCAATGTATGATAGAGAAGAAAAGGAAAGCTGAGTGAGTCTACTTTGAAATGCACTCCAGATTTGGGAAAAGCAAATTTGAAAAAGTCCAGGGAAAGACTTAGTAAGATCCTTTATCCTAAAACTCTACAAGGTAAATCACACTAGGAAAGATGGAAACCCATGAGAATGAAATTCTAAAGTCTATGAGAAACCATTCCAATGAGATAAAAATAGGAACCTTTCTAAGGCACTTCATGTAAATGTGGAAAGTCTTGTGGAAATATACAAGTTTAATTAAAAAAATGCCAGGTATGTTGAAGATCACATATGAGTAGAGGTTAGTGAGAAATGCAAAGGACAACAACAAAAAAGCATTTTATCTATTTAGAGAAAACAAGGGGAAGATCAAAGAAATAGGTCCTCCACTGTATTCCTGCTCAAGCAAATGGGACAAAGATGACATATAGAGAAAAGACCAAACTTTTCAGTTCTAATATTGCTTTTATTTTTTCTAACATGGTGAGTGATTTTGGGGCTAGAAAGGTCAGGACAAAAATGATTAATAGAGACTCTTCATGGGTTTAAGTTGCCAACACCAGGCAAAATGCATCCAGAGCACTGAAATAATTAATAATTGTGATTGTTGAGCCATTGTCAATGATCCTTTAAAAGTCATGGCAAACAGGAGGACAAATGTTATCGTGGTTTTCAACAAAAGAAAAAGTTACATGTACAGACTTTAGGTTAGGAAGCTTGATTCTGATTCCCAGAAACATTATAGAATGTATTACAATGATAGTTTAGGAACATGTAGAAAGGGCAGCAGTTATCACAAAGAGTCAGCATGTATAGCTTCATCACAATCAAGTCAAGCCAGACTAACCTCATTTCCTTTTTTGACAGGACTGCTAGACTAATAGATAAGGGAAAGTCTATAGATATCATTTATCTAGATTTCAGCAAAGCACTGGCATAATTTCTTATGCTATCTTTATAGACATAAAAAATTGTAGAATAGATGACTCAGGATCCACTGAATAAAATAGACCTGAAGAGGCTGATGGAGGAATGTTTCTTATGGAATTTCCTAGGATTCTGACAAGAGTATGGGACTTGAAATCAAGAAGACCTCTGTTTGCCTGTGACACTTAGTAATTGTGTCACTTAATCTCTTTAAGCCTCAGTTTCCTCATCTGCAAAATAGTGATAATAATAATACCTCCTTTATAGATCTGTTATGAGGATCAAATGAGTTAAGATGTATGAAGTGCTTTTCAAATTTTTCCATAATTCTTATATGTTATGTAAATGCTAGTTATTATTTAACAGTTTTATTATCAAAGTTAATAATTACCTAGATGACCTAGAAGTCCATATTTGATTATGTTCTTTTGGCAAAGCTGTTTATACATTGTCATATTATCTTGAATAAACAAAACAAAACAAAAAACAGAAAACTGCTGTTTGGAACATTCTTGTTAATAATAACTCATATTTATACCATGTTTTAAATTCTAGGAAGCACTTTTCTTACAACAACTTAGTAGGTGGGTATTGTATTATAATATCCAGTTTTTTTCAGATAAGGGAATTGAAGGTCACAGAGGATAAGTGATGTTCCCAAGGTTCTAGAAACCACAGGTAAGATAGGTAGGATGAGAATCAAAGATTCTTCTTAGTAGGACCACAGTATCATAGACTAAAATCTGAGAAGGTGCTTAATGGCTATTTAATACATTTCCACATTTGTTGTCCCAAAGCAGTAATTCCCAAAGTGGGTGCCACCACCCCCTGGTGGGTGCTGCAGCCATCCAGGGGAAGCAGTGATGGCCACAGGTGCATTTGTGGTGGTGAATAATTGTAAGGGGGCGGTGATAGTATGTGACAGGGGGCGCTAAATAATATTTTTTCTGGAAAGGGGGCAGTAGGCCAAAAAAGTTTGGGAACTACTGTCCCAAAGTGACTTTTTCCCTATGCAGAGGGTCTTACTTCCTGCTCCACCTTATCTCCCGCCTCCTCAGATAAGAGGAACAAAATCTTCATGGAATATCTAAAATTTTCCATCTCCACTTGGGCAGCATATCCCCTGAAGAAACATGGCAAGGAACTATTTTCCATTTGCCCCAAAGCAATGACTTTCATCTGTACTAGAACAAAGCAACTTCCACCTCCGGCTGCCAGCTTTGTCTTCCAAATGGGATGTGGAGAACCATAGATGAAGAGCAATCTTTCCTTTGACCTAAGTGCCCCATCTCCTGCTATGCCAGTCGAGAGAGAGAGAGAGAGAGAGAGAGAGAGAGAGAGAGAGAGAGAGAGAGAGAGAGAGAGAGAGAGAGAGAGAGAGAGAGAGAGATAAAGAGAGAGAGAGAGAGAGAGAGAGAGAGAGAGAAATTAGTAGGGAATGTCTCTTGTTGTGCAAGTTTAACCACACCTCTTGCTTTGTCCAGTTCTAGCCTAATCTCCAGCCTTTTGGAGAGAAGAGAATTAATGCAACAGGACCTCACATCTGACCATGCATTCCATCTCTTACTGAACTTGTCTCCAGCCCAAGCTCCAGCTTCATTTTGGAAAAGGAGTGGCACAATCCATTCAATGATGAACATTCTCTGGACAGCTAGGTGACTCAGTGGTTTGAGAGCTAGGCGAAAGACAGGAGGTCCTGGGTTCAAATCTGGCTTCAGACACTTCCTAGCTATGTGATCCTGGGCAAATCAATTAACCCTCATTGCCTAGCCCTTCCTATTCTTCTGTCTTGGAACCAATACATGATATTGGTTCCAAGACAGAAGGTAAGGGCCTAAAAAAAAAACTAATCCAAAAAACCATCAACAACAATGATGAATATTCTGACACCTGGTCATACCCTAAATATTCCAATGATTTGGAACCCTGATAGCTCATGATCCAAAACTCATTTCCTCCTGCTACTATATAGTTCCTTATTCTCATCCCTCTCAATAGTCCCTACACCCCAAAATTCTGACCAAATGACACTCAACCCTATTCATTTTGCCTTTTCCATAAGTAACAGACTTCCCTTTATCCTAAATGTTTTCCTTTCACACTTCTTCCATCTACCAGATATTAATGAAAACTGGGTCCTCTTTGATGACATAGTCTACCTGTCCACCCTTTCGAATCCTGACTGGAACCTCTATTTACTCCCCTAGGTTCACTGGTTGAGGTGAGGAGTTGGGATACTCCTTACTCCTTCTTTCTTCTTCCAGGTTTTTCTCCTTACCTCCATCACTCACTAATTGATCCTCCCTTGAGGATTATGCTATTAATATCTACCATCCAATCAAAATCCTGGTGGCCATTGTCTATGGAACTCTAGGTCACTCTCTTTTTTCCCTCATTGAGTCTGATACATAGTTCACACTTTTTTTTTTCCTCCTCAACTCCTACCTTCATACTAGGAGACTTCAACATGCATATTGACTCTCCCTTAAACACTATAACCACTTAGTTCTTCCATCTACTTATTTCCCATGACCTACTCCTCTACCCTATCTCAGCTATGCATAAAGATGGTCATATGCTTGATTTTGCCATCACCCACAAATGTACCACTTTCCATGTTCAAGAATTCCAAAATCTAATCTGACTATAATTTACCTAACCTTTTGCCTTCCTTTACCACATTCTACTCTTCATCTAAACCAGTGATGGGCAACCATTTGAGCTTGGTGTGTCAAAATTCACCAAAAAACTGGGCATAACTCAGGTGTTGTGTCACTTCGAGAAAAAAACACACATAATTTTGCAATATTTATAGTTTAAATAACAAAAAAGTATAATTATTTAATAAACCAAAATAGGTAAATTAATATAGGTAGAATTGTCATCTATAGTGCACAGTGTCTACACTACACTACAGCAAATGTTTTATCCTCAGCATGCAGCCCCATAATTCTCTGTATGCAACCGCATGCAGCCTCATGTCATCGAAAATGGCTATGCGTACATGTGTCATAGGTTTACCACCACCATCTAAATCATAACTTCCAATCCCTTGACTCCTCAATTTTCTCCTGCTATCTTCCTTACATTAGACACTCACTCATCTTTTCCTCATCTTAACTCTTTGGTGACCCAATTCAATTCCTACACTAGCCTTCTCATTTGAATCCTTAGCTCCCATACCATTTCACCAGTTGTGCCCTGCTAAGCTTCTTCCTTGGAGCAATCCCAACATTTATTACCTTCACTCCTACATACATGCTACTGAACAAGAGTAGAGAAAAATCACACAAGTCTTCTGACTGGATCCACTACAAATTTATGTTACACAATCTCAACTGGGCCCTTACTGGCACCAGGAACTCCTTCTACAACTCTAAAGAATTTGTTATCCCCCTCACCAGAATGACCCTTCCAAATCTCTTCATGCCTCCTCAACCACCCCCCCCCCCCCATGGCTCTAATTCTCCTCACCATTTCAACTGAGATCCTTCCCTTATATTTTATAGAAAAAAAATTGAGGACATTCACCAAGAGTTCCCTCTTCTCTCCTCTTCTTCATTTCATATCAGTCATGTGCTTTTTGCCATGATCTCCTCTTTAGTTCCTGTTTCACATATTGAGGTGGCCTTATTCCTTATGATAAATAAAACCTCTCTCTGCTCAAGTGATCCTATTCTACCCAGTCTTCTCCAACAGACTGTCCTCTTTGTAATCCCTACTCTAACATTTTATTTCAATCTCTCCCTGTTTAATGACACATGCCTACTGCCTATAAACATGTCTATGTTTCCCCCATCTTGGAAAAATCTGCACTAGCTAGTGTCTATATCTCCTCTCAGCTTTGTGACTAAACCCCTTGAAAAGGCTATCTATAAATAAGTGTCCTAACTTTCTCTCCTCTCAGTCTCTCCTTAACCCCTTACAGTCTGGCTTCCAACCGTATCATTCCTCGAAACTGCTTTTTCCAAAGCTACCATTGACTTCTTAGTTATCAAATACAATGGCCTTTTCCCAATCTTTATTCTTCTTGACCTCTCTGCATCCTTTAACACTGTTGATGCCTCTCTTCTTATTGATAATCTCTTTTTTCTAGACTTTCAGAATATCACACTCTCTTGATTCTCCTCCTACCTAATTAGCTCCTCCTCCATCTCCTTTGCTGTTGATTGTTCCTCTTCCAGATCATACCCTCTAACCATAGCTGTCCCACAGGGTTCTGTCCTGATCCTTCATTTCTTTTCTCTCTCTACTTGGTGATTTCATTAGCTCCCTCTCTCTATGCTGATGGTTCTCAGATCTACTTATCTTGCCCCAGCTTCTCTGACAACCTCCAATCTCACATCTTCAATTACTTTTTAAATTTTTCAAACTAGATGTCAAGTAGACATCTTAAACTCAACATGTCTAAAACTAAACTCATTAACTTTCTTCTCCCTAAACTCTCTCCCCACTCATCTTCCTTATTATGGTAGAGAGAAGCACCTTGTTCCCAATCTCTCAGGCTTACAATCTAATTGCGATCCTTGACTTTTTACTCTCTCTCACCAATCTGTGACTAAGGCCTGTTGATTGCACCTTCCTTTGCAGTATCTCTTGAATAGGCTCCTTTTTCTCCTCTGATACTGGAACCACTTTACTTCAGGCCTTCTTCATTTCATGCCTGAACTTTTTCAACTGTAAAAAACAAAGCAAAAACTTTTAGCACAGTGCCTGGCACATATTAGACATTATACGAATATTTATTCTCTTTTCCCTTTCTAGATTACTGGCTTATTCTTTAGAAGCTAAATATCTCAAGGTCACATTAGCTTTTTGTGCCTGTGTTTGACTCCTGTTGAGTTTGCCATCCACTAAAGCCCTCAGATCTTTTTTAGATGGTAATTTCTTTTGCTCTTTTTTTCTTTACATGAAGTTTATAATTTATGTATTTATTTAACTTTTAAATTAATTAATTTATTTCTTATGTTAAAATGTCCAGGTATCCCTCTTCCTCCCTTCCCTCCTCACACTAGAGAAGGCATCATTTGATGAAAAGATATATGTATATATAAAACTATGTCTTGTTTGTTTCTATTTCTCAGTTCTTTCTCTGGATGTTGACATACACAAGTCATTCTTCAAATGATATTTCTGTTGCTGTATGTAATGTCCCCTGGGTTCTGCTTGATTAACTTCAGATCTTTTTCTTCTTGTAACACTAAGTTTACTCTGTTTTACCGTGGCATTTTCATTCATAGCATCTTCTTTGATTTTCACTCCAATTTTGTGAACTAAATAGAACAAAAATTATTGTCTTCTGACTTCAGACACTTCCTAGCTGTATGACCCTGGTCAAGTCACTTAACTTCCATTGCCTAGCCCTTAACTACTTTTTTGCCTTGGAACCAATACATAGGACTGATTCTAAGATAGAAGGTAATGGTTTAAAAAATTTTTTTTCTTCACTTTTTAGACTAGTAAATGAAAAGGCAAAAATATTAAACTCAAAAGTCACATAATTATTTGGGGATGAAGCCAGGTTGAAATCTCAGATAATTCCAGTGAATTTTATGTTATACTAGTTGTAAAATGTGTGAATTGTTGGGGTTTTTTTTTGTGATATCTTTATCATTTCATGTTTTTGTTTTGATGGTACTTATTTTTTGTTTATTTGTTTAATATTGGATGAAGCAGAATAATTACAGCTTTTCTGAATTTACCAGGACAATTGGAAAGATCACTTTAAAACAATAATGTATTGAACGAATGAATCTGCGGTAATAACAGATTCCTGCAGAGTATGTGAACAGAAACCTAGTTAAGGAAAGGATTTCCCTTGATTCTGGTTTCCTACTGGCTTTGGAGAAGGAGTAACTTCACTGAAGCCTCAACCACTTCCAAGGAGGCAATTTTTTGATCAAAGGCCAAGTCAGACAAAGAACTTACTGGCAGCTTTTTTTTTTTTTTTAACCTCTAGGGGTGGCAAGTTAACAATCTAGTTTCATCCCTGTGGGGAAGTTTATAAGCTTTCTCTGTTTCCCATGCACTTTTCAAGTTCTGCAGAACTGAGAAAGTCATTTGTGGCTTTCCAGACCCCTGAGTCATAAGAGGTTCAGAGATCAGAGGAAGGGGATTTAACAAGCTGTCATGAAAAGCACATTGGAATTTTAATAGTAGAGGGCCCTCTTCCTACAATTGGTATTGACTTGGCTGTCAGACTTACTCAGAGCATCAGAGAGGCACAGGCTCCCAAAGCCTATCTCTATCATGATCCCAGGACCAACTCTGACAGCATCACTGACACATCAAGTTGGAGCAATCTGGTGCCTGTGGGGGTGGCTTGAATTTTCAATTCCATATGACATATAATTCAGGTATAGCAATGGAAGACTGAAATTGAAGGTGGAAAATGTGAACAGTTGTGGAGGGAGACAGATTTACCTAGATAATCAAATACTAAAAGCAGATTCCCATATATCCAGACTTTCTGCTTCCAGAACTTAATAGGCTTTGAAAAAATTGTTTACCTTGGCTGGCAAGTGAGTGGGAATTAAGGAAGACACCTGCATAATAACTGTATAGTTACATATTATGAAATTGTCTATCAGATGAAAAATCAAAATAAGCAAAGGTGGAATAGTTTATAATTCTTTGAAAACATAACCTAAGGAAAATGACTTACTTTTTTTGGAAATGTCATTTTGGTCACTAGGAATTAAAGACAGAAACCTTTAAAATATAAGTGTTACAAGACAAGTCTCTTATAGATGATATGAATGTCTTTTTTTTTCTGACACTCTAGCCCATCAGAAGCTAAAATCAATTCCAGATTTTGGACTTGGAGGTTGGTTTTCCCAATGCTATGTAAGAACTGAGCTAAATTGTGAGCTTAATTCCCACCCCACAATGTAACCCCCAGACTGAGATAGCACAGGAAAGTTCATGTCTCTGAGGAACTAGGGAAAATGTTTCTCTATTTTTTCCTGATATAATAAAGCAAATATTCCATTTTCAAAGCTAATTCAATATTATATAGTTAAATAGAACTGAGGTCCACAATGGAGGGAGCACAGTGAGTGTCTGAACTAGTGTCAGAGAAGAGAGATTCTTCAACACCTTCAGGGTACTTGAAAACCCTTAGTGGAGCAAAATGTGACAGACTTGGCCTAAGAAGGTAGAGTGAGAACTACCATATTATAATAGTTAAAAGGTATTTTCCAGCAAACTACTTTAATGAGACCAAAAAATCTTCATATAATACATATTTTACTTTCTCTCTTGCTACCACAAACAATAAAAAAACAGCCTAATCCTTACTATAATTAATTCAAAGAATGGCATTGTTTTTGATATGATAAAAATGAAGTGAGCATAAATTTATTTTCTTGTCAGAAATAGAGAGACATTGCTGCCGTGTTGTAAATATTAAAAATATATTAGACCAGACCCATGTCATCAGTAATTAATGGATCATGTGTTGAATGTCACTATTATATAGAATAAAGAAAATTTTAGTTTTACCCAGAATAATAAAACCACAACTTCAATCAAGTTTTAAAAAATCACTTTGGTAGTATTTCTAATCATCCAAGAAGAAAATAATTGCATACAAGCAATTTTCTTAAAATATTCAAATCAGTTAGATCTAAAATCATCTTATAATCAAATTTTTTCATTCAGTTTAACATGTAAACCAAGCAACCATATAAAAATTCATGGATGCCAGAACATCATAGCTTGATCCAACTAGGAAGCGAGGCACCTATATTAGTAATTTAATTCAGTTCAAGTAAGGTAGCCTAGCATATAGCGTGATTTTAAGTCAAAAAGACCTGATACCAAATCTTCTCATAGGCACTAACAGGAAGTATGGCCACAAGAAAGTCATTATAAGCCTACTTCAGCATCCATTTTCTTATCTGAAAAATGGGACTCCTGGTAGCCTCTGCATTTTAGAATTATTGTGAAGATAAAATGGAATGCTGCATATAGATTGCTTTGTAAATTCTCTATCTCATATAAATATCAACTATTATTTTTTATTAAGAATCTACTATATGGAGCTACTAAGTAGCACCATGGGTAGAGCAGAATGCCAGATGTGGGACTGGGAGGACTTGGATTCAAAGCTGGCCTTAGACACTGCCTAGTTGTGTGATCCTAGATAAGTCACTTAACCCCAATTGCCGAACCTTTCTGTTCTGTCTTAGAATAGATAATAAAACAAAAGGTAAGGGTTTTTAAAAAATCTATTATATATTTAACATTTTATAGTTATTGATATAGGCTGAAATGTCCCACAAATCTTGCTAATTTTCTGTAAACAATTAAAAGAACATAGAAACAATAACCAGTTGATTAGTATGGGGCCACCTCTCTAATAAATCCTCACATCAATCTTTAGACATAACCTAGGTCCTTAGTTGGGGTCTCTGAATAGCAAGTACAGGTGGTTCAGTTTCCCAGTCATACAGGACAACATTCAAACAATTCTCAATTTCCACACTCACTGCCTTCCTTAGAGTCTGCACAGAAAAAAGCAAAATTTGGCCAAGAATTGCCCTGGGGTGTTTAATGTATCATCAGGATCCCATTTACATGGTGGTTTGCTTCCCCCCACCCCCATTGGGCAAATGGAATGAATCATGGGTAAAGCCCCCAGACCAAAGTGAACCATGGGTAAAGTGACATTAGCTCCTTAGAAAAACCAGGCAACAACTGCCCAAATAAAGGACCCCTTCCTTAGAAACTAATCAAAATAAAAAGCATTGCTGAGGACCTCTTAGGGTCTTTCCACCAACAGGCTTTTCCATCAACATTCCTTTCTATTGTTATATTCCCTATTAATTGTGGGACCTTTTTTTAAACCCTTAACTTCTGTGTATTGACTCATAGGTGGAAGAGTGGTAAGGGTAGGCAATGGGGGTCAAGTGACTTGCCCAGAGTCACACAGCTGGGAAGTGTCTGAGGCTGGATTTGAACCTAGGACCTCCTGTCTCTAGGCCTGGCTCTCAATCCACTGAGCTACCCAGCTGCCCCCGTGTGGGACCTTTTTAAACCAGAAATCAATGGCTCCCAGCATCAATGACCACAGGAGCAGAGAGAAACTGATGACAATAAACACCATCCTAGTCAGAGCTATTTTGAATTGTTATTAATCTGTGTAGGTCTTTAGCCTAATTGTGCTCGCCAAATGTTATGAGGGTGGTAATGGTCACTAATGGGCCGAGAGCCGGTAACCAGTCTAGCAGGAGGTTGAGTTGGATGTTATAGAGGATGAGCAAACTCAGGTGGGAATGAATGTGGTTGAGGTTTGGATCCAAACCCTGAAAGCTAAGTGCCCAGTGAACCTTCACTGCTAACTGTTAGGCTCCTTTAAGAAGACAGGCAGCCGGCCCCTCTCTGCTGAGGTAACTGCTTCTTATTGGATGGTGGCAGACCGGCAGGAAGTGGGTGCTTGAACTTCCTGCCCCAGCAATGGTGGTTTGGTTCAACCTCACTCAGAATTCTCTCCTTTCCCTTCCATCCTTAGCCTTGGTGGTAAAGGAATAACCACAAGAATCTCTGGTTAAGGCTAAGGGATTTATTGAAACTGGGAAAGGAATAGGCAAGGTAAGAGGGCTTGGTGATACTAAACTGTTACTATGGTCATGCTGGTGATGCTGGCAAAGGTCCTAAGCAGGTCTTGGCAGGCCAAGGGCTGGCTGCCCTCAGCCATAGCAAAGCTGTCTCTGGTCAAGAAGGTTGATTAGACCTCCTGGCTAATTTAGTTGATAATAAAAATAAATGATGTTGTGTTGCTCTTAAAGAAGGTCCTAATGTCTAGGCAATCCTAAATTCCTACCCATGATTCCTCCTCCCTTCACCTCCCTTCACCTCCCTTCACCACTCCCACCAGGGGTTGATGAGTGGATAGGGTGAAGTCAGGGGGAAAACAGAACCCAGGTTTGGTTTTTCAGGGGCTTTTATAGTCTCAGCCCAACTGCCAGTTGGCACCTTCCCCATGGCGAATGCCATCATCAAGATTCCATCCAGGGTAACTGACAGCTTTGCCTAGGCTAATATTGCAATGCAAAAAACCCTGCATTACACTATCTACATGGCCACCCCATCACTAGGGACATTCCATCGCCTTCCTCCATCTCTCAATAAAGCTTGTTTCCTCACCATGGAGATTACCTGACATTAATTCTTTGGAAAAGACCACAATCTCACCCCCAGCATCTTTATGATGGTATATAAAGTAAACCCTTCCCTCAAGGAGAATGTGATAAAATAAGGACACCAGCCAATAGAGCCTCTAACTCTATTTCATTATCAAGTTAATTTCTATTGCTAAAAAGTAAAAAGGGGAAAATCTTTTCCTTCCTATCCTATGAAACCTGGCATTCCCTCCCCCACTTTTTTGCTATTTCTTCAGCATCACTTTTTGCCCATCTGGTATGAAGTTTTCAGGGCACACACTGACAAATACAGTAGGTAAATCTCAGATACAATTTTATCTTCATCTCTTAAAATCCCTTCAAATTACCTTGTATTTATTTTGTATTTGTAATAGGGTGTGAGGAGGGTCTTCTGTGTTGCTCAGCTGAATGAAATGTTAAAAAGTTGCATTTGGAGATGTCCATACCTAGCCCCACTCTGAGCTCTGGGCTTACTCTTTCTTTTTCTGGGCTCATTGGCAGGCTAGGATTTATATTCTAAGTTCTAGTAATCAAAAATCACCAAAAAGTGAAACAAGAAAGAAAGAACATCTCTTTCTTCAATTAGTTCAATTGCTCTCATTCCCTCTATGTGTCTCATCAATCTTGTGATCTAAACTCATAAGACTGGACAATTTATTGTTAAAGTTTAAGAAATTAAAAAAAAAGTTGGATGAAAAAATAACATTAAAAAGAATCATTTCCCCACAGAAGATGGAATTTGTTGCCCCCAGGGTTGATTTTCCATTTGCTTCCCCATTCTTTTTCCCAACCTTTTGAGGCAACAGAAAGAAAGGTATTTGATATGAAAAATCTTAGTGTTACATCACCAGGAGAACAATAGAATTAAAGAGATGGGCCATTTTCCAGTGAGTGGTTTGGGATTATTGAGTATGAGGTACCAACATGATCTATTGCCATTGCTTTTCTTTCTCCTAAATTAAAAAATTGAGAACCAACATTTACTTTGGATCCCTAAAAATTCTTGGCCAAGTTTAGAGTTTCCTTTCAAGTAGCAGTCACTTTCTCAGGAGAGAGCTATTTTGGTCACTGAGGGAATTCATGTCAAAATTCCCTAGGTGAGGAAGTCTGTTTAGACTTGGGGGAGGAAGGAAGGAGGACAGAAAGACATTAAGTCATAGCACTTATGAATTTGTAGGTATAATTACTAAGTGTTAAGAAGTCACCTCAATTCCCCTGTGCATCCTTATCTGACTTGTTTCTAAGTGGTATATTGTTGGAGTTTGCTTAATTGTTCTATTGGTAAAAGATGTTTAACCCTGAGTAAATAGAGTGTCAACTACAATGATAAGGAACCACTCAGGTCATCAGCAGATCTGATGGTTCTATAATAAGGTTAGCAGCTGGTTAAGCCTTACTTGTGGTGTGAAATTTTCCTAATTAGAACAAAAATGACTTGAGTTGCTAAGGCACAGGATGACATATGTAGTTTTTGCACCCTTTATCAATCTATTTTAACTAAATTCCCTGACTGTGAGACTATATCTCTTTTCTTGAAATCCAGAATTCAATGGAAACACCCAGATAATTAAAGAAGAGATGTGTCTGAGCCTAAATTATGTAGTTCAGTACTCAGTTATCTGCTTTGCTTCTCAAGGTGTCCTTGTTATGAATGAATCAGGAGACACCATGAATTTGAATTTGTAGCACTTTTTGATTACTTCCTATTTATCCTAGTTTTTATATATTGAAATTGATTGCATATTGTCTCCCTCAGTAGAAGGCAAACTTCTTGAGATCAGAGACCAGGGTTTGGGTTTTTTTTGTTTGTTTGTTTGTTTTTTTATACATAGCACTTAGCACAGTTCTTAGCATAGGGATAAGCTCTTAACAGATGCTTCTTGACTGACTTATTTATTTGGGCTGTTTGAAATGATATGTGAGAGACTTATTTTCAAAGCAGTTACTTGAGCTTTTGCAGTTGCCTTTCCTTATTACTTTATTCTGTTCTCTTCATTATTGGGTCATTTGATGAATTAAAGCCTTGAAAAGTGAGATATGACTGTCATTTATACCTCAGTGTCTCAATGACTATCATGGTCATTCTAATGTAATATGTAACTCATTCAGTTGTAATCTGTGAGCTATCTCCCTAATTGCCTTACCTCAGAGATTGGTTCACATGGACTGGGTTGAATCATGGGGGCTCAAGGAGTTATTTTCTCTATTTAACTAATTGCCCTAACTAGAGTTACTTTCAGAAAAGATTTAAATATAGCTCGTATTTAGATGTATCTTAGATATGGGTGAAAGAAACCAGCTTCTATAAAAGTGTTCAAGGTGACAGACAGATTAAGTATGGAGGATCTTTTATTTCATTTCTTGGAAAATACATTAAGTATAAAGGATTCAGAGGAACCTATAAAATATTTGTTAGTTGTTGTCCTTCATATTCAAGGAAGGCCAAAATGATACTACTGGTGATATCTTTTGACTCTTACATAAATTAGATTTAAGTGAGGCACAGTTACACAAAGTTGTCAGCCTCATTCTTTCTTCCAGTCACCAAAGTTCAGAGGCAAGACAAAAGTCAGGATGACTGGTGATGGCTGGGATGCAGTGGATGACCTTGGCATCTTTGATGTCTAACCAAGTTCTTACTGCTCCATAGCATCTGCTTCAGCTGCCTTCATGCCCACTGGAACAAATTTCTCTATTCTCGTCAGCCCCTTCTGCTGGAGGACATCTTCACATGCCTGGGGTAGATACCCCTGTAACTCACCAACATATTGGAGGTCTCCCCTCAACTCGGTTTAGGCCACCTGCAGAGATGGTTTACCAGAGTGTGGATGCTTCTTGGGGCCATAGGTGAGACTTGAGTGGCAGCAGTAAAGAGTTTAGCAAGCCCTCATACCAGAGGTCTTCCCTATACTACCTATAAAAGATACAGAAAAAAAACATTAAGCATGCAGAGAGGCCTATCCACTCCCTCTCTGGAAAATAAATGAAATAGGGGCAAACTTTTGACTTTGATGAGTGCCTCTTTCCCCATAAATTTCTATATAATTCCATCTCAACTCATAGAACTACCCTCTGATTTAGACTTTCTCTTGAAGGCAAACATACTTTGATGGCTGCTGAAATGAAATTTGCTTCCTTTTGGAGTTTTATTATCCCAGGAACTCATGATAATAATGGGGGGAGAAGAAGGCAAGGTCCAAGTCTCTTGCTTGCTTCCTGTCCTCAATGGGCTTTAGACTTCCAGCTATGGTATAGATTATATTCCTTCAGCAAGAAGCATACTGTGCAGGGCTTATTCTTCTATGTTGATGCTCCAACTCTCGAATTTAGGAATGAAAACATTTGAGATAACCTTCAAAGCTCTTATTATCTAAGAACTCCTCCTCTCCTCACTAGAAGGCTAGATTCCTGGATCTCAATACCTAGAGAATTCTATTCCCTCACTACACAAAACTTTGAGATTCATGAACATTATCTCTGAACTACCCACTTAAGCTCAGTGGAAATTTATGTATTTGCCTCTGTACTCACTCTATCACTGCCCAGGCTGCTCCCATTTCTTCCCAGGGCTGGGAAAGAGTACTTTCAGGTCTCTAATCTCTGATGCACTCAGTATAGGAAACAAAAAGACAAAAGAGTGCTACCAACTACGGGTTCAGGTGGACCCCTCTTAGGTCACCCTGGCAAAATAGATTTCCATGTGCTTCTATGTCCCACTTGCTCTACTTGGAAAGTTAATGGATAGGGGAATTACCTGACACAGAGCCAGGAGAATATGTCAAGGAGAATTCCCAGGAGGAGCTAAGGAAACAACAACAATTGTGAAGGCAGGAAGCAAAGCAGGTCAAGCCAGTAAGTTTATTCAGCACACAAGTTATACCCAGAAACAGCAGAGGCAGGATAAGAGCACAACTGGGTTGGGTTACCCTCAAGTAAAAAGTTGTCCCAGAGTTTTGGCTACATGGGGTGTGAAGACAATTTATATAGGGGATAGAACGGGATTTGAGCAGTTCTCTTTCTTTGCCCCTTAAACCAGGGATTTTGCCCTGTGCAGGACCTGATACTTAATCAGCCTTGCTGAGGAAAGGGTGGAGGTGGTATGTTGATTGATGATAAGAGTGTGAAGGAACTGGGTGCTACTATGTTAATTAGATGACTGTAAGTTTGCCAGGAAGGATCCCAATAATGAAGGGGATTAGAACTTTTGCAATTCAGGAAGGTTGCCACAAAATAGGTGGGTCAATGCTTAATGTCAGGTAGGAGATATTATTAACAATGCTCAGAACAGGAGTAGAATGATAATTCCCTACACATTCTTCCTATATTCTTGAAAAAGGCACTAAGGAAAATGCAAAAAGAAAATCCTGAAGATATTGAGAAATAAAAATCATTCAATAAATAGAGAGTTATAACATCTTCTATATGAGGTACTGTGCTATAAGTCCTAGGGGTTCAAAGACAAAAGTAAAAGTCTTCCTTCAAAGAGTTTATATTTGGGGGGCAGCTGGGTAGTTCAGTAGATAGAGAGCCAGGCCTAGAAATGAGAGGTCCTACGTTCAAATCTGGTCTCAGACACTTCCTCACTATGTGACCCTGGGCGAGTCACTTAACCCCCATTGCCTAGCCCTTACTGATCTTCTGCCTTGGAACCAATACACAGTATTAATTCTAAGACAGAAAGTAAGAATTAAAAAAATAAAAGAGTTTATATTCAAACAGGAGAAACAATATGCACATATATAAGTATATGAAAAATACAAATAAAATGGATAAATGATAACTTTAAGAAAAAACCACTAGTAGCTGAGGAAGTGGGAAAAGTGTTATGTAGAATATGGTCACTGAGCCAAGAATTAAGGAAAATCAGCTTTTCCAAAAGACAAACGTAAGAAAAGAGAGACTGCTCTATGCATGTGAGGAGTCTGTAAAAAGGTATGAAGACAAGAGATGAAGTTCCTGTTTCAGGAACAAGTAGACTAGTATGGATGAATTGTAGAGTACATTGGAGAGAAGTGATCTATGAAAAGACTGGGAAAGTAGGAGGGAGGCAGGTAATAAAGAATTTGAAAGGTCAAAAATTGAAATATATATTTAATCCCAGGTATAAAGGAGAACCACTGGAATTCACTGGTTGGGAGTAAGAACAAGGAGATTAAACCTGTCCTAAAGGAAAACCACTTTGGCAGCTGTGTGAAAAATACTTTTGGCATGGGAATAGACTATGAGCAGGGAGAGCAATTAGGAAGTTATTGCAATGGTACAGACAAGAGGTGATAAGGGCTTAAGATTGGGACTTTGTGAATAGAAAGAATGTGTATATGAGCTGTTGGGGAGACAAACAAATTAAGAATTGGCATCTCATTGTATACATGCAGTAACAGAGTAAGGATGACACCAAGGTTGTGAACCTGGGTGACTGACAAGATGGTGGCACCTTGATAATATTGGGGAATTGGAAGAGGGGTGGGTTTTGAGAGGAAAGATATTGATTTATGTTTCAAAGGTGTTGAGTTTGAGATACCACTGAAATAATCATATTTCAAATGTCTATTTGGCAGTTGGTGATATGGGAATCATTTATACCGAGACAATAATTGAAGCTATGGGAGCCAATAAAGACAAAGTGACAGATTATAGATAGAAAAGAGAAGACAACAGAGCCTGGGGTAGACCCATAGTTGGTGTGTCCGAACTGGATGTTCATCCAGCAAAGGATATTGAAAAGATTCTGTAAGACAGGTAGGAGGAGGAAAACAGAGAGAGAGAGCGAGAGTCAGAGACAGAGATAGTGACAGACAAAGGAAGAGGGGGGATAGAGAGAAGGAGGGAGAGAGAAGGAGAGAAAGACAAAGACAGAGACAGAGACAGAGAAAGTATAGGGTTATGAAATTCTAGAAAGGATATAATAAAAGTTCTTTATTTTTCTCATGTCATGGGCCCCTTTGGGCCATCTACTAACTACTTTCAGAACAATGTTTTCAAATGTATAAAACAAAATTCATTTTTATAGAATGATATTGAAATAAAGATGTAGTTTTTCTCCCATTCACATTCATGGACCCATGAAATCTATGCAATAACTCCTCGAGTGTCTATAGAGCCCAGATTAACAACACCTGAGATAAAGTATACAGGTGAAGAATCTGAACAAGTGTCTCAATCTTCAGAGAAGTCAAGAATAACAAAGAATGAGAAAAGGCCTTTAGATCTGACAATTAAAAGATCATTTTTGCTGGTTAAAAGAGTCATATCAGTTCAGTGATGAGGTCAGAAGTCAAATTACAGAGGATTTAGAAGACAATGAGAGCAGAGCAACTGGAAACCATGTGAGTGGACAGCATTTTCAAGGAGTTTATCTGAGAAGTGGAGAAGTAGGAAGGATGATCTGTGGAAAGTAACAGAAAGCCGGTCTGTCAACTTGTCTTTATAGTTCACAAAGAAAGTCTCTTACTCTGACAAGACTCTGACCCTCTGAATTTCAGTTATTGAATCATCAAGGACTCCTTTTAACCCCACACCAGGGTGCTAGTGAATACTCTCTTGCTTTATAGCTTCATTAGACTGATTGTGTGAAAGCATTAAACTGATCAGACCCTCTTCTGACCTTAGCCCACTTTCTTCTGTCATCTCTATTTCTGGAAAACCCAAGTTTTGCCACTTGTCCTTAAGGACCTCTCCTTGGGAGAATCCCCTGACTGACCTGAGTGACTTGACTGACCCTACCTCTGAAGTGAACAATAGACTTTGAGGTACTTTAGATACGACTAGTAGTTTAGATAAGACTAGTAGTCAACCAATTCTTAGGTATCTTTGTTTAGTTTTAAAAGTTTATCAACATTAACCTGCTAGTCAAGCCCCTTGCTGCAAACATCTTTTTGTAGTTAGTGAAAAGCATCAGCCTTTTCCTTTCACTCAAGCCCTGGACTCCTCCCATCCTTGAATCCAAGGTAGAGCTAGTCAATCATTCTTCCCTGCTCTTGTACCCCCCAAAGGTATATAAGACCCTCAAGTTCTGTTAGTCTTGGAAGAATCATCTTTGGCGGTGCATTCTCTCAGAGATACTTCCCAGAGTTCCAGAGCCCTTGGCTTTTTGTGGTTTTTAAGCACTTGACTCTGTGGCAGCCAAATATTATTAACTTGTCCCTTACCTGATTACAGATTTGGTTATTCTGACCATTTTAGTGCTTCTGTGTTTTTCCACATTAACACTTCCCAATTAAATATTTTCTTTCCTTGCAAATCAGACTGAAGTACTTTGGGAAACAATGGACTACAGACTCAATTCCAGATACCTTTCTATCAATTTGAGGAAGCTAATAGAAATTGTTTCTTAGGCACACTTCTTAGCACTCTCAAAATGAAGTCTTTGGAGAGGGTCCAGACCTCCCATATTTAGTGAGTGTGAAAATTATACACATAGTTATAAAAATTCAACTAAGCAAAGTTTGATAAAGTTCCCAAAGGTAATGTTTGCCTTAATATTTATTTTGTCCAATACCAAACCCTAAAAATAATTGGGAAAGAAAAACATAATTAAAGAAAAGTAAAAAGAGGTCTTTGACTCTAAATCTCAGTGGTTTTTCCACTAAACTACCTAGTGCTAACTCAGGGCATTTAGGGAAGCATTTTCACTCTCCGATAATTGAGAACTTCTATCCATATTTTCAACAAACAAAAACCATCTAAAATATAGGTAGAATTTCTGTCCAATAAAAGCAAAGCAAACAATCACTAAAGTAGCTTCTGTCACTCACTGACATGATCATATAACAAACAAATACATTTAAATTGGGAAAAAATCACTATCATATTACATTGAGAAAAAGGCTCCGCATGCTTCAGAGTTGAATCATCATATCCTCAATTTGAGAGGGAAACAAACACAAAGAACTTTGTAATATCTACTTTAAGAAGCATAAGGTAGAGTGTAAAAAGGGTAAAAATTATGGTTGGACTGAATTTATCAGTGTGGTCGCCAAGAATTAAAATTAATTATTTCCAAATGATTATTAGCAATGTATTTATAAAATAGAGTGAAAGTAGAGAAATGAGAAGAGGGCAGAGTAAGAGATCTAGCTTAATGAGCTAGACTATGTGCTCAAGCACTGGCTTACTCTGACAAGGCTCCAGTAGCCCCAGGCAGAGGACCTAGGGTCAATTTAACAAGGGTTTTAGCCACAAGGCCTCCTCCCATGTGAGGGGCCCCTCTGGAGGCTAGTACCTCAGGGAAGCTAAGGAAGGGAATCAGCCTTTTTCACTCACCCACATGGTAGTTCTAAGGGAAAGCGGTCCTCAGTCCTCAGCTAGTGCTTCTCTAGGAACAAATTGAAGGCAAAAAGGCCTTCTTCTCTGGAGGTTCTTGAAATTTATAAAGACTCTTCCTTTTGTCACTTCCTGTGCCTTCCTCCCATTTTACATGTACCAATTACAGGTAAAGTTTTGCTTAGGACTTCCCAGGGGGCAGTCAGTCGATTCTGATTCATCACCCACTACTGTACACATGGGTCACAGACCTCTTCCACTTGAGGATAAATGGGGTGTGTATACTTTTGGTGATTAAATCTAAAAATGGGTAGGGTAGAGTTAATCCCATCTTCAGAACAGGGAGCAGCTAGGTGGCCCAGTGCATTGAGAATCAGCCCCAGAGATGGGAAGTCCTAGGTTCAAATTTGATCTCAGATACTTCCTAACTGGGAGACCCTGGACAAGTCACTTAACTCCCATTGCCTAGCCATTACCACTGTTCTGCCTTGGAACCAATACACAGTATCAATTCTAAGACACAAGGTAAGGATTAAAAAAAAAAAAAAAGAAACATAAGGTGTTTATTCTAGGCTCTCTCGATGCAGGCTCAAAGTTGGGTTGATTAATGGTATTCATTAATCTTCCTGAACACATAAGTGCTAAATACTACAAAAACCCAGGATTATCATAAGAGGACAACACAACACATCAAAAGACCTCAAGCATCTACAAAATGCATTTCCCATGTAGTATAAAGGCCTCTAAAGTATCAACAAAGACCATTCTGGTAGTCCAAATAAATGTTTAGTTAAACCTGACAGGGAAAAGAGACTTGATGTGGAAAAAAAATCAATAATGAGATTTGTTAGTGGGAGGTGGCCTGTACTCTAGTTATTGTTAAGCTGGATCAAAAACAATAAAATGCCAAACCCATTTATAATCCAATGTTTTGACTAATAAAAGTTTCAGGGCTAGAACAGAAAAGATTAGTAAAATGAAAAAATTAAATATTAATGCTAGAGGATATAAATGATTGGAATCATTATGAAGGCTAGTGTTAAGATGACCTGTGTTACTATAAAATATCCACTTGAACACTCCTGTATATTTTTGGTTTTATTTTGATGTACATGTACTTTGATATACATAAGAGCAACAATAGCAATTCTCACCCTCATAAGGAAGAGTAACTTTCATAAAGTTATATATCTCACATAAACCTTAATCATTTTTATCCTGACTCTAATTTTTTTTTTTGCATTCCCAGACAAATTTCACATTTCCAATAATTGGTAATAATCCCTCTTTAGGCATCTTGTGATGCTCTTAGGAAATCAGGGTGTCTTTTCTCTAATGGCATTGTTTGAGCCCCATCAACTTTTTCAAAATTATCAGTTAAGAATAATTTCATCAGTTAGCCTCAAGTAACTTTTAGAAAATTGAATTTACTAAGATAGTATGGCAAGAACAATTGGTACAAAATATCTCTCAAATTGGTATAAAACATCCTTTGGACATGGTCTCTCACAACTATATATAGAATCCAAAGGAAAGTGAGCTTAGTTAGGGAATACATTTGGCAAAGGGTTAACTCACAGCTCCTTAGTTCCTGGAAGTCCTTTTCTCTTGTCCTATGGGTGCTTAAGGAATTCCTCTTAGATTTTGTGCAGTTTCTTTGCTAGGATCTTTATAGAGATTGAATCTATGTTCAATTTGTCCTTGGTTTCTACTACAGATAGGGCTGTCAGATGACCTGAGTATGCTGCTATGGCACCAGTGGGAAGTCCAAAGTTCTTCAAACTCTGCAAAACTTGCAAGATCCTTCTATGCTCAAAAGAACTGGGGAGAGACCTGGCCAAGGCATAAACCAAAGTCTCCCCTTCCCTTTTGATAGTTCTTCCTCACATGCTCCAATTTCTCAGATGATTTTTTCTCAATAATTTATAGATGACTACTGGAAAGAAACCAAGTTTCTTTGTCCTATTCAACACAATTCTTCAACAATAAAGAAATTCCAGTTTGAAGGACTTTTCAAACTTAGTTTAAGGATTATTATTGAAACTTATTGATTGGTCATCTTATTATTTAATTTAAGTGAGATGGAATTCAGGAAATAAATCACTCCACCCTTATATTTGCAGTGAAAAACCAAACCCTGGGCCTCCTTTCTGTGGCATTATACAAAGTGTAAGTTTGTGTTTCCTTTGAGGTCCTGGGGTCATGTGGCTTTACTGCTGTCCTATGCCTTGAGCATCAATACTTGTGATTACTACCACAAAGGAAAAAGGCCACCAGCCAACATTGGATCAAAGCAGAGTATGGCTTTGTAGCATTTTTCCCATGTGTGCCCTGTCCAACATCCTAGGACATTGGGGTATAGTTATTGTACAGACACATAGAAATAGGTATATTTTTGATTATTTGGTAGGCTTCAGGTGAAAGAGAACTTTCTCATTTTTTTTCCCAGCTTGTTTTCTAGCTACAGAAACAACATTTGGCAATTAAGATGGAACAGCAGAAGGCAACTAGAGGGATAATTTTTCCCACTCAACCAGCTCACAGATATTGGCTTTAGTGAAAAGAGATAAAAGATCTTAGAGATTCCAAAGTCCAATGGAAGATTCAAGTGAGAGGACCTCATGTGAGACACTTCCTCTGAGAATATGCTAGAGTCAGCTAGTAAGTGCCTGAGGCCAGATGTGAACTGTTAGAGTATCTCTTTTCCTTTAATATGCTGCTCAAAACAAATCTTCTGCCTCAAGCCTTTCCTTATTCCATCACTCCTCCCATTCCCAATTGTTACTGTTATTCCTGACAAAGTACCTTGTATTTTGCACATATTGTTATTTATTATCTTTATATTTAAACTACATATATGTTTTTCTCAGGAGAATATAAGCTTCTTAGGAGCAGAGATTTTTTCTTCCATTGGATTAGTATCTCTAGTACCTTGTACCATGTAGGTGATTAATATATGTTCATTGATTGATTGATGGGGCAAATATATACAATTAATAAACTCTTCTTTCCCTATTGGCTTTTCCAAATTATTATTCAGCCACCATTATTTGCCTCTTTCTTTTAATTTGCGTTATATGCCATATACTTATGATTCTCTACAGATGTTAGCATGTTTTGTTTTTTCAGTTATTCTATTTTAATCTCATTTTCTTTTTCCATCTTCTTAGTATTATATAGTATGTAGCATCTTTATATTGAAAGGGTCAGAGTCATCTAATTCAAACTGTACTTGAATAGAAATCCCTTGTATAGTTTTCCTAACCCCTCAAATGACTATGGAATTTCTACTTAAGGATTTCAAGTGATAGGGCAGCCATTACCACCTAAAGGAGCCCATTTTTGCATATCTCTAATTGTTAGTAAGTTTTTCTTTATATCAAGCTTCAAGCTAGTGGAGATAGCTAGTGATGCAGTGGATAGAGTAATGAGCCTAGAATCAAGAGGGACTGAGCATAAATTTGGCCTTGAATACTTACTGACTGTGACCCTGGACAAGTCACTTCACTTGTTTGCCTTAGTATCCTTAAATGTAAAATGAGGACAATACTGACCCTTACCTCACAGGTAATTTTTATAATTGAATGAGATACTATTTATAAAAAATACTCAGCACAATATATGGTACATATATATGATATATATGTATATATATCTGACATCACATATATGTTTATTTTCTTCTCTTTCAAGTTGAAATCTTCCTCTCTTAAACATTTTTTTCTTCCATTTCTACCCTCTAAGGGCTTCACCTTTTTGAGATTCCATCATCTGAGAAATGATGATCCTTCTGTTCAATGACAGTGTGGTTTCTCCATTTCATTTCAGTCACCAACCAACAATCTTATAGTTTTTCATTACTTGGAATTACTCCATCTACAAGATCTTTAACTCTGAGTTTCTCCTCTCTGATTGTGACTTCATGTCTTTCCATCATTCCCTCCTTCTTACTGGCTAACAGAGATTGATATCCAAGTTAAGTATGGAGATAAGACAAGAACACCTGGTTGCCTTTGAGAAATTCAGGTCACCAGACCAGAATGAATACATATTCAGCATAAAAGAACTGTTTTCTGACACTTTTCTTATTTTGTCTGCATTGGTGAACCTTTTTTGTATTTTTTCTTCAACTTTAGCAACTTTCCTTTCAATCTCTTCTCCCCCCTTTCCTGCCTTTTTTTTAATTATTTTTTTTAAAGTTTTAAAAATTGTTTTCATATTTAAGAAACTCAGTGTCAATCTTATCCATCTGTTCAAGAATTTTTAATTTTGCCAGAAATTAAGTCCAGGCTCATATATGATAGATAGTTTGAAGACTTTATTTTCTCCTTAAAAATAAACAAACCAAAAACCTGTGATCATTGTTGTTCTCCTTTGGTCCTCCATGATTTTTTATTAAATACATTTTATTTATGGCTGTCTATTTTTATGTAAATTACATTTTTCTACTATATCCTTCCTTCATCCACTGTCATAAATTAATTCCTTATCATAAATAATAAAAAGATGAGAAAGAAAAAAAAGTTCCACAAAACGAATCAGCCTATTAAAAAAAGAAGTCTGATTATATGTTCAGTATTCCAAACCTAGGATCCTTGACCTCTGTAAAGAGGTGTGCACATGCCTCCCTTCTCATACTTTTTGTTCCTGGCCTAGCTTGATTAACATAATGAAGTATTCAGTTTCAGGTTGTTGTTGGTTTTTTATGATCATTGTTGTACTATCCATTTACATTTTTCTAATCATCGTGCATATTGCTTTTCTGTTTCTACTTATTTTACTTTGAATTAGTTCATAGAGTGCAATTTTGTTTCAAAATTACACTGATAGGGGTTCAAGAACCCAATATGCCTGTTTGTTTAGCTCTTGGAGATATCCAAGTTCAGTGACTTTAATTTATCAAGGGCATATAGTTTCTACCTTACTAATTCCTTACTTATCTCTGATATCAAAACCCAGGGGATACTCTGTTATCCATTTTATTGTCACTTCTAGTGAAAAGGTTATTTGGCTTGGAAAAAAAAGAAAAGAAAATTAATAATTAAAGTTTTTTTCTTCTTTCTATTACCATTTTTCATCATCTCATCAACTCCGAGCAGCAGACATATTCCTTCTTTGCTCATTTTTTTCCCAAAGTAACTTAAGAGAAAACAAACAAACCTTTATATTTTCCTCAGCTTTCTTCTCTAAGCACAGCTACCTCTGAGCCCCTGACACTATTCTTACAAGACAGTGGTCATTACCTGCCCTTACTCCTATTTTCTGCACAAATTCTATAAAATTAAAATTCCGTTGATAAGTTCTCTGTGCAACTACTATGTTTTTTTCATATGCCACAAATTTCCTAGTTAGTCAATCTGTTAGTTAATAAGTATTTAAGTTCTTCCCATATATGTGCCAGGAACTAAAGTAAGTGTTGTAAAAAAAAGACCAAAAATAATCTATGACCTCAAGGAACTCAAAGTCTAATGAAGAAGATAACAAACAATAGTGTACAAACTACAAACAATATATATAATATCTGTATATGGTGTATATCTGGATATGTGTATATAAGTACATGTATAATTTCATATACATGCTGTTATGATGATAATAACAGATAATTTGGAGAAGCAGATAAATGTGTCAGGGCCAGTAAACCTTCAAGTCACAGACACTGATTGACAGGTTTCAGTGATAAAGGAGGGGGTTAGTCACTCCTGGATCTCAAACCCCTCCCCCTAAACAGTTGATGTTTCAGTTGGAAAATGGAGACTGACTAAGATTCTTCTGGTAAGTTTCTGTTATGGCTGAACCCCAATGATGTTCCCTTTCTTTAATTTATATTCCTCACAGGCATGATAAAGGAATATGTAGAAGCTAGTTATCTAACTGTTGAGGACTGAGATAAATGATCTTCTTAAAACTGGCAGCTGACAGGATTCAAACTAGATGTCCAGACTTGAATTGTGAGTATTCCCCCAAATAATTTCCAGGCACAGTTTCTGAAGGTATAGCTTATATTAAGAAGTAAAAAGGAAAACTAGAGTAGTTAATGAAGGTATTTGAATAAGGAAAGGTGACTCTGATCTATTAGGTTGAAGCTGCTCTTCCCACACACTCACACAAGGGGGTGAAGGCACCTACTGAACTGACTCTCTTGTTAGATAATTTATATATCTAATTCACTAAATCATTAGATAATTATTATATTGATATTGATGAGGATTAATACTAACATACAGGCTAACCCCTGAGTAGAAACCACACTGGCTTATGCCACAATGGCCACTCAGGTGAACCCCCCAAGTCTGGAGTAGTAAGCACTCAGTCTGCTCACCTCAACCCCCACCAAGCAACTGCCAACTCTTCTCAACTGCACCCTCACCCAAAGTTCTCCAGGGGGGTCCCCTGAAATTCTGGGTGAGGCTGTCCCTGTATCTTTGCAGGGATTCCATGCATCCATCTCTACATAACAATGCATACATGTCACACCCCAACCCCTCACTTAGCTCAGACTCATATTCCTTGGGTCTCCTTTTGCTCAAATCTCGAATATAATTTCTTTTGGCACTTCTATCCAGGTCACACCCATTGTTGGAATAAATAAATGTGTGCTTTGTATATAATAGCTCTAGGGTTATTTCTTGACTCAGTTGTTCAAAATCATCTTTTAGAACTTTAATGGACTGTCTCCTGTTTGGCATTTAAAACTCTATGTAGCTTGTATAATAAGGGGAGTAATATTAGTGGGGTAATAAGCCGGTTGTAATAAGGGAATAGGCTAAAGGTAATAGGGAAATTAAGGCAGAGGTAAGGTTGTAATACAGATAAGGCAGGTAAGGGACTAAAGGTAGTGTGAATAGGGGAAAAGGCACTGTGGATAAGGTTTGTGGATCCCTAAGGCAGTAAAGTGGATAAGGAAGGTACAATGGTGAAGGTGGTAAATTGAGGTGGTAGGAGAAGTAAGGGAATGACTGAGTTTAGGGAATATAAACACGGAGGTATAAAGAGTTGAAAGGGAGAGGATGAGATATTTTGGGCAGGCAGCTACAGCCTGGGAGACCCAGACTGGGACACAGGTTTGAGACAAAGACACTGAAGGGAAACAGACTGAGCCCTTCAAGTAGGAAGGGCACTTCTACAGACAAAGGTTAGAGCCAGCCAAGAATGGATTGAAACTGACTAGAAGGCTTTCTAGTCAGTTTCTCAGGTTCACAAAGGAAGAGTCCAGAGGAAGTATTGAGATTACACTTCCTCCAAAATGGACACCTCCAATTGCCTTCAGGACCCAGAGACAATATTATTCCTTTCTCCCCTTCTCCCTCTCTTATCAATCAACTAATGAACTAGCCAAAAGTTTGATTAAGTGACAAACAGGGTTTATTGAGTTTTAGGATTGATCAGAAGGGATGGAGGGATACAAGGTAACTTTGACAGTCACCTAGAGAAAGCTTCAGGTTGGGGAGGGAGACAGGAATGTGAGACTGAGAACGGACCTGCCTAACTCAGCCCCAAGTGGTTTTTGTAGCCCATAGGGTTAGGAAAGTTGGATACAATGATTCAAGAGATAATTTGTAACAAGGGTAAGCCCTATTTGATTACTGGGAAACTAAATCTACCAAGTTTGAAAGCTACCACCCGGATCCACCCTCCTTTCAAAACCTCATAGAAATTCAGGAAAGGAAAATGATGATTGGGAATAGGGAAGGTTAGGGAGATCCAAAGGAAATAGTTAAGCTAACAAATTTTAAGAGAAAAGCTGCAGAATATAGGCCATATTTTCAGTCCAAAGATAGAGCTCAGTTGACCCTTCTACTCTCATCGAGTCTCCAGGGTCAACTGTCTAACGTCAAGATTCTAAACCCTTTTCAACTGTCAGAAACTGCAGTAAAGCTTTGCAGGGCTGATATGCATCCTTTTGCACTATACTTGCCCACATTCCTACCTTTCCAGTCGCCTGTATATCCTCCTTATATATATGCTGTCTGACAAGTACTCTAGTCTAGTTCCACTTATCTACTTGCATATGCTTGAACATGGCATTCTTTCTCTGTATATCCTAAATATCTATCCCATCTCAGTTCATCCTGAGTACCTCCTATGCTTCTCATTTCTGCCTCTTAATATTCTTTAAGAATCGATTCAGTTCCAATCTCTTGTAAGAAGCCTTTGCCAGCTAATTCTTCCCCTCATCAGATCACCTTCATTTATTTTATGTATTTCTTGATCATACTTTGTTACTTCATGTTGTCTCCCTAGTAGAATGTGAGTTTCTTGAGCTTAGAGGTTTTTGGGTTTTTTTTGCTTTCTTTCTATTCCTAGTGCTTAGCAAAGGTCCTGTTTATTCCCTCTACCAGCTGAATCCGAGTCTCCAGACTTTTCCACCTCTCAGTAGCCTTCTCACCCTGGAGATGCTGCCACATCTGACCCTGCCTTCCTACTGGTCAATTCACATCTCGAACCTTTACTTGTGGAAGGGAATACCCAGACCTGTTATGTTCACTTTTCTCCAGATCTTTCATCTACCTATCCATCTATCCTTAATTTTATAGTTTTCTTAAAAGATTAAACATATATATGATTCTCTTTAGCATCCATCTTTTATTAGGAAATTACGTGGTCTGCTTTGTAGGTTATGCTATTTGGAAATTCAAGACTATTCCTTTCTTTTTTGAATTGTTCCAACATCTTAATTGATTTATTATTGCCATAGAAAAGTACTCTGGAGCTCTTTGGTATGATAACTACTTTCTCTAGACAGTAATATTTTTTCTTTAAAATTGAAACTCTATAACTTGAAAATATAGTCTGGATGAGTTAAACTGGGAATTACCCACTTGATAATATTAATACATACTTTGCACTTTATTTCTGATATTTTAGGAGTTTTCTTGAAAGATTTCCTGGAATGTGGTACTCAATCCCCTTTTAAATGTCTTTTTTGTTCCCCTGGAAAGACGATATCTCTCAGATTATCCCAAATCTGACTCTGGGATAATTTGCATTCTGCAATAGTCATCTAGTTCTTTTAGAATACTGTTGTCTTCTTATTTTGTTCTGATAATTTATTGCCCTATTTCTGAATTTCTAATTTTTTAATTTTTTCCCTATCTATTTCTGTATTAAGATTTTCTATCATCTGTTCAAAGTAGCTTAGCTTCATTATCTTTTAGAATTCTTCTTTAAAAGGCATAATTGCCATCCTTATATTTTATCAATTATTTTATTGAGCTTTAACTAAATTAAACTTTAACTATTGAGCTTTAATTAAATTAACTAAACTCAATATCCTTGCAGTTGTCTCTAAATTCTATAGATCTAGTTGCTGTTTTTAAAGAGTTATTTCTTTCTCATAGAGATTTCTCCTTGTTTCCTTTTACTTTATGATATTTCTTCATTGTATTAGGCCTTCATTTCTTTAGTCTTGTTACATATTTTTCTTCAAAATTTTCTTTTTCAAGATTTTTTCCGTGTTCTTTTGAGGATTGTTACTCATCTCAAAATCATATCTCTTTAAAAGTTTAGCTCAGAACCAGATAAATCTAATAAAAAATAAGAAAGAAGTTTTGGAGATAAATAAATTAACAAAATCTTAATCTATATACGATAGATATATGGAGAGATTTGAATGAGTATAGGAAGGAAATATACTTTTTTCTCAATAGTCCATGGTACTTTTACAGAAATTGACCATCTAGTAAGACAAAAATTTTATAGCTAATGCAGAATAGAAATACAACAAACAGTTGTAAAAGTCTATAGGAACCTTGCATTTGACAAAGATAAAGATCCAAAGCAAAAATTTTGGGGAAAACTGAAATATACTTTTTTCTCAGCAGTCCATGGTACTTTTACAGAAATTGACCATCTATTAAGACAAAAATTTTACAGTTAATGCAGAAGAGAAATACAACAAACTATTGTAAAACTCTATAGTAATCTTTCATTTGGCAAAGATAAAGATCCAAGGCAAAAATTGTTGGGAAAACTGAAAACAGTAACTAAATATAAATTAATATTTTTTTCTATTTGCCAAGATAAGATCAAAATGGATACATGACTTAGATAGAGAGGAAGATATTATAAACAAATTAGAAGAACAAGGAAAATATCCCTATCAGATTTATGGATAGGAGAGAAATTTACGAATAAAGAAGAGATAGAAAGCATTATAAAGTGGAAAATGGAAAATTATAACTACATTAAATTGAAAAGCATTTGTACAAATAAAATGAATGTAGCCAAGATTGAAAGGAAAGCATTAAGTTGGGAGAAAAAAATTATATACAGTTTCTTATGTAGAGATCTCTTATCTAAAATATATAGAGAACTTTGTCAGATATATGAGAATACTAACCATTCCCCAATTGATAAATGGTCAAAAATATAGGTAATTTTTAAGATGAAGAAATCTAAGTTATTTATAAGTATATGAAAAAATGCCCTAAATCATTTTTGATTAGAGAAATGCAAAAAAAATATAGTATAAGCAATATGAGTGTTGTTTCACAACATGATGAGCAGGGAAATATGTACTATGTGAGAATATATGTACAACCTATATCATATTAATTGCCTTCTTGGGGATGGAGGAGGAGTGGGAGGGAGAGAGAAAAGATGGATTGCAAAAAGTCAGAAAACAAATATTAAAAACTGCATAGACATGTAATCTGGAAAATTAAAAATTAAAAAAAGTTTTAAAAAGTTAAAAAAGTCAAGTGCCACCTTCTTCATGAAGTAATATTCTTCTGAATTCCCAGTGTTTTCTTCTACCTCAAAATACCTTATTTTTGTACATTTACATACATGTTATATCTCTAGTAGAAAAATAAGCACTTTGATGACAAGATTTCTTTATTTTTGTCTTTCCATCTCTAGGTCCTAGCATAGTTCTTTATATACTTTGTGGGTTAACTGTGTGGAGTTGTTAAACTGGAAAAATTTGTACACCTGTACTCTATACATTCTTTTTAATAACAACTTGTCTTAGATTCTTGGAATTACTGATAATAGACTGGATCTAATAGCCAGAAATGAAAGTTAGAAATTGGCAGATGAGAGAAAGAAAACTAGTAAAAGTAGCAGAGATGGTGGAAGTGTGGAGATGCCATGCTAAGAAGTCAATATTATGTAGATTTTTGAACTGAATTTGTATAGAAAAGAATTAAACAGAGCAATTTAATTTTCTAATCCTCAGAATTAGTACCATAAGTGATTTGACTGTCTCCCACTATGTTGGGTGTTAATAGGATTAATTAAAAAGCTGACTAATACTCCCTTAAAAACATAGAGGGAAGAAGGAAGGGAAGAAGGAAGGAAGAGAAGAAAGGAGATAGGACAGAGGGCAAGAGGGAGGAAAGTAGAAAGGGAGGAATAAATATGTTAATCATGCATTAATAGCATAATGTTAAATGAAATTACACGTTTAAAGGTTATGAATTTGCCAAGTATTGTTCTATATTCCCAGATACAAATAGAAAAGCAAGACGGTTTCTGCTCTCAGGGAAATCAAATTGCAGTTAACAGCTGTAGGACATATGGAAAGATCTGGTGATCTAGAGGGTGTAGGGTCAAAATATGTCATAATATATCTTCTCTAATGTAATTTCCCTTACTTTCTGATGTTAACCTAAAAAATGATCCTCACAGGCCATATCAACTAACATCTTCATCCTTTAGACCCATGCATAGATTTCTGGGAAATAAACAACAAAGAATTTCTTCCGATGAAGGATATTCTGCCCCAAACATGAGAAACAATCCATCCGGCAATATGTGCTCTACACCAAGAATGGTATCATAAAGATGGCCTGTTTTTCCTGGCAGAGGAAAAAATAAGGTCTAAGGAATAAGTAATCATTATCATATCTCAACAATGTCAAAATTAAACATAGAAGAAATTCTTTCCACAACCACTGAAATGATATGTAGAGTAACTGTAGATAATGTAGACAAGTTGTATTAGTTTAGAGACAGAATGATTTGGCTAAGCACTTTTGTAGGGAAAGGAGAAAGGATATGTTTTGTGGTTACACTGCATGCAGTTTTCAGAGTGACTATGTCTACTTCCTTTTAGATAGTTTTATTTTAAATAAGCCCTATAAGGAAATGAATTAAAGGTTAGTGGAACACAAATGCTCAATGAGAAGTGCACTGTCTATTATATTTTCAAAGTGAAGGTTCTTTAATTAGCAATTATTCTCACGTAAAAATCCTTTTACACTTCCTTGTTTTACATACTAGAGGCTTTGATATTACCAGTAGGTTTGTTAAGGAAATAAACATGTTAAAAAAAATCGCAAAGATTTACTAAGAGAAGTTCTTGGACTGGGATCCATATTGAATACGTTTGAGTAAAATGGATGAATCAGGTATTCACTCTTGAAAGACACTATATATGTAATATGTAATATATATGTGTGTTTGTGTGTATAAATTAATTAAAGGTCAAATAATGTGTTGATCAATAATCATTCATTAAGTATTGATGAGGGCCAGGCTTGAAGTGCTGAGAATACAAAGAAATGCAAGAACATCACCATTGCCTTCAATGAGCTCACGTTTTAATGGAGATCACTTGAAAAAAAAATCATACATAAAAAATATGTACAGTGCTAATGGAAGACAATTTCAGAGGGAAAGTACTAGACGGTACTAGTTAACTAGTTGAAGTATTGGTGGGGAGGGGGTGGAGCATTAGATGGGACTTGAAGAAAAGCCAGGGTACCCAGAGGTTAGAAATGAGGAGGAATAGTATTCCAGGTGCAGAAAGGGATAGGAAGAGAAAAGGCACCAAGATGAGAGATGGATTATATGTGAATGGGACCAAGAAAGCTATTATCATTGGTTCACAGACTACATGGAGGACAGCAAAATATTAAAACTGGAAATGTTGGAAGAGGCAAGATTTTAATGATTTTAAATACAAAACAGAACATTTTATAATTGATTCTTGAGGTAATAGGGAGCCATTGTAGCCTACTAAGTAGAAGAGTAACCTATCAGACCTGTACTTTAGGAAGATCACTTGGGCATCTGAGTCAAGGATGGATTGGAGTGCGGTAAGGCTTGAAGTAGGTACACTAACTCAGAGGCTATGGCAATAGTACAGGGATGAGGTGATGAAGACCTATAATGGAGTGTGAGTGGAGAGATGGGGTACATATATGAGAGAGACTGTGAAGTGAGAAACAAGATTTTACACTAGACTGGATATGTGGGGTGGTATAATAGTTAAATTGGGATTTTGACTAAATAAGAGAGTTATAAAAAGTGGTCACCGATTATTATCCCTTCAGTCAGGAAAAACTATTGGCAGCTTTTAACAATTTTGTTTAATTGGAATATTAGTAAGATGAGATAAATGTGGAAGGGAAAAAGGTAAAGAGGCTGCCTATCCTATCCTAAATGCTGATCTGGTGAAATGAAGTGACAGAGTTCCAATCTCCTTGTTTCCTCAGCAAGCTGGGAAGGATCCAGGCAAGTCCCAATGCAGAAAATCCTTTGTGAGCTAAGCTCACTGAGGCAGCAGTGAATCCAACAAGAAAGTCCCTGACTCCAAGAAGCTCCAAAGCTGAAAGTTGAAGTCCTGAAGCTGAAAACTCTAGTCAAAAGCCCCAAAGTTCCAAGCCGAAGTCGAAGTCCAAAAGCCCCAAGGAACCAACCTCCAAGGAAGTTCAAAGGAGAAGGCCTGAGGAACAGAGACTCTGAAGAGGAACTCCAAAGGAGAAATTCCTTGGACAGGAATTTTAGGACTTTTTATAGGCCCTTTTCCACATCACTTCCTGTCCCTTTCCCACTTTATGGGAACCAGTCGCAGCCTTTCAATTTGCCTAGCACTGCCCAGGGTGGGTACAGTGGCTTCTGGAGTTGTTATCCACTCTAGCAAGTGACTTGTGAACTCTCATTCTTAGTGACTTATAAGGTACTAAGTAGATGCACTTAACTTTTTTGATTGATTAACTTAAAAGACCCTGATTGATAGGCAAAGAGAGTTTGATTCACTCTTCACAGTGGGTAACAGTAAAGAGCAGAGGACACTGAGATTGTGAGCATGGGTGACTTGGAGAATGATGATGTTCTTGATAGTAATATAAAACTTGGGAAGAGGAGAAAGGTTTTTGGGAAATATAATGAGTTTTGTTTTGAACACATCTGTTTTGAAATTTCTATGGAGCCTCTAGTTTAAGAGTCCAAAAGGCAGCTAGTGAAGTGAAACTTGGGCTCAGGAGAAAGATTAGGGCTGGTTGTATAGATCTGGGAATCATCTGCAAAGATAATAATGGAACCTATGGTAGAAGATGACATTACTAAAGTGAGATGGTAGAGAGGGAGAAGAAAAGAGTGCCCAAAACAGAACCTTGGGCATCATCCACCATTGGTGACTATGATCCAGATGAAGATGCAGCAAAGGAGAATAAGAAGAATCAGGAAGATAAAGAACAGAAGCACTAGAACAATATTACACAAACCTAGAGAAGAGAATATCTTGGACAGGAGGGTCATCAACAATATCAAAGACTATGAAGAGCTTAATAACTTTGAGGATTGAGGAAAGGCCAACCGATTTGACAATTAAGAGATAATTTGTAACTTCCTAATCCATTGTGGAATCAGTTGAATGATAAGGTCAGAATACAAAAGATTTAGAAGAAAGTGACAGGAGATTAAGTGGAGGCCCCAACATGGTTGACTTTCTCAAAGAATTGAACTACAAAAGGAGAACAATATAGCAAAATAGTTAGCAGGAATGGTAGAATCAAAAGAGGCCTTTTTTTAAGGGTGGGAGAAATATGGATATATTTGTAGGCATCAGGTAAACAACCAGTAGATAGCAGTATATTGAAAATTATTAAGGGGATGGGGAATGATAGAGGGGGCAATCTGCTAGAGAAGATGGGATAGAATGAAATCTAGGGTGCATATATAAGGGCTTACCTTACTTAGCAAGGACAATGGACAACTGTTCCTGTGAGAGATGTGAAGGAAAAAAAAAAACCAGAAGACATTTGAGTGCAGTGAGATGAAGAGTAGAAAGTTAAGGGAGTTCCTAGTGAATGGTCCCAATTTTTTCAGTTCTTACCTGAGAGGGTAAGGGAAAAGGGGTTCATGATAGGCTGGAGGAAGGATGAAAAGGTTTGGAACAGCCACTGTGGTGAGTCATATAGCAAATCCATTAGGAAAGTATAAATGGTTTTACCTTGCTGAAATGAGGGCCCAGTTGAGTTTACATATCATAAACACATTGGTTTGATGAAACAAACTAGGATGTACTTGAGGCTCCCTTTAAATAGAACCATAAACTCTAGAGCTTCTAGAGGCTACTTATATTTATAGCCTTTGTTTGTTTTTTCAATGCAAATGGTACTCACAGAAATTAAAGTCACCCCTCTACATGGCATCAGGCTTAATTTTTACCTACCTCTCCATTTCACTTTCCTATATTTGATAGGAAAGTAAAAATGAAGGGCAGCTCTTCATAAATGTATTCAATAACTAATAGCCCATGCACATTTGGATTCTTATTGAATAAATCATAATACAAAATATCTCTGATTAGTCCTCTCCTCTGTGAATTGTTGCTAAATCTTGTTAAGGAAGCTTGGTTTTATGAGTCCTGGGGCAAAAAAATCTTCAAATCAATTTCTTCATTAAGCTCTTTCAGGAAAAATGATTTCTTTTTTTCCCTTTCTTTTTCCTTTTGCTTTTTATCTCAGGAATACTCTCTCTCTCTCTCTCTCTCTCTCTCTCTCTCTCTCTCTCTCTCTCTCTCTCTCTCTCTCTCTCTCTCTCTCTCTCACATTCTAGCCCATTAGTTTTGGTAAAGGAAGGCAATGAGCATTTACTGTTTGCAAGCTTTTTCTGTGTCAGACCCTGTGCTTAACATTAGGGATATTCAAAGTGATTTTTTGAAAAGGCTTGCCTTAACCAGAAGAGTCATCTCTTTACACAAGACAGGGATAAGGGAAGAAATAGTGGGGGAAGACATCTGAGTGATTTGAGATAAGGAGGAGACAAAATACACAAAAGAATGAAAATTACAGTTTGGCTTAATTCTGCTAGGAGTAGGAAAACCACTGGAATGATCAACCCTAGGCACAATAGTAAAGAAGATAATTCATTAAACATTTATTAAGCACAGATTGCTTTAGCTCAGTAAAACTACATATTTCACACACACACACACATATAAAAGAAATATGATATGAATCTTATATTTAAATGGATAGGTGATCTTATCAACATGACCACTCCTTCCACCCGTGAAGGGCAAAACCCAGTTGTCCCTCTTCATGCCATTTCTTTTCTATGTCCTTCTGTAAGTCTTCTTTTGGGTCTTTGACCATGTTGTGGGTACCAGTGAAAGGCTGAGGCTGTCCTTTATAACCAGATTGACTTTTATTTACTAAATTCTGGATTCCAGGAGTTTTAAACCATTCTATCTTACCTATCAGTTTTCCTCAGTGTCTGGGGCTTCCTCACAAGTGAAACATCTAACCTTATGTCCATGTCCTTATCAACTTGGAACATCCCTGTGTAAATCCTTTCCCCTTCTCCCATTGGTGAATTCTCTCCACTGGTGAATTTCTCCTCAGGCTCCAAAATTTTCCTCATGGCCCTTTTTCCTGAATTCTGGATTTTAACCTCATTCTCCTACATGAGTGCATCCAGTCTTCCTCATCCTTTTAAAATGATCTTTTGTGTGTGCCCCAATTAGAAGGTAATCTCTTTGAAGGCAGGGAATGTTTTTCCTTGAATTTTTATCCTCAGAACTTATTACAGTGCCTGGCACATACTAAATGCTTAACAAATGTGTGTTTCCTTCCTTCCTCCCACATGTTATCTCTTATTCTTAGTACATGAAACAAAGCAAGCGGCTGAGTCGTGGTAATTCCTGAATTGAAAAGCAGCGATGCTCAGCTTGTATCCCATTAAGCTACAATTCTGGAGTAGTTTAGAGGTTCTTCAGTGTAGTTTCCTAACCTACCTCATCATTGTCTTCTCTTCCTATCATTTTACCACAAAAATATTCTCTGGATCCCAGCCCTAGCAGCTTCTGAGCTTACTTTCCAGGTCCTCCTATTCTTTTGTCTTCCTGAGTAATTAGACTATGTTAAACTATATAACCCAAACTCTATGATTTTCCTTAGTAATGAATTTTTGTAACATTATGTTAGGTAACAGCATAACTCAGAGTGGGCTCCATCAAACTAAGGACCTGGTCCCTTAGGGATAGAGGTGAAATCAGAGGAATTGAATTGCCAATGCAGATTCTCATATCTTTCTTCTTTTTAAGCATGGAGAATACAATGGGACCAAGCAGAAGGGAGTAGAAACTACAAGTAGTAAAAATATGCATTAGTCTTTTTTGCAATGATCATATGGATAATACTTCAAGAGTTGATGGTATATGTGTCTTTTTTAAGGCAATGTTCTAGTGTACCAGTGGAGATGCTATTTTGGAATATGGTACAATTTTGACAGTCAGAGATACTCTATTATGATTTTATGAACCTAGGCTTAGTATGCACTGTACCTATTAATCCGTAGCCAAGATTCCTCTCCTGATTTGGGTATAGTAAGAGGTTAAGATCTTTAAATGTACTATCTATCCATCTATCTATCCTTCCTTCCTTCCCTCCCTCCTTAGCACTTAGCATAGTATTTGACATATAACAAACAATTAATATGTGCTTGTTGATTAATTGAAAGAGCACTGGTTCTGCCTGAGTTCAAATCCTGCTTCTAATCATTACTACTTGTGTGACCTTGAGCAAGTCATTTAACCTCAGTGTCTCACCTGTAAAATTGAGAGGCATAGACTTGATTTCCTCTGAGGTTCTTTTTTAGCTCTAAATCTGTGATCTTATATCCTTTTCCAAGCCACTAACCATCCATATTCATTTATCTTCTGGTATTCACAGATTATTATAAAGGCTTTATTGTCATTTGCTCAGAATTTAAAATAATTTAAAAGAGGGAAAGGAAAATAAATATTACTGCCAAATTAGAGGATTCTTTTTTGGCCAATATGGAACAGAGACATTATTGAGCACCTTTCCAAAGGAAAGAGCACTTCTGAGCCATCCTGCAATAAGTATCAGAGGATAAGAAACTGGACTGGAGGTCACTAGTGGCATAGCTAGCAAGGAAAGGGCTGAAAATTCTTTTGATTCCTACAATTATTTAATTACTATACTAATAATTACTATACTAATAAGGCCCACTTGAATGAAAAAAATTCAAATGAGATATACATTAAGTGTATCATTTAAAATAATTTTGAAAATGAAATGTATTATTATGAAGGACAATAGATAGTACTGTTGCTGTAAGTAAGACACACTCTAGGGAAGGCATCATGAAGAGAACCTAAGCTTTTAGAATTGCATTGATCACCATAGTTTACTGATGAGGAACCTGTTAATTTTTTTTTCAATTCCTTACTTTGGTGGAGTCAAGGGCACTTTAATATGCACAATTCATTCTTAACAAATCATGCAGAAAGATATGTACTGTATATAGCTCATTCCTTTCAAAGCCTATGTACCAGTCCCAGGAAGGGACTCAGACCTCAGGCTTTTATTCATAACACTGTAGGTGGCATTTCTCAAGCCCATTAGGGAAGTTTTTATTACATATGCAAAGCTAAAGTCAACCAGATGAGGTTCAGCCTTTGATTGTCTTCAAAGGAGAGAGATTTGAGAACAAATGGTGGCCTGAGGTTACTGGCTGATTTTAAATGTGAAGTTTTCATCTCATTTTATGATAAATGGAACTTGCCTTTACTCCTCTCAAAAAAAAATCAAACAATATTAGAGTGTGCTATAATCAGGCATGTTAAATGCCACTGAAGCCATTTTGTAACTGAGAAATCAAGCAATCATATATTAGCTGTGATTTTATAATATTATATTGAATAAATCTGCTCTTGATCTTGCAACTTTCTTCAGCATTTGTCCTATTTTTCTTCTTTCTTTTGTTGTTAAACTTTTCAAAAGAGTAGTTCACTTTTACTGCCTCCATTTACCCAACCACTCTTCCCTTAATCCCTGCAAATTGATTTCTGTCCACATCCCTTTAATGAATTTATTTTCCTAATGTTAACCAGTTACTCAATGCCAGATCAATGACTTACTCTTTCTCCTCATTTTCCTTCACTCACCTGTTCTATTGATCATTCTTCCCTTTTAAAAATATTTTCTCCAAGGGGGCAGCTGGGTAGCCCAGTGGATTGAGAGTCAGGCCTAGAGACAGGAGGTCAGGCCTCAGACACTTCCCAGCTGTGTGACCCTAGGCAAGTCACTTGACCCCCATTGCCCACCCTTACCACTCTTCCACCTATGAGCCAATACACAGAAGTTAAGGGTTTTAAAATATATATATTTTCTCCTCCACTATACTGGTTCTCTTATTGCTCTCCTTTCTGTGTGTTTCTTTTTGCTGGTTCCAATTCTTCCACCCACTCACTACCTGTATTTTCCAAGCTTAATTGGTGTTCTCTTTCCTCCTTCTATCCACTCTCTGTGGCAGGTATGACTTAAAAATCTCACCTTTATGCTAAGAAATTTAAATTCTATTTCTTGTGTCCTATTCACTTTTTTCCAAGCTTCACTTAAAAATTTTTAGCTACCAACAGAATATTTCTGCTTAAATGTTCTACTATCACTTGAGACTCTCTACAAGGTAAAAATGAGCATTTATCGTTCCCTTTCAAAACAACTCTTTTTCTCAATATCTCCATTTCTGTTAATGTCAACACCTTTTCCCAAATTACCTGATTATCAGAGCCTCAACTTTGTTATTTTTCCATATCCAAAGGTTCATCAAATCTTGTTAATTCATCTTTGGAAGTGGCTTTACCATTTCCATCCTTTCCTCTCCATTCTCACTGTCTTCTGTTTATGCTAGTCATGTTTGAATTATTGCATTAAAAGGCCTACCTGCCATTACTGAAACTAAGTTGCCTTAACTTCCAACCTAACCTGCCTAATGTTGAGGACTGATTTTCTTGGAATAGTAACAGTAACTGGGGTATAAGGGACACAAAGCCAGTTTTGGTATTGGGATAGCATGGGTTCAAATTCTGCCTTTGACATAAACTGACTGGGCCTAAGCAAGTCATTTAACTTTTTATTTATTTATTCAAGAAACTAAAGTGTTTACATAATTTAAAACAAGTACTGGTTTGCCCTTTAAAAATTAAAAACAGTTTATTTATTAAAAATAGAATATTCACAAATATTTATTTAATATTTTGATGCCACCAGCCTCTGAAATACATACTGAGGAGTTTCCCTCGGGAAAGTTCACTTTATCAATGAGATCACAAGTCTGATCTCCTTATTCCCTCCACACCTCCCCATAAAAACTCTCAGACTTTTGAGTTTGGTTTTTTTTTTTTAAACTCTTATTTTCTGTCTTGGAGTTAATACTTTGTATTGGTTCCAAGACACAAGAGTGGTGAGAGCTAGGCAATGGGGTTTAAGTGACTTGCCCAGGGTCACACAGCTGGGAAGTGTCTGAGGCCAGATTTAAACCTAGGACCTCCCATCTCTAGGCCTGATTTTCAATCCACTGAGCCACCCAGCTGCCCCAAAACTTTTGAGTTTTACAAATCATTTTACATATATTTTTTCATTTGAGCCTCTAATGTAGGAACTATAGTTATCTCCATTTTGCAGATTGGAAGGTTGAATCTCAGAGAGGTTGAGTGTCTTGGTCATAGAGAGTTATTAAGCATCAGAGACAGGATTGAAGCCCAGGTTATTCTGAGCTCCCAACCTAGCATTCTTTCTATCATTGCATAGGCAGTTCCACAGGTAATGGTTACCTTCATTCTAAAATATTTCCTCTCCCATCCTTTCCATCTTCTAACAATTACCAAGACCTGATTCCTCCAACAGCACAGCCTCCTTGAACAATCCTTTCCAGTCCTGACTGAACCTGTACCCATTATCTTTGGCTCACTAGTCAAGATGGGTGAGTTGGAACACTTCTCATTCCCTGTTTTTACTTCCAGCTTTCCCCCCTACCTCTATCACTCAGTAAGCTCTCCTTTGAGGTTCATGTTGCTTATGTCTGTCACCCGGTCACATTCCTGGTGATTAGCTGGTGTCTACAGACCTCTAGGTCCCTTACCTGACAAGTCCAATACCTGCCTTTCCCAATTAATTCAGTACTTTTGCCTTCATACTAGAATGTCCCCCCAAACATCCAAGCCACTCAGTTCTTCAATTTACTTTTGTCCCATGAGCTGCTCCTTCACTTCACCTTGGCCAAATGCAAAAATTATCATACCTTTGATCTTGCCATTACCTACAATTGCACCACCTTTTGGTGCTTAAGAATTTCCAAATTCCTTTATCTGACCATAATCTATTAGCTTTCTCCATCTTTCTCTGCCTTCTCTTACCAAACTCTATACTTGATCAATACCATGACCTCCAATCCCTTGATTGTTCTCTTCTCTAATACATTACCCCTGTACTAGACACTCTCTACTCTTTTCTCCATTGTAACCCCTTTGTAAGCCAGTTCAGCTCTACAAGATTTCTCTTGAATTCTTTGCCCCCTTATCATGATACTGATTTCACCCTGATAAACCTCAGTCTTGGATCACTTCCACCATTCGTTACTCCCACGTAGTTGCTGCTGAACAAATGTGGGGGGAAAATCACATGATCATTCTGATTGGGTCTACTACATATTTATAGTACAGAGCCTCAAATGAGACCTTACTGCTGCTACAAAATGCTTTTGTAACTTCTTTATCAACTTGCTATCCCATTCTCCACAGCATTTTTTAGGTTAGGACCTTTTCATCCCTTGTCAAATCTCTCATGGTTCCCTTTTCCCTCCCCTCTCAGCTGAGATTGTGGCTTTGTAGTTGAAAGAAAGATTTGAACTCATTCAACAAGAGATCTCTCTTTTCCTCTCTTCATTTCATATCATTTAGATAACTTCTGCTACTGTCCTTTACCCCTCTCTAAAACGAAAAGGTGGCCTTACTCCTGTCCAAGACTAACCCTTCTACTTGTACCATTCTATCCTGTCTCCTTCAAAAAAAGTGCCTCTTCTGTTTTCCCCATTGAGTCACAATATCTCTGTCTACTAGACCCTTCTCTATACCTAGAATCATGCTTATGTCCTCCTCCTTATCAAAAAACTCTTGTTCTCTCCATCACTGCTATGATATATCTTTTCTGCTTTATGTGACTAAACTCCTAGAAAGGGTCATCTATATGGTGGAACTATGTTCTGATTTTTGTAGAACAATCTTGAATCATGCCCAAAGAACCATCAAACTATGCCCTTTGACCTAGTAATACCACTACTAGGTCTGTAACCCAAAGAAATCAAAGCTAAGGGTAAAGAACCTATTTGTACTAAAATATTTATAGCAATTTTTATGGTAGCAAACAACTAAAAACTGAAGGGTTATCTATTATTCTATTTATCTGTCTGTCTGTCTGTCTGTCTGTCTGTCTCTCTGTCTGTCTGTCTGTCTGTCTCTCTCTCTCTCTCTCTATCTATCTATCTATCTATCTATCTATCTATCTATCTATCTATCTATCTATCATATCACCTCCTTACCTTTCTGCCTATATCTCCATTGCCTCCTCCACCTTCTCTATTACTATAGAGGCTACTGCCCCATTCCAAGTCCTTTAGGCTCACAACATTGGTATCATCTTTGACTCCTCTCTATCTCTTACCTGCCATAATCTAATTTGTTGTCAAGACCTGTTGATTTTACCTTTGCTACATCTCTCAAATATTTCCTCTTCTCTTCTTGGATACTGCTACTACTCTCAGACTGATATCCAGACAATTGTGTAGCCTACTGATGGGTCTACCTGCCACAAGTCTTTCTACTCTAGTCCATCCTCCATTTGCTGTCCAAATGACTTTCCTGGGGCATCTGGGTGGCTCAGTGAGAGCTAGGTTCAAATCTGACCTCAGACACTTCTTAGTTGTGTGATCCTGGGCAAGTCATTTAACCCTCTTTGCCTAGCCCTTACCACTCTTCTGCCTTGGAGCCAATACACAGTATTGGCTCCAAGATGGAAGGTAAGGGTTTTTATTAAAAAAAAAAAAGACTTTCCTAAAATGGAGGTTCAGTCATATCACCACCTCTACTTATTAAACTCTAGTGGTTCACTATTGCCTCCAGGACGAAATACAAAGTGCTTTGGAATTTAAAGTTCTTTATAACCTATCTCCTTTCATCTTTCCAATCTTTTTTCATTTTACCTCCAATCATGTACTTTTTAATCTTCTGACACTGATCTCCTGATTATTCAAGATATCCTGATGAGGGGGCAGCTGGGTAGCTCAGTGGATTGAGAGCCAGGCCCAGAGACCCGAAGTCCTGGGTTCAAATGTGGCCTCAGACACTTCTTACCTGTGTGACCCTGGCAAGTCAACCCACTTTGCCTAGTCCTTAATGGTCTTCTGCCTTAGAACCAATACTCAATATTGATGCTAAGAATGAAGATAAGGATTAAAAAAAAAAAAAAAGATGTCCTGATGAACAGTACACACTACTTCTGAGCCCTGGGCATTTTCTCTGGTTGGCCCCTATGCCTGCAAGGCTCTTTCTCCTCACCTCTACCTCCTAGCTTCATTTAAATTTCAACTAAAGCCCCATTTTGTTCAAGAAGCTTTTTCTAATCCCCCTAAAATTTAATGACTTCCTTCTTTTAATTATTTTCCCTTTATTATGCACATAGCTTGTTTTCACTTATTTGCTTGCCTATTGTCTTCCCTGTTCTAGGTGAGCTTCTTAAGGGCACAGACTATTTAAAAAAAAAAAATCTCTACTTTCTCTCTTAGTAACAACTATAAGATAGAAGGGCAAGTACAAGGCAAACAGGGTTAAGGGACTTGACCAAGGTCACATAGCTAGGAAGTGTCTGAAGTCGTATTTGAACCTAGGTCCTCCTTACTCCAGGACTGGATCTCTATACACTGTGCCATTTAGCTGCCTCTGAAGGTCTCTTTTGAATCCTTTTATCTCCATGGCGCCTAACTCAGAGTAATTAGTGGTTATTGTTTGACTGACTAATTGCCATACCACCTTTCCAAAACACTTTAACCATATCACATCTCATTGGAAACCTTCTGTGTGTATTTCCTACTATATAAAATCTCTAGCTGTCCTTCATGGATGGAGTGGATAGAGTATCAGGCCTGGAGTCAGGAAGACTCATCTTCCAAAGTTCAGGTCTGGCTTCAGACACTTTACTATCTGGGTGATGCTGGGCAAATCACTTAACCCTGTTTGCCTCAGTTTCCTCACCTGCAAAATGAGCTGAAGAAGGAAATGGCAAACCACTCCAGTGTCTTTGCCCAGAAAACACCAATGGAGTTGCGAGAATTGGATAGGACTAAAAAATGGCTAAACAAATGCTTCAAACACTTCCATAATCCAGTCCCATGCTTTTATAGTCCTTCTCCTCTGATATGCACCCATTAACCAGACCAATCTCCTCTATACTTCCACACCTCACAATGCTTTTTCTCATCTCTATATTTTTGCTCATCTTATTCTCCTTGCCTACATTTCCCTCTTTTCCCTCTTTGACTGTCTAAATCCTACCTTGCTCAAATCCATTTTCCTCTATGAACCTTGTCTTGTCTATTACAGTCATTGTTAATTACCTTTTGATTGGAACTTTAACATCACTAATCACCTATAGCAAGTCAATGATCAATTAAAATAGCACAGCTTATAGAGGCCATTTGTTTGCCTTTTCTCTCCGACTGAATTGCTAGATGCTTAGACTTAAAGACCCGATCTTTTGCATCTTTAAAATGGAACTCATTAGAGTCTTTAGATTCTTATTGATTAATTGAATGATAAAAGGAAAGGGAAAGTTAAACTTATATTATATTACCTGTCTTCTAGAGGAGGTAGGAAGGATGAGGGAGGGTAGAGAAATTTGGTTGCAAAATGCCAGAAAACAAATATTAAAAATTGTATCCAGATGTAATCTGGAAAAAATAAAAATAAAAAACATTGAAAGGAAAATTAAATTATTCCAGCTAACAAAATCTTAAAGACCTGAACGGGAACAATCTTATTTAAAAACAAAACAAAACATTACCTTCTGTCTTAGAATCAATACTGTGTACTGGTTCCAAGGTGGAAGAGTGGTAAGGGCTAGGCAACGGAGGTTAAATTACTTGCCCAGGGTCACACAGCTAGGAAGTGTCTGAGGCCAGATTTGAACCCAGGACCTCCCATCTCTAGACTTGGCACTCAATCCCCTTACCCACCCAGCTGCCCCCTATTTGTTTTATTAATAATAGCTCAGATTCCCATTCAGATATACTTGGAAGATGTTCAGGTAAATGGAAGATTGATGTGCCAAGTTTCTAAGTTTTTGAGCCCTTCATATAAAAAGAAGAAAACCTCATGGTCTCTTCTACGATGGTTGTTTTAAGATTCTAAGTCAAGAAAATACATGCCATTTGTTTGCCAAGTTCTTTTCTGTTGAAGTTAGTCAACTTAGATTTTTAGTCATATTTAGACAGAAGGTGGGACTATTAAATTAATCTTCTTCTTTAGCTATTTAATTCAGTGAATTTTGTGGCCATCTTTTCATAATGAACTCACTCTGGGACAAGTAGACCATTCTGGAAATAAAAAAGAAGTAGTTATTACTAAACTAAGAAGCAACTCGATTTATCAGAAAGAGCCCTGAATCCTGGCATTCACAATATCCAGCTCTACTTCTTTGCTATGACCCAAGGCAAGTCATTTAAGTTCTAGAATCTGATCTTTCATCTTGTCTTCCATAAAAGAGAAATACTGTGCTTTCCATAGTTTAACGAATAGCAAGAACTTGCCTAGTAGCCAAGAAAACTTGCTCTGCCTTGTGACCCAGGTAGGTGACTTTCATGATGTTCTAGGTGACTCTGGAAGACTCTTAGCTGCAGAAAAGATCCTCACCTGTACTGGTAGAGTCTCTCACCAGGAGGCCCCTATAGCAAGAAAATGACTAATCCAATCCACATCCTTGTAATAACCCACCTCTCGCAGTCATTATGAGGATCAAATGAAATTATAAATGTAAGGTACAGTCTTTCAAAGAACAATTTGTGTGACTTTTATTAGATATCTACTAATAATCATGCCCAATGCAAATAAGCTTTCCTGTAAAAGCTTTGCTAAAAAAACGTTGCTCAGTCTTAACTTGTATATCCCCTTGAAGGCAGGGCCATGTTTGCTTAGCTTGCTTTATATAGTGTTAAGATGCCTTCATGTTCAGAGACACTTAAAAATGCTTTTCAAGACCAACCCCCTTCTGAAAGCTTCTCCCCAGACAGCCACAGTATTCTTCAAAATATTCATCCAAACGATACCCATTTCCCTTCATCTTTTCAGTCTTAGAATGGGCACCATCTTTATAGAAGACAGAGCACCAGCTATAAAGTCAGAAAGACTCATCTTCCCGAGTTCAAATTTGACCTCAATTTACTTACTAGCTAGGTGACCCTGGACAAGTCACTTAATCCTATTTATTTCACTTTCCTTATCTGTAAAATGACCTGCACAAGGAAATGGCAAATCACTCTAGTATCTTTGCCAGGAAAAAACCCACATAGGGTTATAAGATGTTGGACAAAACTGAAAGGACTGAAAGATAACAGCCTTCTATATTAAAAATTCAAGGGGCCAGCTGGGTAGCTCAGTGGATTGAGAGCCAGGCCTAGAGACAGGAGGTCCTGGGTTTAAATCTGGCTTCAGAGACTTCCCAGCTGTGTGACCCTGGGCAAGTCACTTGACCCCCATTGCCTAGCCCTTACCACTCTTCTGCCTTGGAACCAATACACAATATTGAAACCAAGACAGAAGGTAAGGGTTTGAAAAAAATAAAATAAAAAAATAAAAGTAAAAAAAAATTCAGGGTGGTGGTTGGGACAAGATCCAGATGCTCTTTGATATGGATATAAAATGCAATCATCTTCTAAAGGTGTTGGTGAGAGACTCATCTGAAGCTCCCTGAGGAGCTCAAAATAGCTCCAGTTCTCTTTCAGTATTTCTACAGATGGCGGCTGTTACATCTGGATTTTCCACTGGTTATTTTTAAAAAGACTAAGTCATTTACAATGCAGACAGTTTGGGGGCACATTTGAAAAATAAAGCCTGGCCTTCTGCTGACACTGCTTTGAACTTGCTTTGCAAAGGAAAATTAAGCATGTTTTAAAAGCAGTGGATTTCTGAGAACAGTACAAACTTCTTATAAATTTTCCTGCCTGGGGAAAAATCTTTCCAACTGTTAAGGTTTTCTGTCATTTTTGATGGCTTTCCCTTACTGTTGTGCAACATTCCAGAATCTGTTCACAGCTGGAGGAAATGTAGTGTTGTGTTGTTGTTTTTTATTAGAACTCCAGACCCAAGGGTCAGCTCAGATGGATTTCACAAACAGTAATACCACTCCTTCAGGCTGGAGAAGAGGATTGTGTACGGTCAAGATGACTGAATTTGTAGCAGTGTCCATTTATACACAAGGGCAGGTGGTATAAATAAGAGAAAAATAAAAGAAAATGGGACTTTTCGAAGGGAAGAATTATCTTGTAACACGAGAGAGTAACTAGACCTGGCTTGTTTAAAAGGAAAAAAAGCATTCTTTCACAAACATTTAGCAAATGGAAAAGCTAATCTTGATATGTCAACTGGATCCAGTTTGTGAGATGACAGCTGGATCTACTCTACTTGTGCTTTTCCGAACACAGCATTACGTAGTGTCTACGATGGTGATGGCAAACCTATGACACGCGTGTCAGCACTGACACATGTGGCCATTTTTTATAACATGTGGCTGCATGCCGAGGATGAAACATTTGTTGTAGTGTAGTGTAGACACTCTGTGCACTATAGATGACAATTCTACCTATATTAATTGACCTATTTTGGTTTATTAAATATAGTTATATATTACAATTATACATTTTTTTGTTATTTAAACTATAAATATCGTGAAATTATGGCTTTTTTCTCGAAGTGACACACCATCAGAGTTATGCTCATTTTTTTGGTGAATTTTGACACACCAAGGTTGCCCATCACTGGTCTATGATGAGGAAGTGCAGTGGAGATTGGGTGAACCTTGGAATTAGGAAGACAGAAGTCCAAATCCTGTCTTATTAACTACAGGGAAGTCATTTAACTTCTCAGCCTTAATATCCTCATCTATAAAATGGGCATAATAATATCATGGGATCACTGTAAGGATCAAATAAGATAATATGTGTAAAGTGCTTTGTTTACTTTAAAGGGCTACACAAACTAGATATTATTATTATTGTTGTTGTTATTGTTATTGTTATTTCTACAAGAAGAACAATCACTACTGCTGCTAGGACAATAACAATGACTACTTCCACCACTATTTGCTGTGTAACAGGGTACATACAATATCTGCCCCAGCTCTAATAATAGTGCTGAATTCCCAGGAGCACATTCACACTAAAGTCTAGTTTGAGAAGCCTGTTCCCAAGATCAGCTGACACCCCTAGTAATCTAACTAGTTCAGTCTAGTTTCTCCAACTTAGAGACACATCCTGATTAGAAGGAACAATTCTCCTCACTCCACAACACACACACACATTATTTAACTTGGATCACTGCTCCAGGCAAAATCATCAAGAAAGATGGAAAAAGACAAGTCACAAATTGTTGTCTCAACTCACCTAATATACATTTGGGCTGAACCTGCATTGCTGCAGGGCAATCCTTTTACCCTTCTCTAATTACCCCTCTATCAAATTCCTCACAATAGCTCTTTCAGACCTTTTCATCTCTCTTCAACTTTTAACATCATCCTCACTTCCTCATAATTTCTTGAGAAAAACAGAGACATTTGCCTTTAGATTCTTGTCCCCAGTTTTGTATCACAGAATCCTTTGTCATTATCTCCTGATCTCTCCATTCTCAGATGAAGAGGTGGTTCTGTTCCTCACCAAAGACAAACTCTTATTTGCGCCCTGATCTTTTCCCCTCCTAACTGTTCCAGTAGCTTGTCTTCATGGTTATATCTTTCCTCCTCCTAATTTTCAGTCTCTGCTTAAGTATTGGCCCTCCCTAATGCCTACAAGCAGGCTAAGGTTTCTCCCCTTCTTAAAAACAAACCTGATTTCTCTTATCTGTCTTATACTATATATCTGATCTTTTTTTTTTCCCAATCAGATTTCTAGAAAAACAAATCTACCCTTGCTGCATCTCTTCTCTTCCCATTCACTTAAAAATACTATGAATTTAGCACCAAAAAAAAGCATGTTCATATCTAAAGTAGAATTAAAAAAAAAAAGGTCTACATGTGAAGCTGTGAATCTTTTTTTCATACTAGTTCATATAATAAAAAAACATAATAAATCCTACTGGGAGTAGAGCCAACATGGAGGAATAAAGGCAGGGATTTGCATAGATTCTCCCAAATTCCTCTACAAACCACTTTAAAATAATGCCTCAGAATGAATTTTGTAGTGTCAGAATAAAAGGATAAGATTTTCCAATCTAAGGCAACTTAGAAGGTTGGTGGGAAAGGACTGCCTCATTGGGATGAGAGGAAGGAGCAGTCCAACACAGGCCTCATCTGGCTAAACTAGCAGCAGGCCTTAGAAAGTGACTGAAATGGAGACTTCTGGAGTTCTATGCCCACAGATGGTAAGGGATTTAGAAAATTGGTCAGAATGAAATTAGAGGAGATCCTTTGCAGGTATTGGGTGTAGGGCTTTGTTGCAGTACCTAAAACTGAACTAGGTTGCAGTTCCAGGGCATGGAGGAGCACTAGCATGATAAATAAAGCATGCAGCAAGAGAGGAGTAGGGAATCTAGTCATAGTGTTTTCAGGGCAGAAAAGTGTGCTTGCAAATCATTCACAGATTAAAACACAGGCCAGGAGAATATAAAACATACTTCCCCTTATATCATACCATCTTAGAAGAAATAAAAACTTATAACCCTCCAGAACTAACTCTGAAAATAACAGAAAAAAAAATCTGAATAATAATATTCAGATACTTCCCCTCCAGTCCAGAGGAACAAGAGTTCAACTTTTACATAGACTTCGAAGTTTAGAAAAAGGCTGGAAAAGTAAGCAAACAACAACAACAACAAAAGACTGACCATAAAAAATTACCACAGTGCCAAGGATGGTCAAAACACAAAGTAGAGAAAATTGGGGGAAAAATGAGAGTGATGCAATAAAAATCATGAAAAAAAAGTCATTAGCTTGGTAAAAGAGGCACAATAATATCTTAAAGAAGATTATGCCAAGTGGTAAAAGAGGCACAAAAAATTCATTGAATTCAAAAGTAGAATTGTAATAAAACTATCTCTCTTCACAGATATACTATATGTATATTTTTATACACATATATAATCTTTGAGATTCAACTAAAATTAATTGAAACCATCAATAATTTTAGCAAAATAACAGGATTCAAAATAAACCCACATAAATCATTAGCATTTCTATATATCACTAACAATGTTTTGCAGGAGGAGATAGTGAGATATTTTCAATTTACCAGAGATAAAATAAAACTACTAGGAATTGATTTTCCAAAACAAATTCAGAAACTACATGAACAATAATTTTAAAACATTTTTATACAAATAAAGTCAGATTTAAATAATTGGAGAAATATTCCATTTTCATGGGTGAACAGAGCTCTTATATTTAAAATAACAATCCTAACCAAAGTAATGTAGTTATTCAATGCCATCCCAATTAAATTACAAAAAATATTTTATTGAATTAGAAAAAATAATAGCAAAATTTGTTTGGAAAAACAAAAGGTCAAGGAAATTTAATAAAGAAAAAAATATTCAGGAAGAAGGTTTAGCTTAATCAAATTTCAAACTATATTATAAGCAGTAGTTATCAAAACTCTGATATTGGACTAAGAAAAAGAAAAGTAGGTCAGAGGAATAGAATTAATCTACAATAAGCAATTGTAAAAGATTATAGTAAAATTGTGTTTGATAAAAGTAAAATTCAACTTTTTGGAATAAGAATTCACTATTTGGTAAAAATTTTTGGGAAAACTAGAAAGCAGTTTGGCAGAAACTAGATATATACCAATATCTTACATCATTTACCAAGATAAGATCAAAATGCATATATGACCTACGTATAAAGGGAGATAATATAAACAACTAGAGGAAAAGGGAACATATTACCTATCAAATTTATGGATAGGAGAAGAATATATGAATAAATAAGAGATTGAAAGCATTGTAAAATATAAAATGAATAATTTAAAAAAAATTGGAATGTATTTGAACAAACAAAGGTATAGCAGTGATTAGAAGGAAAACAAAAAAGCTGGGAAATTTTTTTATAGACAATTTCTTAGACAGAGGGTCTCATCTCAGAAATAAAGAGAACAAATATATCAAAATATAAGCCATTTCCCAATTAATAGTCAAAAGATATGAAGAGATAGTTTTCTCATGAAATCAAAACTACATATCACTATATGAAAAAAATGCTTTAAAGAATTAATGATTAGAGAAATTTATATCAAAGTAACTCTGAAGTAACATCTTCCACGTATCAGATTGGCTAAAATGTGTTGAGTAATTTCTAAGCATAGGAACGCAAATAAGAGAGTTAAAGTCTCCAAGTCAAAGAAATAGGTTTATTGTAAGAGGGCTGGTCTCACAATAAAGCTGGACTTCTGGTCAAGACCAAAAGATCCCAAGCACTTTTAGAGGCCTTTCTCTATACCCCTAGAATATCACAATTTTTATACCAGTTCAGAAATAATTCAGGACAGTGATAAAGATAGAGAGATATGGATTGGTTGAAGTAATCAGGAAATACTTCTCATTGGTAGGAGTCACTTGATAGACAAGGGGGAAGTGGGGGAACCTGAACTCTACTTTCTAAGCCTGATGATGTCAAGGATGATGTATACCAGTGGTTCCTAAACTTTTTTGGCCTACTGCCCCCTTTCCAGAAAAAAAAAATATTACTTAGCCCCCTGGAAATTAATTTTTTTAAATTTTAATAACAATTAATAGGAAAGATAAATGCACCTGTGGCCATCACCACCTCCCTGGATGGCTGCAGCACCCACCAGGGGGCGGTGGTACCCACTTTGGGAATCACTGATGTATATCAAGATGAACAGGGCAAGGAGGAGATGTCAAGCCTAAAATAGGGTCAAAAGCCTGATGATGTATAAGGGGTATATACTATGTGAAGGGGTGTCACCAGGCTTCTAACTGAGGCAAAAGCTTCTATGTTAATAAAGGCCAAGTCACAAGTTCAAGCCCATGATTGTTGTGTGATACAGCAAGTTAAAGGATGAAATGATAAAAATAAAAATATAAAAATAAAAGCTCTTTCTTTTTTAAACTGTAAAACTTTAATTGAAAGAAAACTGGAGCTCCAGCAGCCTGACTAGCCTCTCTCAGAATTTGAATCTGGTTAGATTCAAAGTTCCCTCCTAGGCACAGGATTGGTCCTTATATAGACCAATCCCATGTCCAGAAGTAGGGGATGTGGCCGCTCCCTAGCACGGGATTGGTTCAATTCAAGACCAATCCCACACTAGGAAGTAGGAAGAAGGGACCCCAGGGGCATGCTGGGGGATGCAGTTTCCCTAGCCACAACATTTTAAAACCCACAAGGCTAAGGTTGAAATTAAGGCCTATGCTAATAATGATTAGCTATATTAAAGCAGTTATCTTACTTAATTCAAAACCTTAATACTTATACTAAAATAATCACAAAAGGCCTACTAAAATCATCACTTATGCTAACATTATTTAACTATGTCATTCTCCTGCTCAATATGCTCCATTGACCACTAATTCTACAATAAACTTGATAGTATTATTCACTTATGGAAAAATATATCAATTAACTAGTGTAACTGATCTCTATCATGGAACCAAACCTAAATTCTCTCCCTTGACCATTATATGAGTGTTGAGGGCAGGAACTTATTTATTATATTTGTATCTCCAATGCTTAGCTTAGTACCTTGCTCATAATCAGCGCTTAATAAATGCTTTTTTATTCATTCTAGAATAAAATGCAAACTTTATTTTTTTGACATTTAAAACACTTCACAGTTTGGCTCAGTGCAAATTTTTACCCTTTGAATGCTCTGTGTTCTGGCCAAATTGGCTTACTTTTTGTTTGTTCCACATATGTGGCATTCCATTTGTCATTTTTGCCTTGTTGCACAATCTGTCCATTATACCTGAAATGAAATTCCTTCTCACTTCTGATTCTTGGAGGCCAGTCCTGTTCCATCTGGAAGCTAGTGTCTCCACCTGGAAAATAATTTCACTGATCTATGAACAAGTTGCTCCTCGCCAATAGGATGTAAACTCCTTGAGGACAGGGATTTGTCTTTCCACTTTTAGTGTCCAGCACAATGCCTAGTCTATAGAAAACACTTAATACATTTTTGTTGAATGAATTAATGACCACTCTAAGTTATATATCAGGTATAGCAATGGCATGGTTTCCAGAGCTACAGTCATATTCTGGCTAATGTCACTAATTGTTCTATCATTAAACAAGCTCTTTGGTTTAATCAAAACCTTTGGTCCTTAAAGAGCCCTCTGGGTTTTCCCTGTCCTTTACACCATTTATCTTCACTTACCTCTCTACCCATAAGGTCAGACATTTCAATAATGAGTATTCACCAGCACACTAGAAAAGGTAACATGGTGTTGTGGGAAAAAGCCTAGAGTTCTGGGTTCGGTGAATCCATGTTTCAATTCTCTTTCTGCCCTTTTCTGGCTATATGATTCCCATGTAAAATTTCTTAGACTCAGTTTTCTTGTCTGTAAAATGAGTCTGTTATTATGAATATTGCATGAGGATAAAATTGAGTTTTTAATCCCAAGCTGAAGGAATAGTTTTGATCACTGCCATCCAAAATTACAGTACTTGGCATGTAGTAGGTGCTTAATAATTGCTGCTTGATTTTTAATCACCTCTGACCCTTAATGCTTGATTGACTAATTATCAATACACTGCTAAATTATTAGCAACTGCATCTTAGGGTTGTGAGGTTCAAAGGAGATAATTCATATAAGACATTTGGCAAAATTTAAAGTTTGTATAAATGTCACCTAGCATTATTATTAGAAGTTTTCCCTTCTTTCCCCCTATGTTTGTCCCACCTCGAGGAAGAGCCTATTAGCCTCCATCATGTACTTTATCTGCTTCTAATCTTGGGCTGTCTAACTTTGCTGGAGAAATCTACTAAGTTGTATTGACTTAATCAAATTAATGCTTTTGAATAGAACAACACTCTCATTGCTAAATAAACAACTAAGGGGACTTTTGAATAGAGTATGGGACTTGAAGTCAGAAAAGAGTTCAGATTCTGCCTCAGGTATTTACTGAGTGATGTAAGCAAATCAGCTTGACCTTTTCTTTCTGTTTCCTCATCAATACAATGGGATTGATGATTGTACCTACTTCTTAGTGTTGTGAGGATCAAAAGAGTAAACATATGTAATATGCTTTGCAAACTTTTAAAGCCTATTTAAATGTTATCTATTAAATAACAATTCTTTTTTATTCATTTTTTCTTGTTGACTTCTCAACAAGATTACTTTTTTTGTTTCTTTTTTTTTTAAACCCTTAACTTCTGTGTATTGGCTCCTAGGTGGAATAGTGGTAAGGGTAGGAAATGGGGTTCAAGTGAATTGCCCAGGGTCATACAGCTGGGAAGTATCTGAGGCCAGCTTTGAACCTAGGACCTCCCGTCTCTAGGCCTGACTCTCAATCCACTGAGCTGCCCCAACAAGATTACTTTTTACTGATTACTTATATTAATTACTAATTAGTTATATTAAAAGTTCCATTCTCCTTAAGCTTCCAAAACAACCCAAATGCTTTTGTCCAGTATGATCTGCTTTAGTTTTTTTTTTTTCTCCTTTTTGTCTCAAAATTGCTTTGTAAATTTCCTTCCTATTTCAGGTGAAAAGGTAGTCTAGTCTTGCCTTGTTTAAATCCTTCATGTCTGTCTTGGAAAATAACAATTTATATTCTGTTGTCCTTTAAGGCTGTTAAAGTGCTTTTCTTAAATCCTTTTGAAATAGGTTATATGTGCATTATTATTAAAAATTTAATAATAGAGGTAGTAAGGTTCAGAGATATTAGGTGATTTACCCAGAGTCATACAGCTTTAAGTGTCAGAATGGAGACCTGAACTCAAAGACTTCATTCCAAGACCAGTACTTCTTTCATTCTATTGCTATGCCTTAATCCTTTGTCTTCCCACGTTTTCTGGGCATTTTGCTCCAGAAATCATCTACTCTTGTTTGAAATTTCAATTTCTCTTCCTTTGTTGCCAACTTTCTCTCTGCCTATCATGTTTAAGTATCCTCTATATAGAGTTTCCGAAACATCCAGCTAAGTGCAATGGAAGAGACATCATTCAAATAAGTTCTACTTTCTTTCTTAATGGAACTTTACATCAGTGGTGTTATACCTCTAAACTATCATATTTTTTTTCTCCCTTTCATTGACAAGCATTTTGATAGAGTTACTGTTGTTGTTCAGTTGTGTCTGATTCCATTTGGCAAAGATAACAGAGGGTTTAACACTTCCTTCCCCAGCTCATTTTACCACTGAATAACTGAAGCAAAAAGGGTTAAAGTGGCTCTTTTAGAATTACATAACGATTAAGTATTTAAACTGCTGAACTAAATTCATGAAGATGAGTCTTCTTGACTCCAGGTTTGGTATTACTCATTGTGCCATTTAACTGCTCCTTCTTAATAGTGTAGACTCCACTTCCTGCTTCCATATCCCCTTACCAATCAATCACCTCTCTCTCCCTCTTCTGCAAACTAAAGTGAAAAATCTCATGCTTTGACTTGCATTCTGATTGCAATAGTTTTTTCTCTAGAGGTGGACAGCATTCTTTATCATAAGTCCCCAGAATTGTCCTAGATCATTGTATTGCTGAGAGTAGCTAAGACTCACATTTGATCATCCCACAATATTTCAGTTACTGTGTACAATATTCTCCTGGATCTGCTTATTTCACTCTGCATCAGTTCATGTAGGTCTTTCCAATTCTCTCTTAAATCATCCTGTTCACCATTCCTTATAGCACAATAGTATACCACCATCATCATCATATACCACAATTTGTTCAGTCATTTTAAAATTGATAGATGCTCCTTCAATTTTTAATTCTTTGCCACCACAAAAAAAGGAGCCATAAATATTTTTGTACAAGCTTAAATAATAACGGGCATCCTTGCTTCACTCCTGATCTTATTGGGAAAGCTTCCAACTTATTCCTGCTGCAGATGATACTTACTGATGATTTTAGACAGATACTATTAATTATTTTAAGGAAAGGTCCTTTTTTGTATACTTTATAGGGTTTTTAATAGGAATGAATGTTGTATTTTTTCTTAGGATGTTCATTGAAGTTCAATTTCTTCTGAGATAGGATTTTTTAAGTATTCTATTTCTTATTTTGTTAATTTGGGCAATTTGTATTTTTGTAAATATTCATCTATTTCACTTAGATTGTAAGATTTATTGGGATATAATTCAGCAAAATAACTCCTAATGATTGCTTTAATTTCCTCTTCATTTGTGGTGAATTAACTTTTCATTTTTGATACTGGTAATTTGATTCTCTTCTTTCCCTTTTTTAATCAAATTAACCAATAATCTATCTATTTTATTTCTTTTTTCCATAAAACCAACTCCTAGTATTATTTATTAGTTCAATAGTTCTCCTAATTTCAATTTTATTAATTTCTTCTTTGATTTTTAGGATTTCCAATTTAGTCTTTAACTGGGGATTTTTTTCTAGTTTTTTTTTTTTTGTTGTTGTTGTATGCCCAATTCATTGATCTGCTTTTTCTCTACTTCTTTGTTTTGATATGAGCATTCAGAGATATAAAATTTCCCCTAAGTATTGCTTTGGCTATATCCCATAAATTTTGATATGTTGTCTCCTCTTTGTCATTCTCTTTAATGAAATCATCAATTATTTCTATAATCTGTTCTTTGACCCATCCCTTTTTAAGAATTAGGTAATCTAGTTTCCAATTGATTTTTAATTTGTCTTTCCATGAGCCCTTATTGACTATAATTTTTATTGTATTATGATCTGAAAATATTTAATTTATTATTTATGCTTTCCTGCATTTTGTTGTGAAGTTTTTATGCACTAGCGCAGCATTAGAGAAACTTTTAGAGATTGTATGTCCAAACTGTACCTTCAAGCTGCCTAGCATTACCCCAGCATTATCCCAGACAGTGGAGGGAGGAAGTGTTCACATTGGGCTGCTTGGTAGAAGGGCAAGGCATGTGAACATTATCCCCAGGTGGAGAGGGGCAACAGAGCAGCCCCCTTTGGCACACTGAGACATGTGTACCACATCTTCACCAACATGGTCCTAGTAGAGGATCAATTTTTGTTTATGTTGTGTGTGCTGCTAAAAAGAAGGTATATTCTTTTTTAAATTTCCATTCAGTTTTCTCCAGAGCTCTATTAACTTTAACTTTTCTAAAATTTCATTCACTTCTTTTACTTCTTTATTGTTTATTTTTCTGGTTATATTTATCTAGTTCTGAGAAGGAAGGTTGCGGTCCCTCATTAGTATAGTTTTACTGTTTATTTCCTTCTGAAGATCATTTAGTTTCTCATTAAAAATTTGGAGGCTATACCATTTGGTGCATATATGCTAAGTATTAATATTATTTTATTGTCTGTGGTATCTTTTATCAAGATATAATTACCTTCCTCATCTCTTTTAATGAGATCTTTTTTTTTTTTTGCTTTGGTTTTGTCTGAGATCATGATTGCTACTCCTGATTTTTTTTATCTCAGCTGAAGTTCAATGGGTTCTGCTCCACCCCCTTAAACTTTTACTCTGTGTTTATCTACCTGCCTGAAATGTGTTTTTTGTAAGCAATATATAGTAGGGTTCTGGTTTTTAATCCACTGTGCTATCTGCTTCCATTTTATGGGTGAGTTCATCCCATTCACATTCACAGTTATGATTAACATCTATGCATTCCCCTCCATCTTGTTTTACCCTTTTAATCTTTTTTTTTTTTTTTTACATTTATTAATATTCATTTTTAACATGGTTACATGATTCATGCTCCTCCTTTCCCCTTCAACCCCCCCCCCCGCACCCCCCCTACCCATGCGCATTTCCACTAGTTTTGTCATGTGTCCTTGATCAAGACCAATTTCCAAATTGTTGGTAGTTGCATTGGTGTGGTAGTTTCGAGTCTACACCCTCAATCATGTCCACCCCGACCCATGCGTTCATGCAGTTGTTTTTCCTATATGTTTCCTCTCCTGCAGTCCCTCCTCT
>NC_058130.1:512440362-512593934 GCF_016433145.1 Gracilinanus agilis | reverse complement strand
CTTTCTTTCTCTTCCTTCCTTCCTTCCTTCCTTCCTTCCTTCCTTCCTTCCTTCCTTCCTTCCTTCCTTCCTTCCTCTCTCTCTTGCTTTCTTTCTTTTTCTCTCTGTCCCCACCCCTCTCTGTCTTTTTTTTATTTTTTAGTTTCTTTTACTTTCTTTGCATCCCCAGTGCTTAGCACAGTGCCAGGCAGATAATAAGCACTTAAGAAATGCTTACTGTGTGCTTGGAAAAAATAAATAGCAAAGAACGGTCCTAGCATCTATGGAATGTTAAGCAATCTAAATGAAGGCTTCCAGAATATGGGCTTGATCTTCCTTGGTGGTTTTATGGGAAGCGGGAGACATGAATTCCAGAGAAAGAATGGGAAGGCAAGGAGAGTTCATAATATGTCCCAGTTGAGAAAGTACCCAAATCAATAAGATTGCTGATCCATGAAGTATGGAAGGAAGTATGCAAATTTATCTCCCAGGAGCCTTTACTAGAAATGGTTTTGACAGACTTTTTCGGTTGTCACAAGTTATCAAAGAACCCATACTTTAGTCTGGGGGCTGTAAGTACAGAAGAAAATGAGCAGCTGGGTTCTGCTGATGACTTCTAGCGCAAATCTCACATGGCCACAGCTTGTTGCTGATTATTTCTGGCAGTTTTTTTCTGTAGTAAATCTGTTTCTGTGCAAAAAGACATTGGAGACGGTTCTCCTCTTGTTACACCTGCATAATTCCCATTGACAGTAATGGGGTGCTGCACAGAGATCAAATACACAGACCACATCAGCTAATTGTCTGGGAGCAGTTGTAACATAAGTGTATACAAATAGATTTTACATGAGATCTTTCTGCCAAGTGTTTCTAACATATAAGAATAAAATGTTCAATTCTTCAGGCAATCAATCACGTTGTAAAGCAGATTGCTATTATCAGTGGGGTCTGTTCTCTTCTTTACCCAGGCACTTAATTCTTTTTGAGATGAAAGGGACTCTACAGTACTTTTTAAAAAGAGAATTTCTTGTAAAAGGGTTCATTTAAAACGTAACAAAAAATATTCATCGAATTATAGTGCTACAACTGTCATAAAAATTTTTGGAATATACTATGGTTGGAACAAAGTCTTGAGGCTTCCCAATGCTAATCCTTTCCATTATTCAGGCTCTCACTCACCACCCACATCCATTCTATTTGCCAAATCTTGTTTTTTGTTTCTTTTTTTTTTTTTTTTTTAAGTTTCCATCATCAGCATCCATCCTAGTACAACTCCCCAGTCACCTAATTCTTGGATTTTTTTCAGTAACTTTTTTTGGGGGGCTCTCTATTACAAGTCTTATCTCATTTCAGTTCATCTTTCACTCAGCTGACAAAGGGATCTTCTTAAAAGCACAAATCTTACCCTCCCCCTAGGCCAGTGATTCCTAAAGTGGGCGCCATTGCCTCCTGGTGGGTGTTGCAGTAATCCAGAGACACAGTGACAGCCACAGGTAACTTTAACTTTTAACTTTTTTCGTATTACATTCTATTCTGAGTTCAATAAATAGTTTCATAATTTCAAAGTTCAATGTTTCTAATTTATACCTTTCTTTACTATATTTTACGAAAAAGGTAGAAACATTAATACATATATCTTTCCTATTAATTGCTATTAAAAAAAACCAAACTAATTTCCAGGGAGTGCTAAGTAGTATTTTTTCTGGAAAGGGGGCAGTAGGCCAAAAAAGTTTGGGAACCACTGCCCTAGGCTTTAATGGACCCCTATTATTTCTTGGATCAAATACAAAATCCTATTTGGCTTTTAAAGTCCTTCACAAATTTTCTTTACATCTTTAGGCTCCTTACACCTAACTTCCTTTCATTACTCTGTGATCCCTCAACACTGGCATTATACTTCTTCCATTCATAAGATACTCATTTCCTTAATTCATATCTGTTTTCACTGGCTATCATCTTATGCTTGGAACTTTCTTCCTCATCTTTATCTCTTGACTTCTCTGGATTTCTTCAAGTCTCTCTTCAAATCTTGCCATCTTCAAGAGTCTGTTCCTCTTTCACCCACTGCAACATCTAGGGCTTTCCTTCAGATTATCTCCCATTAATACTATATAACTCTGGTATCCTCATACTTATTTATATGTTCTCTATTGTTAGAATATGAGTTTTATGAGTACAAAGAATGTTTTTGCCTTTTAAAAATATTGCCAGGGGGCAGCTGGGTAGCTCAGTGGATTGAGAGTCAGGCCTAGAGACAGGAGGTCCTAGGTTCAAATCTGACCTCAGACACTTCCCAGCTGTGTGACCCTGGGCAAGTCACTTGACCCCCATTGCCCACCCTTACCACTCTTCCACCAAAGAGCCAATACACAGAAGTTAAGGGTTTAAAATAAAAATTAAAAAAAAAATATTGCCAGCATTTTACATGGTGCCTAGCACATGGTAAGCACTTAAATATTTGTGGTTATTTTTGTTGATGATAATGATGATGATGATGATGATGATACTCAAAGCATAATTAGCACTTAGCTTTCTGGAACTCAAGTCACTGAAGTTCCTGTTTATAGAATTTCAGTTTCCCTTTGCTAGATCTTCCTCCAGATCATGACTTCTAACTGTAGTGGTCCCTCGGTGCTCTGTCCTGGACTCTCTTCTCATCTCCCTCTCTACTACTTGACTTAGAATCTCATCAGCTCCCATGTATTTAATGATCATTTCTATGCTGATAATTCTATATACCTGTGCTGGCCTAACCTCTCTGCTCACATCCAGGTTCACATCTTCAACTGCCTTTCAGATATCTCAAAATGGATATCCAGTAGACACCTTAAACTCAACATGATCTAAACTGAACTCATGTCTTTCCCTCTAGATCTTCACCTTTTCCAAAATTCCCTAATTGGAAGGCACTACCATCCCCAAGATCCCCAGCCTCACAACCTAGGCGTTATCCTTGATTTTTCACTCTCTCTCACCCCTCATATCCAAAACTATTGCCGAGGTGCATCAATTTCACCTTTGCCATATGTCTCAAATACTCCCTCTTTTCTCCTCTAATTCTGCCAACACACTTGTATAGAGACTCATGTCTGGACTACTTATTGCATGGCTTGCTGTTGAGTCTGCCTGCCACACATTTCCCTACAACAATTCATCCCCCATTAAGTAGCCAAAGAGATTTCCCTAAAGTGGAAACCAACACCCCAGTAATCAATAAACTCTAGTGTCTCTTTATCAATTCTAAGATCAAATACAAACTTCTTAGTTTAGTGTCCAAATCCCTTCATAACCTGCCCTCCCCCTTTTTTAGTCTTCTTTATACTTTATACACTTAGTGTATTCTTTGATCTAGTGACACTGATCTCCTTAATATTTCATGAGACAGACACTCCATCTCTCATTTTGGGGAATTTTCTCTGCTTCCCTACATGCCTGGAATCCTTTATATCCTTCCTCTTCTCCCCTAACCCATACTTCCTCCAAGTCCCAGTTAAAATCTTACCTTCTACAGGAAAAATTTTCCAATCTCTCTTAATTCTAATTCTTTCCAGGGCAGTTAGGTGGCACAGGGGATAGAGTGCCTAGCCTGAAGTTGGCAGGATCTAGGTTCAAATTTGGTCTCAGATCCTACCTAGACAGGTAACCCTGGGCAAATCATTTTGCCCCATTTGCCTAACTTTTGTCCTGTCTTAGAGTTGTTACTAAGCAAGAAAGTAAAAGTTTAAAAATAAATTCTAATGCCTTCCTTTTCTTGATTACTTCCTATTTATATCTTATATAGTTTGTATATGTTTGCTTGTCATCTTCATCTCTTCCATTAAAATATGATTTCCTTGATGGCAGGGAATAACTTCTGCTTTTCTTTATATTCCTAGAGCTTAGTATAGTTCGGGGCACATAGTGGATGCCTAATAAATCCTGATTGTCTGACTAAATGGCCTCTGTCCACATTCTTCTACTATTTTTTTCTTTTCTCTTTTCCCTAGCATACTTTGATTTCTCCAGTAGGAAAGCAGTGAATTATTGGGGTATAGAAATGATCTTTAACAAAGTAGATCAGTAAATACAATACATTTAAAGTCTTAGATTTAGAGGGGTACTTGGGAGCACTGAATGGTTAAGTGATTGTCAGGTTAGACAGCTGTCATGTGCCAGAATCAGAAATTAGACCCTGATCTTCTTAACTTGAAGGCTATATTGTTGTCACATGATTATATGAAAAATTATTGTCAGAGGGGGAAAAGGAGAGATCAAATTCCAACCTGGTCCAGAATCTACAAACATTCTTTTTTTCCCTAGGTGAAAAAAAAGAAATTAATATATTAGTAACTAGTTGTTTTCTATGTATAAATGAAAATAATTTCATTAAATTTTTTTAAACTATATCTGGAACCTTACAACTTTCTTAAAGTATTGGAGCTAGATAGGCATGAAGCTTCTATAAGGTTAACAAATCTTTCTTTTCTCTTTTTTTTCCTTTTGAACAATGTTTTCCAAAATATTTTTTTACCTTCCTTCCTCACAACTCCCCCTTTTTTCTTCTTTTTAAATTAATTTGTATTGTTTTCAATTAATGAAAATCTATTTTCTCTTCCTCCTAATTCCCTTAATCCCACTGAGAAAGACAGAAAAACAATGAACCCCATTTTACAAATATGTATATTCAAGAAGAGAAGATTTGTGCACTGGACATGTCAAAAAAAAAGTCTTAATCCACATACTAAGTCCATCTCTTCTAAGGAGAGGGGTGGCATACTTCTTCATGAGTACTCTGGAACAATAGTTGGTTACTGTAATGATCAGAGTCCCTTAAGTCTTTCAAAGTTATTTTTCTTTACATTATGATTATTATAGTTTAAATTATTCTTCTTTCTCTGCTCATTTTACTCTTTAACAGATCATACAAATGTTCACAAGTTTTCCTGAAGACATTCCCTTCATAATCTTTTAAAGAACAATAGTATTCGATCACATTCATATTTCATAATTTGTTCCCCTATTCCCTGATATCTTCTCATTTCCCAATTCTTTGCCACCACAAAAATTGCTACTATAATTATAATATATGTACAAATATATATATATACATATATATATATTTATATATATATATCCCTAGTGTTTGGTTTACTTAGTATTAATCCATTGCTTAATCTACCATATCTCTTCCTCTTTTTTCTGTTTCCCTGCTGAATGAAATATATTTTTATATCCATCTTTGTGTGTATTCTTCTTTCCTTTGATCATTTCAAATGACAGTAAAGTTTGATTGTGGCCCATAAAACCTCTACCTTATATTCCCTTTTATTTGTGTAGACTTCAGCTTGTGTACTCAGATTATGTGAGATAACTTTTTCTATCCTTCCTTTCTCTTCTGCCCTTAGTCTATTTTTTTCCCTCTCCCTTTCTTTAAAGATTATCAGATTATAACACAATCATTCCCAGATACATTTTCTAAGAGATCTAGGCAGTTTGCTTTTAATTTTTTGAAATGTAATGTTTATGCTTCCTTCCTTCCTTCCTTCCTTCCTTCCTTCCTTCCTTCCTTCCTTTCTTCTCTCTCTCTCTCTCTCTCTCTCTTTCTTTTTTTTTTCAGGGAGTTCAATGCTTCTTAAATAATCTTTCCTCATTATGATTACTAGGGTTTTTTTTTTTGTTATGAAATATCTTATATTTTCTTCTTTTTTGGTCTTTTGACTCAAAAAAAGTTTTATTGGTTTCTATCACATTCATTCTACTCTTCAGGGAATTTATTGTTTAGGCAAAATTTTATACCTCTTGTGCCAAGTTGCAAATTCCCTGTCCAACTCTTTCATCCATAACTTGTTTCTTTTCCATATTTTCCCCTCAAGTCCTTTCTTTTCACTTATAAAAAGCATTTTGACAGTTAAAAAAAAAAAAAGAAACCTCTTGATTTATCTCTTCCAGGAATTCTAGTTGAATCTGTCCCTAAGCTATTTTTGTTACTATTGTTGTTTTGTTTTGTTTATAGATACTTTAGAGTCATTCTCTCTTTGTGGTTGAGTTAGGCAACAGGAGTTAAATGGCTTGCCAAAAGTTAGACAGCTGGGAAATATCTGAGACCAAATTTGAATCCAGGACCTTTCATTCTTAGGCCTGGCTCTCAATCCACTGAGCAACCCAGCTGCCCCCTGGAGAATTTAACTTTGAGAGTTGGATGATGGAGGCCTTCCCATAATTGTCTTAGCACTAGCAGTAGCCTAGGAATAGGTGACATGGTGTCTGCACTGGGATTTAAGGAAAAACTAGACAACCCAAGGAAAGGACCCTTCAGGTGTTTACATATAGCCAAGAGAAAAAGCTGAAATATACCCAAGTGACCAAAAGCTGTGATTTACCACTTTAATACATGTACTCTTTAAGCTTGAGCCCATTTTTCCTTAGATTCTGTAAGTACTTATGGGAAACTATGTTCTAGACTTTTTTAATAGGAATTTATTGGGACTTTTTATATAGATTTTAAAAAGGGGATCTTTGTACCAACAAGTTTTACTTTCTCATCTTACAAAAAATAAACTCAATGTGACCAAGTAACTGATATCAATTCAAAATTATGAGGAAGTCATGCAAGTGAGGGTTTGGATGCTATAGAATTACTAGAAACTACTTACCATTCCCCAACCCCAAGTTAACCCTAGGACCCAGAGAGAATAATAATTTTGCATTAGAAACCAAACATAGTGGATCTTGGGAAAGTAGTTTCAGAGAATGTGCCAAAAAATGCAAAAGAAATGAGTTTATGCTTTAAAGTGGCTTACTTTTTAATAGAGCAAGTCTCTCTCTCTCTCTCTCTCTCTCTCTCTCTCTCTCTCTCTCTCTCTTTCTCTCCCTCTCTCTTTCTCTCTCTCCCTTTCTTTCCCTATTTCCATCCATCCCTTCCTCTCTCTTTCCATATTTATATAATATATGATATATGTATATATTTATATATAGCCAGGAAGGGCTTCTCTGTATCTGAATGTTACTGGGAGAGTGAGATCATAGGGGAATAGTCAGTAAGTTAGTCAATTATAACCTACTATGTGCTAGGCTTATACTAAGAACTATGGATATAAAGTAAAAAAAGAAAAGAAAAAAATACAGTCCCTATTCACAGACTAATAGAATGATACACTCCTCCCAAGAGCAATTATAAAATTGATTCTAGAAATTAATAGGGGAAGTGTACTAATATAATATAATATAATATAATATAATATAATATAATATAAAGTGTATTAATAGGGGAGATTCTGTACTTTAGTGAAATGATAAGAGGGTCTTGGAGGAAGTCTTTCAACTAGGATTCCTATATTGATGATTTCCAAACTTATATCTCTATCCTTGACTGCTCAAAGACCCTTCCATTCCACATTTGTATCAAGGAATGTCTATTTAGATGTTTGTTTTCACCCAAACTCAGTATTTCTCAAACCAGACTTAGGACTTTTTCCATCAAACTTGTCATTGGTGTTCTTCAAAGCTAGAAATTTCCTTTATTCACCATATCCTATAAATTACCAATCCCTTAGATTATTTTTTTTCCTGTTCTTCCACAGAGGCAAGTCTATACCCTTATTTCTTATGCTTAAATGCCTTGAACATCATTTGGTAATTTAGTCTGTTCATTTATGAACAGTTACTTTCGTAAAGAAATTGATATGCTGGAGTGTCTAGAGTAGGACTACAGGACTGGTGAAGGACATTGAGTTTGTGTCAAATGAAACCTGGCAGAAGAAATTGGGGACATTAAGCTTATGGAAGACAAAATTTCAAGATGATGTTAAGCTGGAAATAACATAGAACTATTAAATAGTCAGAAAAGCCAAGTCTTTAATTGGGAGAGGGATAAATCCAATATTCTGCCATATCCAGATGCGAACCCTTTACAGGGCCTGCACTCTGGGGCTCTGGGAGACAGTATCCCTGGGAGAAATTACCACTGGAGATGATAGCTCCAAGTAACCACAAAAACTGGGGAATTTATATACCTCCTGGGGAACTGAGTACCAGGGAGCATGATTGATTAGATTTACAATGGCTACAAATAAAGGAGGAGTTCTAGACAGGATTATCAGGGAGAGGCTGATTGCTTTACAATGGAAACAAAAGGGAAAGAGGCAGCCCAGGGGCTGGGCTACCTGAAAAAGGGCTTTGACATAATGGGAGAATCTACTAGGACAAAACATTAACATCTGATTGAGTCTGCTAGTTCCACCTAAAGCACTTTAAGGTCTATTGTTAGTTTGAAACTTGTGAAGTTGGGATTTCCCTCCAGGGAGAAATTCTCATGTGACAAGGTCAAACCTGATGACTTTAGCTTTCAAGCTAACTAAACTTAGGGGTTTCTAGATTTCAAGTTGACAATGGCATAATAATTATCTTCAAATACTTAAATATTTGAAAAGACATCTATGCTCTCTGCCATTCCTCTCTCTTTTCTAAACCTTCTGCAATACAGCTTCTGACTACTATTATTGCTTTCTTCATAGTAATAACCTCTTAATTGCCCAGGCTAATGTTCTTTTCTTAATCTTCACTGATCTCAATCACTCTGCTGCATTTACACTCACTCTCTTAGCTCTGGGTTTTCATGATATTGCTCTCTTGGTTCTCCTCCAACTGATATGACTACTGCTCATTCTCCTTTGTTGGACTATCATCTTATTCATGTTCTCTGTCTGTGGGTATTCCTCCTCCCAATTTTCTGTTCTTGATCCTATTATTCCCTTTCACTGGAGATTTAATTATCTCCCTTGGGTTTGCCAACATGGAATCTAGAAAATCCAAACTTGTAGCCTAGTAAGATCTGAGGAACCCCAAGTTTTAGGACTAGCTTATAAGTTGGAGATCCCAAAGCTTATACTTGTTCTCTGTTCCCATGGGAATCCACTCTGAAGGGAATCTCAGGCTAGCAGTTTCAGACTGAATAATGGACCCTAAGAACAATGGAGCCAAGCCCAAGCCAAATGACTCTTAAGCACAGTAGGCAGTGTTGGGCCTAAAATTCAGCTGACAGGCTACTAAACCATTTCTAGCCCTTTCAGTAAGCTGCTTCCTGGCCCCTGCCTTATTCAGTCTCCTGAAACCCATAGCCCCAAATGTTTCCCAGCACATAACTATCTTCCTTATCTCCTCCCCTTGATGGATGTTTGCCAGATGCTTCCTGACCCTGACACCCCCTTGATGGATGGTTACCAGATGCTTCCTGACCCCCTGACCTTAACACCCCCCTTTGATGGATGTTCCCAGACCCCCTTCTCCAGAAACCCTATAAAAACCCTTGGCTAAGAAAAGCAAGGGGTCAGTCAGGCACACCTCTCTGCCTACTGACCCTAGCATTATTGCTAGTAAATAAATGAGCCTCTTCTTGTGTATTGCATTGTCAGTGTGATTCTTCTGGCCATGACCGAATCTGGGTCAGAAAATTTGGGTCCAACAGCAGTGCCTCAGTCTCATAAGCTGAAGGTCCTGAGTTTGATCCTTGAAAGAAGGTATGATACAGTGGGAAAGGCTTCTGGAACTTCACCATCTAGTCACTCAGGTTCACATCTGCCACATTATTCTTGACTCTTAATCACACTCACACCATATAGTCAAAAAATTGCCTAATGTCTTTCTGTTTTCACATAATTTTTTTTTTTGTCTATCCTCCTCTCTTCTCTTATAAAGTCGATAACTCAGTTAGAGCTCTCATCATCTCTTCCCTGAACTTACTGCCTTCTAAATTATCTCCCCATTCCAGTTCATTCTTTATGTAGAAGACAGTGATTTTTCTATAGCACAGGTCCCTCTATGCTTAACAAAATCCATTAGCTCTTTATTACTTCCAGTATTAAGTGCGAAATCCCTTCTTTCTGTATTTAAGACACTTTGCTCCTGGCTCCTTCCTTACTTTTCAGTCTTAAAGCTTACTCCTCTCCATATATTTTACAGTCCAACTACATTTGCTTTGTTGCTATTCCTCAAACAAAACACATCATCTCTCATCTCCCATATCTTTATGACTTTATGTTGTCTGTCCTTCAAGCCTATAACATTCTCCCTACTCACTTTTACCTTTTGACATCCCTGGCTTCCTTTAAGATTCAGCTCAAATGCCACTCTCTGCAAAAAGCCTTTCCTGGTACTTCTCCTCACTTGAATTTTCTCTTCTATGGTTATTTTCCTTCTACTTTGTATGTATCTTTATGTAATTTTTAATTTATATGTCTCCTCCTTTTCATTTGCAAGTAAGCTTCTTAAGGGAAGGGATAATTCACATATTTTTGCCTTTTTATCTTTTCCACAGCATGAGGTCTGGAGCATGGAAAACAAATAATAAATGTTTGTTGACTAAGTGACATATAATAGGGATTAGACTTGTTTTTCTTGGCATTATTGGGCAGAATTGTTAATTTGTTACATTAAGGTTCCATATATTCCCCTCCCTCCTCCAAAAGCATCATTTGACAAATATATATATGTTTATATATATATATCTTGCTTATTTCTATCATTTTTTTTCTCTGGGGGTTGACAAACACAAATTATTCTTTGATACTGGGCAGAATTAAGAGCTGTGAGTAGAAATTCTGCATGCAACTTTAGATTTGATGAAGGAAAAAAAAAGCTTCCCAACAATTAGAGGTGCCCAAAAGTGGAGTGGGTTGCTGTCAATTTTTATTATCCATCAACAGAAGTCTTCAAACGAAGGCTTGAGTTGATAGGTATGTTATTAAAGGCATTCTAATTCAGGTATGTTTTGTTTGAGGTCTCTTTTGTAAGAATTTAAATTTAAGTTTTATGCTAAATATGAGAATTCTAAAGTTACATTGTGGTTTCTGATTTAAAAATATTACGGCTTAAGTCAAAATGACTTTTAGCAGCCTTATTTATAAAGACGTGGAAAGAGTGAAAGTGGAAAAATGTAAATAAAGAGACAGAAAGTATGCCTAGCTACCAATACCGAGTTTAATCCTAATGTCTCCAGACTGAAAATGCTAATCCAAAAGCAAATCTCACCAGAATCCAAAATCCTGATTAGGCAGCTGAAATCTGAAGAGCCAGGAGATACTGAAGAATCCGCAGAAAACCTTTAGTGCACATAAGGCTAAGACTGCTAAGATTCTTACCAGAACTCATGCTGAAGGGAGTGTCCCACCAAAGCACCAACAGCAGAGAGGGTCTCCTTACCAAAGAACCAAGGAAAGAATCACTCCACTCACCACTGCAGGATCCAAGGAAAGAATCTCCTCCTCCATTCTGGCTCACCTATGAGCATCAGTCCTCAGGCTAGCCTTTTTTTAAAGCAATTTTCTTGAGGTCTTCCTGTTGCTCCCCTACTTTACGGGAACCAATCACAGTTTTTTAATTTGCCTAGCATTGCCCAAGGGATGTGGCAGTAGCTTTTGGAGGTGTGAGTTTACTAGTCTAGTAAGTGACTTGCAACTCTCTTAGTGTCAAGTAGGAGTACTTTAAGTTCTTGATTTATTTAGTTAAAAATAGACAAGGGAAGAGTTTATCCTATTTTCACACTTTCAACAAGATACATATTGGTAAATCTCTAATGAATGGCTCCCTGGGGAAAAACAACATATGCATGAAATACTTTTAAGTTAATCTTTATTATTAACAGTTGCTTCATCATTTTCTTATATCTCGATAATCAGCAACACAATAAGTCTAGTCCTAATTCATAGCATTTGCCAGTTTTGGAGGGGAAAATACTCACACCAAAAAATTAGCATTTGGGTCTTGGGAATCCACAAAAGAGACTCTAGCACACCAGTTTTCAACTCTGATACACTGTGATTCTGAGTTGAGGTGGGGGTGGAAATCCAGAACAGGAGCATCTAATGAAGTTCAAGTTGATGTCTTTCACTGGGATTCACTGTTTGATGTGAAAGCAAGGAGACTTAATTTAAAAAACCCAGAAACGATCGAGCCAGAAGTATCCATCATTTAGCAAATCTGGACTGAGGAAACATGGGAAATTCAATGAGGCCAGGATTTATTTCATAAAAGATCTATGCTTTGTTTGCTAGAGGACTGCTGGGAGTCTTCTGCTTGTCAAGTCGACCTCATCCACGCAGGACTGATGACCCTTAGCCAGCACTAAGGGAAGAGTCTGCCAATCTTTACACATGAAAACTTGAGATTTATCAGTGGTAATCATAGGGCTCAGCCCCATGAAGTTGATAAGCATCACCCATTGCCAAGGGCTGGCAATTCTTCACAGCTTGTGAACAGTACTTTGATCCTCAGGTAGTATAATAAACAACTTAAGGAACATTTATCAGGTTATATTATAGAGATGCTGCGTTTTCTGAGAAAAGACTTGCAACTTAAAGGCTCAACACCAGAGGGGTTTAGCTATCTATTTCTTCAGGGTGTTATTGTTTGATTTTATAGCATTCATCTCATTGACATTTTAACTAAATTGGCTACTACTTCATCTTTTAGTGTTCACTTTTATTTTATTTATGTTTTCTACTGTTCAGATACCTTAGTAGTAGTTTTTCTTTCTTCTTTCACCAAAATACTTTGTGCTTTTCAAAGAAAAAAGATAAAGATGGATCGCAAGAGGGATGGAGGGAGGGAAAAGAAAGGATCTCTTTTAACTCAAATTGGAATATTTTTCAAATGTGAATAAGATTGCCAATAATTGCTGAAATTTCCACTATATAAATGTATATATATACCTACATATAAAACCGTATTATATGTAGCTGAATATATGGATATGTATGCATATATATCTTGCAATAATCTCAGTTCTTAAATATATAATATGTACATATATCAGTAATCTTTACTATTTATTTGATGCCTACTGTACTCCCCTTTCTCCCACATGCCATTTTCTCACTTCAGTATTATGCCTTGCAATAATCTCATTTATTAAACAAGTATATAAAATATATATCCTAAATCTTAAATTTTAGAAAGCAAAATGAACAAATTTCAGAAAGTTGCTGAAGTGTCAGATGTGTGTGTTAAGGAAGCAGGACTTGCTTTTATTGTTCAGTCCTTAAATTGTGTTCCACTCTTCACAATCCAATGAACCAAAATGCTCACAGGGTTTCCTTGGCAAAGATACTAAAATGATTTGTCATTCTCTTCTCAGTCAATTAAGGTAAATAGAAGTTCAGTGAATTGCCCAGGGTCACACAGTCAGTGTTTGAGGCTGAATTTTGAAGTTAGGTCTTTTGGACTCCAGTCCCAGTTCTTTATCCACTGAGCCACCTTGTTGTTGTTGTTGCTGATTCTTCATTTTCAAAGAGCACCAATGACATCAAAGGGTAAGGCTTGATTTTATTGTGTATTAGATTTAAGTGAGGCAGAGATTCACAACATCATCAGCCTCACTCTTTCATCATCAGTGACCAGTGATAAGACAAAAGTCAGAATGACTGTCAAGATGGCTCAAGACACAATAGATGACCTTGGCATCTTCAATGTCCCACCAAGTTCTAAGCACTCCACAGTGCCTGCTTTAGCCATCTTTGTGGCTGTTGGAACAAATTGTTCTCATCTGCCCATTTTGCAGAGGAAAATCTTCACATGCTTGGGATAGACAACTCAACTTGGGTTAGCTCATCGCCAAGATGGTTTTACCAGGGTATAGGCACTACTCATGCTACAGGTTCTAGGGGCCACAGGTGAGACTTGGATGAAAGGAAGACACTAAAGATGGATAAGCAGCCCTGAAAAAGGTTTGGCAAGCCCTCAAGAGATGCTAGTCCTCCAAGAACACCCCACAGCTCCCTCCACTGAACCATTTAGCTGTATCCTGGAAGCAGTACTAAGTTTTTTTTAAGATATGCCTGATTCTTCATGACACCATTTGGAATTTTCTTGGCAGAGATACTGGAGTGGTTTGCCCTTTCTTTCTCTAGCTTTTTTTACAGATGAGGAAACTGAGACAAACAGGGTAAAGTGACTTGCCCAAGGTCACATAGCTAGTGTTTGAGGCCAGATTTGAATTTAGGAATATGAATTTTCCTGACTCTAGGCCCAGCATTCTATGCACTACGGTATCACCTAGCTGCCCTTGGTAGTAGTACTGAGCAGTGGAAAAAACACTGAATTGTATCCAGAAGATTTGGATTCTATTCTTTATTGTATCTCACTTTCTTAATTTGTAAAAGGAGATGGTTGATTTATATATCTCTTTCAGCCCTAAACCTATATGCCCTTCAGTTTGTGCTCATTCCTACTATTTGAATTTTTTCTTTTTTTTTTTTTCCACACAGTAACTCTCCTGCTCACTTTTGTCATTTTCTGACAAATTTGAAACCACAAAAGCAGTCAGATTTCACCAGTATTTTTAATCTCACAAAGCCAAATTTTGTATAATCTGTGTCATATTTCCTGAAATTATGTTTCAAAAAGAAAAAAGGCCTAAGGAACTCAATCTGTGACTCTTTCTCATTGAGGATTACATTATCTGCTTCCAGCAGCCCAACATCCAACAATGAATCATTGTAATTACAGAAATCTTCATTACTAACACCTAACATAGAAGCACTGTAGAAGTTTGAAATTTGGACAGGAATTATTTAAAAAATATCCAAAATGTTTTCTTTTAAATTGAGTAAATAAAACTCAGTGCTATTAATAACATTTAATCTCAGTCTTAATTAAAGCCAAAACCCAGTGGGGCACTTGAATACCAGAAAGTAAAGTAAGTCATATTTCTATAATGTAGAGAAAACATAAATTATTTCTTTCTGCTTCTTGGTTTTACTTCACTAACCTTTAGTATTTATTGATGCCTATTGCACTCTCTTTCCCCCACACATTATTATCTCACTTCCATACAGGTGCTCATGTCCTGAAACGTTTTATTTCCTACTCTAGCATTTGTTGTGACAACTCTTTCCAAGAAAGATGTTGCCCTCCACTCCAAAATAAAAAAGGTTTTTTGCATCAGTTACTTGTCTCTTTCAGCCTCACTGTGCATATGAAGCATAATTATCTGTTTTTGTTTGTTTCTCCAATAGTTATTGCTTACATAAAAACTCAGGCAGCAGGGTGAAGAGCTGACTGTTAGAATAAGGTAACCTAAAATTTCCACTTATGGCAGCCAAGATTAAGGAATGCTTACAGGTTCAAGGATAATAAAGGAAGTACCTAAGGTTCTTAAGACAAAAGTGGCAAAAATGAGATTCAAACATGGAACCTTTGACCCAAAATCCAATCCTTTTTTCATTAACCCACTTGAAGTCATGGGGAAAGATTTCATGGAAGAGATGTAATTTGGATTGAGCATTAAAGGCCCACATCTTAAAAACAAATTTTGGAGCAGTTGAAGCAGGGTTCCTGCCAAAGAAAACTTAGAGAGATAACAAGAAAGTCCTGTCTTGCTAGGATAGAAGGGAGAACAGTGGAACTTGAAGCATGTGGAACAGCCCAGTGTATGTAGAGAAGTAGAATAAGGCAACTCAAATATATAAACTATTGGAAAATACTCAAAATAAAAATAAAAAATATTTTAAAAAAAGACATTGATCCTGTTTTTTTTTTTTTTAGGAAGCCCAGCAAACTGTTTTGCTACTCACAGTCTTTTTATAATAAATTTTCAAATATATATTTTATTTTCCCAATTATATACAACAATTTTCAACATGCATGTTCCAAAATTATAAGATCCAATTTGTCTCCCTCTACACTCCTGGAGATAGTAAGCAATTGGATCTGGGCTACACATGTATTATCATGCAAAACTTACTTCCATGTTGATCGTTGCTATAAGAGAATACTCATATAAAATCAAAGCCCCCAAATAAAAACACAAGTACACTAAAGTGAAAAATAGTATGCTTTAATCTTCATTTTGACTGTAACAATTCTTTCTCTGGAGGTGAATAGCATTTTTTGTCATAAGTCCTTCAGACTTATCCTGGATCACTGTATTGCTGAGAATAGCTAAGTCTTTCACAAGTTGATCATTGTATAATATTTTGTATTGTATTGCTATTATTGAGTACAGTGTTCTACTGGTTCTGCTTATTTCATTTTGGATCAGTTCCTACAGGTCTTTCTAGCTTTTTCTGAAATCAATGTGTTTATCATTTCATACAAAAGTATTTCATCACCATTATATAACATAATTTGGTTAGCCATTCCCTAACTGGTGGACATTCCTTTAATTTCTAATTCTTTGCCAGCTCAAGAAGAGCTGCTATAAATATTTTTGTATAAACAGGTCCTTTCCCCCTTTTAACATCTCACTGGGATATATATCTAGTAGTGTTATTACTAGGTCAAAAGTTAGGCAAAGTTTTATAGCCCTTTGGGCATAATTCCAAATTGTTCTGTAGAATTGTTGGATCAGTTCACAACTTCACTAACATTGTATTAGTGTCCCAATTTTGCCACATCCCCTCCAACATTTATTATTTTCCTTTACTCCTATGTTGACCAATCTGATGGGTGTGAGGTCGTACCTGAGAGTTGTTTTAATTTGCACTTCTCCATTCAAGAGGGATTTAGATAATTTTTTCATATGATTATTGATAACTGATTTCTTATCCTTTGACCATTTATCAGTTAGGGAATCACTTGTATTCTGATAAATTTGACTTACTTGTATATTTGAGAAATGAGTCCTTTATCGGAAAAATTTGTCACAAAATTTTTCCCCAGTTTGTTGTTTCCCTTCTGCCACTCACATTCTAAAGAAATACCTAGGAAGAATGAAAGTGCCACTTCTCAAGTGACAACCCCAACATTACATATTCTTTATATGAAAGAGGCAGGTAGAGTTTGAACTTGGGTTGTCCTGACCCAGAGGTTGAGTCTTTATTTGATATATATTTGGTGTTTCTTTCCTTTTACTGCAACCTGACCTATTTAAATAAGATACAAACATTGAAAAATAATAAATAAGGAAAAGACATTGAGTATAACAATTATTGTATCTTAGAGAAGTTTAACCAATACAAAATAGTAATCATAATGAGGAGACTGACATGCCCCCATATCTCCTTAGCCAGTAAATGAACATTTATCTCCTTAACAAGAGGAGAAACAGTAGTTAAGGATAATAACAGTGTAAAGCAAAAACTAATTTGCAAAGCATTATATAACAGTGATGGAAAATTACCTGCCATTTTATAATGCAAAAGTGTTGCTGAGGAGAAAAGTCATGTAAAGAATTTTGTTTGAGAAAAAGCAAAATCAAATCATCTCCAAATCATATATAAGATGAAGTTTGGATAAGGATAACGAATAGATCGGAAATGAAACAGATATTTCAATTCTTAGATCATTATTTCTTCTCATTCATGATAATACTGAAACAGACTCATTTGACTATAGCATTCAATTTACTATATAATAAAGGAGAACTGTTAATTAGAAAGATGAAGTTAGAATAAGTAGCTGGCTCTGATGAAATACATAGAAGAAATTAATGTTAGAAGTGACTAAATTTTAAAAGCACTTAACAAACAATTTTTAATATATCTCTAAGATGGAATGGTTCTAAACTAATGGAAAATACATTACTTTTAAAAAGTGGATCAAACCAATACCAGTAATTATTGAAACATAAGCTTACTTTTCATCTCTACAAAATCTTTCTTAGAATCATTTATATATGAATGCATGAAAAAATTCTGCTTAGAGTGGTACATTTCAGAAGGGGAAAGATTTGTATAGAACCAAAATTATGGAGACCTTTGACATCATGCCATATGAAAATTATTTGAAGGAAATTTGGATCTGTGAAGAGCAAATCAAACTTTCTCTATCAATCAGCAATTTTTAAATTAATCAACCAAAAACTTAAACACCCCTACTTAACACTAAGTAAGGGACTTCCCAAGTCACTTACTAAAGTGAGTGACAATTCCAGAGGCCACGGACCACCCCCTGGGCAGTGCCAAGCAAATTGAAAGACTGCAATTGGTTCCCATAAAGTGGAGGAAGGGACAGGAAGTGATGTGGAAAAAGGACTATATAAAGTCCTTAACTTCCTGTCCAGAGGACTTTGGCTAGTGATTTGACTTTTGGAGGTGTCTTTGGACTGGATCTTCGACTTGGATCTTGACTTTGGCTCTTGGACTGCTTCTTGGAGGACTGCTCCTGGAACTTCTCCTTTGGACTTTGTAAATAAAAGCTACGAAAAGTCACTTTGACTTGAGCTATAATATTTTAAAGCAGCAACCACAGTTTTACCTTAGAATTCTCATGTTTAGTCAAACTCTAAATTAAATTCATTACATTTCTTTAGTCTAGAGCAGTGATGGGCAAACTATTCCCCGAGGGCCAGATCCGGCCATAGTTTGCCCATTACTACCTTAAGCAATTCCCTAATCACTACATCTGGATGTAGGGGCAAAGTGATTAGGGAATTGCTTAAGGTAGTAATGGGCAAACTATGGCTGGATCTGGCCTATGGGGAATAGTTTGCCCATCACTACTTTAGAGAAAGGAAGACTTAGCAGGCTTACTGTCTAACATAAATTCCTAACATTTGAATGGTCAAAAAGTGGAAAGGGGGGGCAGCTGGGTAGCTCAGTGGATTGAGAGCCAGGCCTAGAGACGGGAGGTCCTAGGTTCAAATCTGGCCTCAGACACTTCCCAGCTGTGTGACCCTGGGCAAGTCACTTGACCCCCATTGCCTACCCTTACAACTCTTCCACCTATAAGTCAATACACAGAAGTTAAGGGTTTAAAATTTAAAAAAAAAAGTGGAAAGGGTTGCCTCTGGAAAAATAGGTTCTCTCTTTAAAACATTTTTTTTAATACAGTTTTTTTATTAATGAAAATCTGCCTTCTTTCCTTCCCTCCCCTCTCCCTATTGATAATGAAAGAAAAAAATATTGTTACATATATATGTATATATATATATATATATGTATATAATAGTCAAGCAAAACAAATTTCTATAATAGCTATGTTGAGTCTTTCACCTCTCTATCAGGAAGTAGCTAAGAGGTTTTTTCATTAATCCATTGGGATAATGGTTGCTTATTGTGCTGATCAGAATTCCTAAATTTGTCAAAGTTGTCTTTATAATATTAATATCATTATAAAAATCACGCTCCTAGACCTACATATTTCACTCTACATAATTTTGTACAAGTTCCTCTGAAGTAATTTGTCTCATAATTTCTTATAGAATAATAGAATTCTATCAAATTTATATGCCATAATTTGTTTAGCCATTACACAGTTGATGGATATTCCCTCAGGTTTCTATCCTTTGTCCATTAGAGCTCAAAAAGAACTTTTGTACATGCGTAGAGCTTGTTCAGTTTAGGACTAATCCCTCTTTTGATCTTTCCTTCCTCTAATTCCATCTTCTTCCCTTTCCCTCCCTATTTACCTGTTAAGTAAATCATATTTTTGGGTCCTACAATGAATGGTGTGTGTGTGTGTTTGTCTATTTTTGCCAGTTCCGATGAGAGTGATGTTTAAGTATAAGTTACTCCTTCCTCTTCCTATTTTGTATGGAAATTTATTCATGTAGCTCAATTACATGAGACAATTTCCCCTAACCTATCCTCCCTCCCTCCCCAATGATTCCTCTTCCTTTATCTTTCTAGACTTCTTTTAAGATCAAGACATAATAGAAACACTCTGCCTAATTAGGCTTCCCCTTTGACACCTAGTGAAATAATGTTCTATGTGGATAGATGTATGATATCACCATATTTGAAATAGATCAATAATCCTTATTGAGTTCCTTATAATTATTCATTTTTATATTTCTCTTAACTCCTGTGTTTGAACCTTAGTTTCTATGTAGCTCTGCAGGAATTATTGAAAGTTATTTGTTTCATTGAGTCAATTTGCTTTTTCCCATATAAGAAAATGTATCCAGTGTTTTTGTGTAAATATTCTTGGCTATTAGCCTTTTTTTTTTGCTTTCTGGGATATCATATTTTAAGCTCTGTTCTTTAATGATGATGATTGCTAAATTGTGTATAATTTGGACTGTTACTATATAGCACTTGAAATCTTTATTTTTTCTGGATTCTTGTAGTATTTTTCCTTTGTCTTAGAAACTCCAGATATATCGTACTTGGAAGTTTTTATTTTGGGATTTTTTTTCAGAAGGAAACTGGTCAGTTGTCTTAATTTTCACTTTGCCCTCTTGTTCTACAAGATATAGACAGGTTTCTTTTAAGATTTTTAAATTTTAGATCATGCACCCTCTTGTTTTGGTTATAGTATACAAGAAGTCAATTGATTGTTAAATGTTTTTTCACAAATATGTTTTTTAGGTAAGTTCTTTTTGACATGAGATACTTTACATTTTCTTCTATTTTTCAATCTTTTAATTGATTTTTGATTCAGTAATTTAGGTTAATTACTCTGTTACTTTATATTATTTTAGTACTTTTTGTTGTCTCATAGAATCAGTCTTCATGTAGGTCCATTCCATTTTTTAGGAAATGCTTTGGTAATGTTCTTTACTGCTTGTGCCAAGCTATTCATTTTCTTTCCAATTCATGCTATCATAGTTCTTATTTCTTTTCTTTTCCAAATTTTTCTTCTGGCATTCTCATTGATAAAAGTATTTTATAAACAAACAAAAAATCCTTCTTGTTTTATCTCTTTTAGGAATTCTTGTTTAATTCCTGCTCAAACTTTGTTTTTCTTTGAAGCTTTGCTTATAGATGTTTTGGAGTCAAATATTCTCTGGAATGTCCCTATCATCATCATAACTTTTTATGTTGGGATTATTTTTTGTTATTAATTCTTCTGGTCTATTTCCTAAAAAGACTTCAGATTTTATGTGAAGGCCCAGGTCTGAACACTACTGGAGATAAGAGCTGGGCCAACTTGTTGCTGTTTTCTTGGAGTATTGAGAGTTGTGTTATTATAGGATCTCAGAACCAGCTCAAGTTGGAGACTTGGAAGTTTTCCAGATCCCTAAATCATCTCATATAATGAAAAGGATGATTTCTCACCCTCTTGTATGAACCCTCCAAGTTCTTCATCTGGATTCAGATGTGAATGACAGTAGACTACTGTTGAACTTAGATTTTATCCTTTAGGTGGAAAGATCTGTTGGTCTAGTGGCAGAATTTCAAGTTCCTTTTTGGTCTAGAACTTCTACTCTAGTTATTGCTCTGTAACCTTCAGATTGGGCTAGTCTTCTTGTGTTGACCTAGGATGGAAAAATGACTCACTGCTTTTTTTGTTTGTTTGTTTTTTTACTTCTCTGTCAGGGTTTTGTATGCTGAGTTTTCTTTAATCATTTTCAGGGATTTGGAGATTTGATGGCCTCTACTACACTTTCTGCTACTTTGCCATCTTGGCTCTTCACAACATATCTTCATACAAAGGCCACTTATCAGGACTGTGATCAAAGGGATTCCTATTCAGGAATGGGTAGGATTAAATGACCTCTGAGGACTCTACAAACTCTGAGATTCAGTGAAACAGTAAGTTTTTTACAGATGATTTTCTATAGGAGCCTACAACTTAACAACTGGCCTGGTTCTAGGTTTATATGTCTCATAGACTGCTTTCCGTAAATGTTAAGTTTGATCAATTAACCACTAGTATGTTTTTTTTCATTTGAAAATTATTAATTTCATGTTACTTCACTCATTCAAGTTAATAACTCTGTTACTTAATATTTAGAAAGACTACCCCAGATTGGCCACAACCTGGGTTTCATATACATATATACATATCAACTCTTGAAGATGACCTACATTGTTGTCTTCTCTTCAGTGGATGGAATACTCAATCTGAATTAAGTATATATCTTTGAAGTATAAAATATTTCAAATGATGAAGAAAAAAAAAGAAAAGTTCTTATAGTGACCTGAAGGAAGAAATGCACATCTCACCAACTACTGGGAATAATTTGGGCAATGGAAACATGAATTCTTTATTCTTTTTCCTTTCAGATTAACTATTGTCTTCCAATCAAGATTAAATGAGCATTTCCACTACAAAACATATTTCCTAATAGGTTTTATCTTCAAAACACATTGCTTTGTATATGTGTAAGTGGTCTGTGATTTACATTTCCTTCACTATCCCAGATCATATTCTTATAGATAGGCAAAATCATAAAATCACAGATATGGGCCTTTAAGAGTCCTCAGAGGTAATCCAATCTATATTTTCCATTTTACACTTGGGGAAATCCAGAGAAGTTAAGTTAAGTGACTTGTTAAGTTCTCACAAAATGTAGCACTTTGAGTATGGCTTTCGGTACTTTCAAGTCTTATCTTTCAAGGAAAATTAATATTCAAGAAGCTTTTTAACAATAGGTGCTTATTATGATGTCTAGCTCTGGGTAGTATCAAGGTCTTTCAAGTTTGCCACTTCCTTTACATGAATTATTTTATCTCCCCTTTTTGTGATTCTGGTTTTAATCAATCTATTTCCTTCCCATTGCATATCCCATAACATTGTCAACTTTTTATTTATGTTATTTATATTTTCTAGTAACAAATAACTCTTTGCATCATTAACAGGGAAGAGGTGCCCCAGTAGAATGTAGGCATCTAGAGGTAGTGATTGCTCTATTGTTTGTGTGCTGCCTCCCCAGCCCTTTGTATCCTAACTTGCATGTATCAGGTGCTAAACAAATGTTTACTGAATTGAATGGATCTCAGTTAATTACATGGTATAGTTATGGTTTATTGTGTTTGGCCAGCCCTAGCAAGGACACTACTAAATGAAATACAAGTGATCCCCTAGGATGAGTTAAAATATTCCAGTAACTGGCTAAGTCTAGAATGTAAATCAAATGATTATTCATAAAAACTGGAGACAATAATCATTAAGAGTGACATAATAAATTATGACCTAATTTTCTAGAGGAAGAGAAACATACAATGGAGGAAGTTGGCATAAAGTTATATAAAAATTCTCTGTGAATACTAATATTCTTTTACTATAAATCTGAGCAGGTTAATTAGAAGAAAAATTTCCCTTTACATAATACATGGAGTTTTTCTTACTATAAATATCTTTTTTCTGGGCCTTCACTGTGTTGATGAGGAACTGATAAAAGTGTGATGAGAGCTATTTTATAGATCTGCTTTCCTATCCTCATGATAGCTATGTGATAAAATGTAAGAGTAGAAATATGCTATACTTTAAGATAAGTATATGTTTATCTTTTTTCCTACTGATCATTCTGTAAAGAAACCACTATGTTTCTCTTATAGCTGGGACATATAATGGTTTAATTTTGTTGAATAAATATTGGTTCATTTTAAAATAAAATGTACAGAGCCAGCCTTTCAGAAGTAACCTGAGTAGATTATCCAGAATAAAACTCTATCATAAAAGACAAAGAAGAATCAGAAAGAAAAGGGGTTTGCTTCAAGAGAACCAGAGAACATAGGTTCCTCTAGGAGAGGGGTGTTTTAACCTGTGGTTCAAGGGCATGGATCGAGAAAAAATACTACATCTTTACTTACACTAATTTCTAATTAAAATTTGGTTTCCCCCTTAATCTTGAATTTATCCAACAAACATTATTCTGAAAAGAGACCATAGCTTTCACCAAATTTCCAAAGGAACTCACGACACAGAGAAAATGTTAAGAACTCCTTTTCTATAAATTACCCATAGGTAACTAGAGATGGATTTTGCTGAGAAAGGCGTTATAGATAGTCAGATCAGGTGTATTCAGGGGAACTTTGATAAATAATTGCTTCTAGTAAAAATGAGTAAGTGATAGAACTATGGGATTCAAGCACTAGGATTTGAACTACTTATTAACTGAGAATAGGTTGTTATTGATATTTATCCTTGGAAAATGTAAGCAGGACATATGTACACTTCAACAGTATTTGAATTGTAGATTTACCTTGAAAGGATGCACTAAATAGAACTAGTTGTAAAGAAGGAGAAATAAGAAGAACCACTAAAAGGGGAAAATCCTCAATAAATTTGAACTCAAGATACTGAATGAAAAGAGTTGGGGACTGTGGACTATGGTCATCTTCTCTTATCTTTCCCACCAGAAGCAGGACCATTTTCAGTAAGATATTTCATCCTTATCTCATATGAATGGATGAGGTTGTTGCAAGGGCAGATAATAAGTTTGACCCTTTTAGGTCATGAAAGTCATCACCCTTCAATTATCTATACTCCCCTCAAAAAAAAAATTCCACCATGTGACCTAAAGCTTCCTTTATCCTCGCTTTTCAGAAGTTTATTATTCCTCATTTTGGGAGTGGCTGAGGGAAAACTCCCCCCCACCCCCCACCCCCCCCGAATAGCTCCTACTAATCAGGACCACATACATGTCTTGTGATATGAAGTAATAATAATAGTAATTGAGGGGCAGAATCAAGATGGCTGCTTAGAAGCAGCAAAAGTCCAGACCTCTGTGAAAACCCTCCCACATCAATCAAAAACAAAGTGCTTCGAGGGAACAGAAAACCAAATCTAACAACAGGACAGAGCCAGGGGAACCTTCTGTTTTATTCAACTTAAAAGTTATGCAGAGAAGGCTGAATTCTCAGGTTTAAGGAAAAGGAAAAAGGAAGGTCCCAGGACCCCTACCCCAACTACTGTGCTGAGACTTCTGTGGTTGCTGGAATCTTTGGGTGAGGGCTCCAGCCTGGAGGGAGTACCTTGCTGCCACAGCTATGTGGGATTCAGGGCTCTGACCATAGCCTGCAGGGAGGCAGCTAGAGAAGAGGCCTGGACAGAAGGACTGCCTAGTTACAGCCACCACTCTCCATCTGGACCTCTGCTTCTCCAGGTTTTGGCCTCAGGGCACATCCAGCTCTGCAGATCAGTTCTGCCCAGTCTTAATCTAGTCTATGAACAGGGCAGATAAGAATCCTTCAGAGGGCAGGGAAGCTCAGTCTACAATATCTCTCCTCCACCAACTGCATGCTGAAAGTCACTTTAAGAATCATGCTGACTTGGATACCAAGGCAAAGGCTATAGTTGACAGAATACCTTGATAACAGGGCTGGAAGCCCAGCTCCCTTCAGCCTCCACACCTTCACCTATACCTTCACTTTCAATTTCTGCTGTCAGCTGGGGAAGATCTGGTCTCAGGGCTCATTAATATTCCATTTAGTCTGCCTAATTCAGTCAATCAGCAGAGCAGAGAAGCCCCTTCAGGACAGAATAGCCCAAATCCACAAATCTAGCAAATAATCAGAGGAGAAAGATTACAGCCAATGACAGGGGGGAAAGAAGGAAAAAAATATGAGTAAACAACAGAAAAAAAGACTAAAGAAATTATAATCAATAACTTCTATCCAGGTAATGTACAAAGAGCAAATAAAAGAGAAGAGGACCAAGGAACACTCAGCAAAAATGCAGGAACTCCAGCAAATTTGACTCAGGCTTTGGAAGAACTCTAAACAGAATTCAAAAAACAATTAAGAGAGGCTAAAGACAATTGGGAAAAGAACTTAAAAAGCAAAATAAATAATCTGGAAATAGAGGCACATGAACTAAAACAGGAAAATAGTGTCTGGAAAGTCAGAATTGACTAGCTTGAAAATGAGGCAAAGAAAGTGAAAGATGACTTACAAAGAAAAACAGAGCAGAAGGAGAAGGATGATCAAAAAGCTAGGGTTGAAATTCAGTCTTTAAAAATTAGAATAATAACTAGAAGCAAATGACTTCACAAGGAAGCAAGAGTCTCTAAAACAAAACTAAAAGAATGAAAAAATTGAGGAAAATATGAAACACCTCACTGATAAAATTATAGACCTGGAAAATAGATGCAGAAGAGACAATTTAAGAATTATTGGACTATTAGAAAATCATGACAAAAGTATAAGTCTGGACATCATTCTACAGGAAATTATCCAAGAAAACTGCCCCAATATTCTTTTTTTTAACATTTAATAATATTTATTTTTTAGAAAAGTTAACATGGTTACATGATTCATGCTCTTACTTTCCCCTTCATCCCCCAATTTCCCCCCCCCCCATAGCCAATGCGCATTTCCACTGGTTTTAACATGTGTCATTGCCCCAATATTCTTGAACAAGAGGGAAAAATGGAAATTGAAAGAATCCACAGATCACCTGTAGCATTTAATCCCCAATTAACAATGCCTAGGAATGTTATAGCCAAGTTCAAGTACTATCAGACCAAGGAAAAGATACTACATGCTGCTAAGAAGAAACTATTCAGATATCATGGAACCACAGTTAGGATAACACAGCACCTGGGTGCCTCCACACTGAAGGACCAGAAGGCATGGAATGTGACATTCTGGAAAGCAAGGGAACTGGGTCTATGACCAAGAACCAACTACCCATAAAAATTGACTATGTTCTTGTAGGGGAAAGTATAGTCATTTAAAAAAAAATAGAAGACTTCCAAGCATTTATAAAGAAAAGACCTAACTTAAACAGAAAATTTGATACCTAAACATAGAATCCAAGAGAATCACCAAAAAGTAATTAAGAAAGGGGGAAAACAATTTAAGGGATCCAGTTAAGTTTAAATGATTTATATTCCTATAAGAAATAGTTATTATAATCAGGGTAGCTAGAAGAAATATACTTAGAGGGTACAGTGACAAACTGTATAGGATGATATTTCAAAAAAAATATAAAAAGCTAGGAGTAAAAAAAGGATAATATTAAGAGAAATGGGAAAAGAGATAAAATGGGATGAATATATATTGCATAAAGAAGTGCATGGGGGGAGGGGGAAGAAGACTAATACAATGGAAGGGTGAAAGAGGTTGGAGATAGTCTCCAAGAAAATTTTAATCATTATAGTGAGAAGGGTCAGAAAGTTTCAAATGGAAGGAAAATCTCCAACTCTAAATTCAGTTATCATCATCATCATCATCATCATCATCATCATCATCATCATCACCACCATCACCACCACCACCACCACCACCAACATCATCATCACCATCATCATCACCATCATCATCATCATCATCACCACCATCACCACCACCACTACCACCACCACCACCACCACCACCACCACCACCACCACCACCACCATCATCATGATCATTATCAACACTATCAAGGTCAACATCAAAAACATCATCAACATCATCAAAATAAACAACATCATCAACATCAAGAACATCATCAATAACACCCTCATCATCAATGTCATTAACGCCATCATCATCAATACCAACATCATCATTGTCATCAACATCAACATCAACATCATCAACATCAATATCATCGTCATCATCAATATCAACATCTAACTATCCATCTTTTCCTAACCTAGGAAAGATTTTTGCTTTAATAATAGCATATTATTCAGAGTATTGAATGAGAGTCAAAAGACCTAAACTCTAAGCTTGAGGGCACTATGTGTCCTTTGGGGGTGAAAAGAAAGACTTCTTTTTCTTGGACTCATTTTCCTCATTCACGTATGAGTGAAGCTTAACTGGACTCTGCATTAAATTAATCAATTAAATCAAAGAATAAACCAGATATTGTTATAAAGGGGCTAATCAGGCTGGTAATAGGGTAGTTGGTGGTACCCATGAGTCTCCTGTGCCAGGGAGCTAACAGCTTCCCTATATTTAGATTTAGGACAGCCAGTGATGTGAGGTCCTTGAATAGAGAGGACCAGTCAGCCTCCCTGCTGTCTGTAGGTCCCTATAAGGAAAGGAGTAAGTAGCCCCTCCCTTCTGGTGAGAGACTGGAAGCCAACAGGAAGTGAACCTGGTTCACTTTCTGAGCCAAGATGGGTGCCTGGTCCAGCCCCTCAGGAAACAAGTGATAATTATTCTTCCTTCTCTTCAGTCCCTGGCCTTAGTTGGTGATGTAAATGAATCACTGAAGCTCTCTGAATATGACCAAAGGGGTTTATTAAATATAAAAGTAAACTGAGGGAAGAGGATTGAGGTCTGGGAAAGCTGTTGCTATGGGTGAAGGCCAGTGCTGGCAGAGGGTCTCAGAAGGTAAGAACAGGCTGAGGGAACCAGCCCCTCAGCCATGGATAAATTCCACTGCCCTGATGTAGAGCGGTCTATCAGATTGACAAATGAGGATGATGATCTGGTTTAGGGGTGTCCCTGCCTGGCTAAGTAAACTATTTTCCCACATTCCACCTCCCAACCAAATTCCCTCCTCCCAGGGCCCAAGGGGGAGTCCAAGGGAATAGCTGGATGTCTAGGTCAGGTCAAGGAAATCAGAACCCCTAGGGTGGTTCTCCAGGGGAATTTATAGTGCCAGCTCCAATGGCCTGGTTGTGAGACCAGGGATTAGCTGGGTCAACATTCTATTCCCCTAACTGCCAGGATTGCCTCAGGTGAATTTGCAAATGCAAGAGAACTTGCACCAATCCTGAATTACAATATAAACAAGAAAAAATGTTTCTAAATGTAACTAAAATAAATATTTTAAAAGAATGCAAATAAGAATAATGATAATAATTGATAAGTATATATTGTTTTAACTTGGAAAAACATTTATATATATCCCTTATAAAAAAGAATGTTAAGAGAACATGTTGGTATAGAATGGAGAACAGAGAATAAAAAATAATAGGACATGGGCATAGGAGGGATCACAGATGACATCCTGCACTGAACATAATGGAGAATGCCAGACTATGCCACTGTACTTATATCTTGGGCACTGAAAGAGGCAGGAATAAGACTGCCTTATCACATTAGCCATTTACACTGTCTTAAAACCATAGAATCACAGGTTAGAATAGGACTTTGAATGTTATCTTGTTCGATGCTCCTACTAAAATATTAATCCTTTTAATAGCATCCTTAGTAGTCATTCAACAGACTATTAAAATGGAAAGAGAACAGAAGCTATCTAGTCCACTTCCAAGAGAAGGCATGAATTTCTGACAAAGGAAATCTAGTTACTGTTTTGATTAAATCAGTAAGGGGTAATCTTAGACCTCATATTGTTGTTGTTCAGTTATTTTTTAGTCACATCTAACTCTTTGTGACTCCATTTAGGTTTTTCTGGGCAAAGATACTCAAGTGATTTGCCATTTCTTTCTCCAGTTCATTTTATGGATGAGAAACTAAGACAACAGGGTTAAGTGATTTGCTTAGAGTCATACAGCTTGTAAGTGTAGGAGGCCAGATTTGAACTCAGGAAAAGGAGTCTTCCTGACTCCAGGCTCAGCATTTTGTCCATTGTACCACCTAGCCTTACTAGCTCATTTTAGCTTATGAAAAATTTCTGGATTTCAATTAAGTAAAAACATAAAAATATAAAATAACCACCACACCCACAATAAAATATTATGAATGAAGACAAAAGGGAAGGGAAATGAGAAGGGGAAGGAAGGTTTTAACAAATATTATAAACAGCACTTTTCATTCATTTATATTTACAGTAATCAATTCAACAACACAATAATTGATATCTAAAACCACCCAAAGTTGTGGTTTTTATGGGGGTGGGTGGGAAAGGATGAGTGTTTTTTCATCTAAAATTTTTAGCCAAGGAGGTGTTCTATTACAAAATTAAAGAAAAAGGGAAAAACCGTTATCATGCCAAAACCTCAAATATTTATTAAAAATTTACAGGAACACACTGCAATGTCTCGTTCTAGCTCAGAGATGACTTAATTCTTGAAGTTTATGCTAGAGGACCATGAATTCTAGCAGTTCATGAACTCTATGGTCCAGCCACACTGACCTATTTGGTTTCTCTCCTCCATGACATTCCATCATCCACCTCCCATTTCCATGTTTTCTCCCTGAGACTTGGTGGTTCAGCTGTTCAGCCATGTCTGACTCTTTGTGATCTCATGGACTACAGTTATCCATAGGGTTTTCTTGGCAAGGATACTGGGGTGATTGCCATTTCCTTCTCCAGTGGATCTTTTTGTCAGGTAATCAAAGGTTACTTGACTTGCCCCAGTCATATACCTAGGAAGTATCTGAGGCTATATTTAAACTCACATTTTCTTGAGGTCCTCTGTTTTATCCAATGATCCACTTAGATACCTCTCAAGCATACAGAAGTCATATGGTTAGGAAGTGTTTGAGGCTAGATTTGAACTAAGGTCTCCCTGACTCCAGAACCAGTGCTCAAACCACTGAGCAACAGCTGTTCCTTTTTCTGAACTTCAATTTATCCTGTATATATTTTGTGTGAACATAATCGTTTATATGTTGTCTTCCCCATTAGATTGTGAGCTCTTTGAATACAGGAACTAGATTTTGCCTTTCTTTGAATTTCCAGTATTAAAATACAGTGCCTGACACAATACAGTGCCTGACATAGAATTAATAACTAGATTTTGCCTTTCTTTGAATTTCCAGTATTAAAATACAGTGCCTGACACAATACAGTGCCTGACATAGAATTAATAAATTCTGACTTACTGACTCTCTTTTCTCAGATTTTCACCCATGCTTGGAATGTACTACCTCCATACCCTGACCTTTTTTTTAAGCTCATTAAATTAATTAATTGATTAAGAATCTTTTTCCATGGTTACATGATTCATGTACTTTCTTTCCCCTTCTCCCACCCCCTCCTGTAGCCAACGTGCATTTCCCCTGGGTTTTACATGTGTCATTGACTAAGACCCATTTCCATATTATTAATATTTGCACTAGAGTGATCGTTTAGAGTCTACATCCCCAATCATATCCCCATTAACCTATGTGTTCAAACAGTTGTTTTTCTTCTGTGTTTCTACTCCCACAGTTCTTTCTCTGAATGTGAATAGCATTCTTTCTCGTAAGTACCTCAGAATTGTCCTGGGTCATTGCATTGCTGCTAGTAGAGAAGTCCATTACATTTGATTGCCTTTCTGTGTATAAGGTTCTCCTGGTTCTGCTCCACCCCTACCTTTTACAATCCCTATCCTCTTTCCAAATTCATCTCAAAGGCACCCTTTTCCATGAGGCCCAGTAGATAAAATACTGGATCTGGAGTCAAGAAGATCCCAGTTCAAAATCTGCCTCAGGAAGGTACAAGCTCTGTAATTCTGGGCAAATCACTTAGTCTCCTCTTTTTCTAAACCCTTACCTTTTGTCTTAGAATCAATACTAGGCATCAGTTCCAAGGCAAAAGAATGGTAAGGGCTAGGTAAGTGGAGTTAAGTGACTTGATGAGGGTCATACAGCTGGAAAGGGTCTGAGGCAAGTTTTGAACACAGGTCCTCCCAATTACAGGCTTTTCTCTCTTTACTGACCTACCTAGCTGCCCCAATTAGTCTCTTTCAGTCTTAAGTTTCTCGTTTATAAAATGAAGACAATAACACTTTCATTGCATTGTGAGCTCAAATGAAATAAACATAAAATGCCTTTCAAACTTTAAGATGCTATATAAATGTTGGATATTATAACTATAATTATTACTATTCCCCATCTGCAAATGTCTCACCTATCCCTAAATTGTATATATTTCATAGCTATTTATATGTATGTCTGTCTTACCCTTCAATCCACATATACCACCAGAACCTAAGTTTCTTGAGGGCAGAGCTGATTTAATGTTTGTTTTTGTATTCCCATCATTTAGCATAGTGCTTGGTACATAATAGGTGCTTAATAAATGTTTGCAGAATAACTAAGATGTTGTCCAATAGACTATATAGTATGTGTCAGAAGCCAACCTCTAGTATTTTTCTTTTCCAAGGAAAGCCCTAAATTTGGCAAGACCCATAATGGGTAGGCCACAGGGTCATGAATTTGTCAAACAAAGTGCCTCACAGAGTCATTTATTAAGGCATGGAAAAATTATGAAATGTATCAGTAAAGGGAGGCCCCAAAGTGATGAAATCACAGATCCTTGAAATATGAAAGGAATGAAACATTATATGGTTACCAACTGCATCATGGAATAGATCAATACTCTCTAGTAAGCATAGTCATAAAGTAGAATCCTGCAAAGTGAAATGGGATTTTTCCCATTGAATTTTATTACCAATTAGAAAGAATGAAATTCCTATGTGAAGAATTTAAAGGCAGAATTGAAAACTTGACATGAGAATGTGAATATATTGGGCATCTGTTTTAGCAAAAAATGCGTATGTTTTAAAATTGTTGGAGAACTACATGAACTTCTAAATAGAAATTGCAGGAAATCAGGAAACCTTGGGGCATGATGTAAGAGAAGCAAAATAAATAAATAAGTAATGATAATTTAAAAAAAATATATATATATATAATTCCTCCTTTTGCTTGATTTACCCAGATTTGATACCTGATAAGAGATTCTTGGTGAATCAAGGTGATGAATTTCAACAGCAGCCTACTTTCTACATAAATATTGTACATGAAACCAAGGATTGCTTGGAGAAGAGTAACTTGATTTTTTCTCTTATAAGATTTAGAAAGGGATTTTCTATTTCTGGCTCTTTTCATGTTTTCCCTATTATGTGATCACCTACACATAATATAATATAATACGATAGAGGTCCTGATTTCACCCCAGAAAAAATTCTCTCAAGTCTCTAGGGAGGCATGTTGGAAGTCAGGGACATGTTGAAGAGAAGCATTCCCTTCAAGAGAGACTTTCTATTTCTCTTTTTCCCCTACAGTCAGCTCCAAAGAGAGTCTGTAACTATATATATGTCATTCTCTTGAAACAAAATTGAAGACTCTCTGTCTTCTCCAAAGTCTTTGTATCAGTACTACTTGTGTAGTCACACAGCACTAATTCATCATTCTCTTCGTCATTTAGGAATTTCCCATGCAAAAGGATACAGGCTTACAGTCATAATACGGTCACCCAAGAAATTAAGTACCTCCTATAGGTACTCTGCTAAGCACTGGAGATACAAAGAAAGGCAGTAAGGCAAATGAGACTCAGAAAGGTTGAATGACATGATCACATAGCTAGGAAATATCTGAGGCAGAATTTCAGCAGATTTTTTGATAGAGTAATCTTCACTCTAACCATTAGAGAATGCTACCTCTAGTTTCCATTCAGAAACTAAAAGGCTTGGCAGATAATTTGTACCCTAGAGCTATTTATGATTACCAAAATGAAAATCAAAACTAAAACAAGGCAGTCATATTACTAAATATAGCATATATAATACTACAAATACTATATATCATACTATATATACTATATATCATAATATAGATACACTATATATCATATGAATATATATATATACATATATATACACATTCTTACTATACACACACACACACACATACACACACACACACACAGAGAAATATATATATATATATATATATATATATATATGAATCACCAATTGGTAGGCACTTAATAAATGCCTATGGACTGCTCATTGAATTGTTATTGATTAAATTTCTGTGACAAAATATAGTCCAAATGATTTAAGTTTCAGCTACCTCCTCTCCCATAGGTACACAGTGGTCCAAATCATGGTATAAGTATATTATAGCAAGTAGGACAAATTACAGCAGAAATTACACTTTCAGAATCCTGTCTCCAAATTCCAAATTGCAGTTGCCATTTCTAACATCCAGTACCATGGTGCACTGGCTATTGCATTACTGAGCAGTGGGAATACCAACCCAGCTAGTCCTTCACTCTTCTTTTATAGTACTTTTAGTAGTTAGCAAAATTTTCATGATGCTGTGATTGACTTTGTTCTCTTACTCAATTCCCAAGTTGACAAAGGATTTTCTTCTATGGATGAGAATTCTTTGACTACATATGAAGCAACAGACTTTCTTTTCTTCCTTTTAATAAAATCAAAATGTTTAACCAACTTGGGATGGCATATTAAAAATTACCAATTAGTGTGTTTATGTAGCTTACAGATAGTGAAGGAATTCTGAGTACTTTTTCCAGATGTGGCCTTCAAGCAGATATTGTTGAGACTTTTGTAAGTAGCATTTTGTAGATATTATCTCATTTGATCCTTACAAAAACCTTGGGAGGTAGGTGCAATTATTATTACAGTTGAGGAAACTGAAATAAAATAAAGCTAAGTAACTTGCTGAAGGTCACATAGCTGGTAACTGTTTGAAGCCATGTTTGATGTCCAAACTTCTTTTTTAATCATGGCTTTCAGGTAGTCCAGTAATTCTTAAATTGTTTCTCCTGGATCTATTTTCCAGCTTAGTTGTTTTTTCAATGAGATACTTCATGTTTTCTTCTGTTTTTTTTTCCCTTCTTTTAATTTTGTTTTATTGTTTCTTGATTTCTCATGAAATCATTAGTTTCTAGTTGCTCAATTCTAATTTTTAAGGCCTGATTTTCCTACATCAGCTTTTGGGTCTCCTTTTTCATTTCTTCTCGCATTGCCTTCATTTCTCTTCCCCACTGTTCCTCTACCTCTCTCAATTGGTTTTTCAAGTCCTTTTTGAGCTCTTTCAGAATCTGTACCCAATTCATATTTTTCTTTTGGACTTTGAATGTGTTATCTTTGCTTTCACTGTCCACTTCTGTGTCTGTGCCTTGCTCTTTGTCTCCATAAAAATTCTTTGTAGTTAGGCGCATTTTATTGCCTGTTCATTTTTCCTAACTTTTTAAGGTAGGCTTTATTCTCTGAGAGGTTAGGGTATCCTCTTAAGCTTCAGTCCTTCCTTGATACTACCCTTAGCTTTATTTCTGGGTTTCTGCCAGTTTTAATTCTTCCAAGATGGTATGATGACCTGAGGCCCTCCTCCTACTGCTGATTCAACTAACCCTTGAGATGCTGAAAGCTTGAAGACTTGCCTCAGGCTTGGGCATAAGCTTTTGGTCTTCCTTGGTGCTTGATCAGGCCAGGGACTGCTCAAATTCTAGACTCAGGCTTAGGTCTAAGTTTTTGGTCTCACTGTAAGCTTGATTTTGTCAGGCACACAGTAGATTGCCTTGTCCTGGGGATCCTCTTTGAGCTTTTGGCAAGAGGATCAGGAGAGAACCTCCCCCTTTGGGTCTTCCAAATACCCCAAACTAGGATCTATGTCCTTACCACAAGCCTGGACTGGGACTCCTGACTTTGCTCTGGGCCCACACAGGTCAGGCTGCTTTAGCACAGACAGTCCTGGGCTAGAATTCTGGAATTCACTACAGGTTTGGAATTTCAAGGATTGTGGGTTGGTTGAATCTCTGTTTGCCCAGGTAGGCTCTTGATCTGGATGTTGGTTTGGGCTCAGGTTCTGAACCTGGCACAGCAGATGTGGGGTGGTAGTGGGGCTTGCTCTTGGCTTGCTCCTCACTCCTTGCTGTAGCCTCCTGCTGTCTGTGCTCCCCTCTCACCTCTTATGCTTAGGTCTCTCCTCCCTATCCCCTGCATTCTATACAGAATGTTCATGGCTTCCAGCCAAGGCTTTCCCTAATCTACTTGCGAAAATCTGCCTTTATACCTTTAAAGCCCTATGCCTATTACACACCCCAGTGGCCCACTGTTCTCTGCCTACCTTTTAGGTTTTTTTCTTCTTGAAAGTTGTTTTACTCTGTCTCCTTGTTGGTTCTTTCACTCTTGTATTCATTTTGTGATGTTATTTTAAGATTGATTAGAGAGGATTCTCATGGTGACTTTGAGTTTCTCTACTCTACTCCACCATCTTGGCTCCCTTATTAAACATCCTGAAGCCATATTTGAACTCAGGAAGTCTTGACTTTGGCTTCAGCTCTGTATCTACTGTGCCACTTAGCTGTAATGAGTACTGTGTGAAGTGTATTGCTCTTTTATTAAAGACATTTCAACTGAGAAAATAATTGCTGCCTTTGTCCATGTATATAATGAGTGAGCAGCTATGATTAACTCTACTATAATAGAGCCAATAAAGGTTTAAGAATAAAAACAGTTGAAGAGTAATACAAAGTGGATAATTAGCTGATGGACATTTCCAATTATAGTAAAGAAAGCAAATAGTAAAATAGTTAAGGCAAGATAAAAGAGAGGATGAATTTAGCAAGCCAGCCATTAGAATCCTACAGTTTGCAAAGATTATGTGTGAGATTAGAGCAAGGCAAAAAAAAATGGTGAGATTTGGGGCATGGTATTGAAACATGGAAGGTGTCCTAGGCTTATTCCTGGTCTGTGAATTTCTGGAGTCATGAAAGTTCCCTCCTCTCCAGGGAAAAAGTATTCAGAAAAGTTGTGGTTTTATTGTTCCTGAGGTTCTTGCATGTGCCCAAGTCTGATTTAGGCATGTTTACACCATGAAACATAGAGGGATAACATATTAAGGGTCAATAGAAGCAGAGTTCTGGAAAACTCTCTGAGATCTTTCCCTTCCCTAAAAGTGCCCTATTACAGTATTTGTAGAACCATTTCATTTTTTTGCACAGCTTTTAATTACTATATTTTTACTTAAACTGAACTTAAATTGACCTTTCTACAATTCCTGTTCATTGTTCCCAGCTCTACCTTCTAAAGCCAAGCTGAGTAAATATAGTCCCTCTTCTCCAGGCCAAACATCATCCATTCTTTCAGCTGATCCATTTATGGCATAAATCTCATCCTTTTAGCATACTTTTTTCCCCTTCAAGATGAATCCCAGCTTGCCAATATCTCTTCCAAAATATTGCAGACAAATTAAAAAATTGTTTTTATTCTAAATTTTACAAAAACAGATGAAACAAGCATTCCATGTACAAAGAAAAATAAGATGGTATACAAATGAAACCATGAATTTCCTATTTTTAGCTTACTTTTCTTCATATCTACATAATAATTCCTATCCACAAATGTGCCAGTCCCTCCCCATCTTCCTCATATCAGAAAAGATATTGTCAAGGTAGTCAAAATGTAGATATAAATTATATCTTTTATATTTCACTTTTTGGTTCAGTTTCTGGGGGGTAACAGTCAATTTATTCTGCTAATATTAATTCTATGGCTCTGAATAATGTTCTCTTGATTCTACTCATTTCACCATTCATTTCACCATTCATTCATCTCATCCCAAGGAATGGGCAACCCTTTAGTTTACAATTCTTTGCCACCACAAAGAGAGTTACTATAACTATTTTGGAATATATGGGTTCTTTCCTCTTTCTCTGATCTCCTTTGGAAATTGACGCAGCAATGGAATTACTGGCTCTAATAGTATACAATTTTATAGCTCTCTGGGTGTAATTCCAAATTGCTATTGCAGATCAATGAAAAAAAAAGTACAAATACACACACACACACATATACATGTGTGTGTCCAAATAAGAGAAAGAAGAAGCAAAATGGAGCTCAGATAAGGTGAGGGATGTGAAATTGTGGAAATTGAGTTCTATCAAAATTGTTTAAGCAAAGGTAATTAGTGGGACAAAGTATTGACTTAAAAGAGGAGGGTAAAACAATTCTAAAAACTTTGATGACCTCTCCCTGGCTTCTTTGCAGAAGTGTATGTGTGTGTGTGTGAATTTGGGGATCATTGAAAATGCGTGTAATTTTACAAATGCATAACTCAAATCTTTCTAGAACTAGAAACTCACACATACAGTGACTCTTATAACAACTCAGAGAGAGGCACTACTAACCCCATTTTATAGATGGAGAAATTAAGGGTTAGTCATATCTAGTTTCTGACCTAAAACTTGAATGTGGTGGGCATACAGTGAAAGATAGAACTATTTAAAGACTTCTTAAAACAAAGAAGGTGACAGGAAATGTGGATGTCCAAGTATACATAGAGTAAATGCTCAGTAAAGGTTGTTGATTTGTTGGTTAAAAGAAAAATCAAATGTTTCAGGTTAGTACATGAATTACTAGAAAAATATTCTACTAGTTTCCTCTTATATAAAAGCAAGATCCTACATCTCACACAAAGATATCATACATCTTCTACTCCATTATGAAAATACCAGACTCTTCTAAATAAAGACCACTATGTTTTTATGTACTTTATACAAAACATTCGCATCTTCTATCACTCTCCAAAAAATCTATAAAACAATTAACAAGAAAATAACATATTGGTTGAGGAGCAAAAAACAAATGTCAAAATGCCCCAGGGATGTTAAAAAAAAAGTAAAAACAAACAAAAAAGACCTTATTGAATTAGGCACTTAGAAGTTTTATAACATTTATACTGCCTCTATTGATTATCACCTAGTCTTTGTTTAAGTTCCATACTCTTGGATTATTCATGTACTGCAAGTATATAAAGTAGTCCCAAATATTATGCAGATGCTGATGTTTTTGCCATATAGGCGGAATACTGCTCTTTTTTTGGAACATGCCACAAAAATAATAATGTCAAGCACAAATACTATTGAACCTGTCATCTTTTAAGGATAGTTACTACTTATGGTTCTATCTATCTTTAATTTGCTATTTTCATTTCTCCTAAACAGAATTAAAAACATCTTTAAAGTTTAAGAAGAGTCATACAACATCTTATTAATTACTTGATATATGTGAATGACATTAGAATATATGAATCTATCAAAAACCAGATTAATTGGCTGTTTAATTAATTCACTATTTCATGGAATCTTTCTCCAATTATGTCAAAATGTCATTTAGTCCCTTAAAATGTAAAATCTTTAATATACACCAAGGAAAGAGAATAAATGTTTTAAGTTTAACTACAAATGTAAAATTAAGCCAATGGGGAAAAATGATACAAATAACTTGGCCTTTTCCGGGAAGATACATCAAATGCAAATAAATAAAATTATTAAGGAGAAAGATATTGTGATTGAGTATGTTGAGAATATTGCTGGCATTTTAAAATAAAAAAACTCAATGAGAAAAATACATAAAAATTACTTAACATATATGCCAAACCATTTTTAACACTTTCAGAACTCTAAAAGAGAACATGATATATTTAGAAATTTGGAAATTAACTTTAACAGAGACTCATACTATAGTAATGAAACATAGCTATGGACAGATGGATATTTCCTTGTCAAAAATGAGGGAGAGGATTGTCCCATGTTTTTAGACCACATATTTAATAGGAAAAATTGAAAAGAAATAGTTTTGAAACAAACTTTACTAAGCAACAGTAAATATTGACAATAAGTATATGTCATTAGAATTGTCAAATATAACAAAGCAGTCTGCCTCTGGATGCAGCTAATGAAGTGAATAAATATGAAGGACAGAATCGAAAGATAATTTCATGGACAATATCTATCTAAATTCAAACAAAATAAATTAACAAAGAAGCACTGGGGAGTAGCTGGGTGGCTCAGTGGATTGAGGATCAGGCCTAGAAAGGAGTGGTCCTAGGTTCAAATCTGTCCTCAGACACTTCGTAGCTGTGTGACCTTGGGCAAGTCACTTGACCCCCATTGCCTAACCTTACCACTCTTCTGCCTTCGAGCCAATACACAGTATTGACTCCAAGACGGAAGGTAAGGTTTAAAAAAAAAAAAAAAGCACTGAACAATGGTGGAATAATAAATTTTCACATTAGAAACTGAGGAGTTTATAATGGTGAATTTGTATGAGATCATCATTGTCAGAAATTATAATTAAGTTTACCTTAAGGATCTTGCATGTATTAATCCAGTGATGGACAAACTTTTTATAGAGGGGGCAAAAGGAAAGGAAATGCTCATCTGTCAGTCTGTTTCTAAGGCAACTCTTTTGAACTTTCATTGTATGGTATCCTATTCATTGTAGTTGTCAGATTAGGAATAATATCCCCAGGGCAAGATAGAACATTTCAGGTTCCCCCCACCCCCACATCTGGCCCACAGGCTGTAGTTTGCCCATCACTGTATTAATCAATACAGAGGATCCAAGGCATTAACAGAAACTATGTAAGACATTATTTTCTGTAAGTATTTACCACCTAAAAGAAGCTACCTATATAAAAATATTTACAATAGCTCTTTTTGTGGTTGCAAAGAACTGGAAACTGAAGGGATACCCATAAATTGGGGAATGGCTAAACAAATTGTGGTATATGATGGTGATGGAATGTTGTGCCATAGGAAATGATGAACAAGATGATCATCAAAAAGAAAGTCTGTCCTTATATGAAATGATGCAAATTAAAGTAAGCATAATCAGGAGAACACTGTACACAGCAACAGCAATAATGTATGGTGATCAACTGTGAATGACAGTATTCACTATTATCAACAAGGCAAGGATCCAGGACAATTCCAAGGGACTCTTGATAAAAAAGGATATCTACTGCTGTAGAAAGAACAGATGGAATCTGAATTCATATTTGAAACATATCATCTTCACTTGTTTTATTTCCTTCATGATTTTTCTCTAGTGTAAGCAATATGTGTCTTATTTCACATGACAAATATAAAAATATGTGTTAAATAATATATGTACAACCTATATCATATTACCTGCTTTCTTGGGGAGGAATTGGGGTGGGTGAGACCATGAATAGCAAAATGTCAGAAAACAAATATTAAAAATTATGTCAACTTGTAAAATAAAATTTGAATAAATTTTTTTTAAACCTTTGCCTTCTGTCTTATAATCAGTACTATATATTGATTCCAAGGCATAAGAGTGGTAAGGGCTAGGCAATGGGGATTAAGTGACTTGCCCAAGATCACACAATTAAGAAGTGTCTGAGGCCAGATTTGAACCTAGGGCTTCCCATCTTTAAGTGTGTTAAATAATTTTTTAAAATGACCACCTCCTGAATACCTAAGAAGATATTGCCTAGCATCAAAAATTATTAATCAGCAATCTACCTTCTGTTATAGGAATTGAGGAGTACCCTATCTTCAGTGTCCTTTTCCCTCTTCACTTCTCCTACTCAGTCCTCTCTCCTGGTCTGTTCTGAACATCTATGACCACTGAACCTTCCCAATTAACTCCCACCCCCAACCCATGGCAAAAGAGAAGTTGAGGCACATGCTGCATCCACATTTACAGAAAAAATTGCTAGTCTGGATGTGAATAGTGAATCTAAGAAACTACTCGACTTGTGGCTGAAATATCTGGCAATGGGGAGCCATTCAAACTATAAATGAATTCCAGAAAGGAGCTAGTCTCTTGGGTAAGAGACAGCTAATGAACATGGAAAAGTCTTCTTTTCTATGGGAAGACTTCTGAAATTAACAAGAATGTAGAATGGTACATTAGGGAATGCCCTGGATGAAGGATCTATTGACAAAATGGAGAAAAAGCTGAAGATGAATCTATGGTAGAAAGTACACATCAATAGAAATGAGGAAGCAAGGTATGTTGAGAACAGCTGTATGATGATACAAGGGAACAAGAAGAGGTACAAAAAATGAAGTCAGAAGCAGATAAAGACAAAGAAGTTGGAAGAGAAGATGAATGACAAGAAGTAATTGTGGAATTAGAAGAGACCAGAGAAAAGGCTAAAAAAGAGGCAACTGTGCATTTTGTAACAAGAGATTGTAAAAGTGATTAAAAAAAGGAAAGCCATGCATCTCTGAGGTGGAATCAGAACAAGCCCAGAAGAATCTGGAAGAAGTAACCATTAAGGAGGGACCAGAGTGAGGAGAATTCTGAAGAGGATTGCAACTGCCAAAACACTGCTCTCTGGACCTTGGATGGGTGAAGGTGTTGGGTGGTTGGTTGACCTTGTGAGAAACTGGCACTTCTGAACTCCAAAACTGGAGATTTTCTGGAGATAACAACTGCTACATTCACTCTACCAACTTCAATCATCAACTAAGAAGAGATTTGATATAGCAGTACACCATTTTGGGCCAAAGAACCTGGACTCCTGGGTTGAGCAGGCTCTTGAGACTTCCCAGAACCATCTTGATTCATTTACCCTGTAATTCCCCCCCATTTAGTTATTAGATTAATAAATAAAAGGTATTAGGGGGGTTTGAAGCAGTTACTGAGTTAAAAGCTTCAGAAGAGATCCAGTATTGCTCACCCCAGAAAGTGGTTCATATTTTGTAGAATAGCCAAACCTTTACCCTCAGTCCTGATTCCCCATATCTCCTTTCCCATGAACCCTAAGTTTACTTTATCTTCAAATAAATTCCTGTTCAGTAATATTAGTTATAGTGATTAGTGATTGGAATAGTGATCTTGAGGGGGGAAGTGTTGTTGGGTGTTTGAAGGGAGGACCAGAACAATCTACTCCATCTTGAGGGAAAACCCGATTGGGAAGGGGATGGGGGAGGCTTGACTGGACATTAGCAGCTCTGAATACTGGACAAAGTCCATTTGGGTCTCAAACGATTCCCAACATCCTCCTCCAAAAACTCCTCTATACCCTTTCCATTTTGGGGATCCCCCACTTGAATTACACCCTCAAAAGTCTTCCTAGTAGGAGGGGGAGTGAACAACTTTGGCCCACAAATTCCCACCCAAATAATATCATCACCCTCCTCATACAATTTGAATTGTGCCTCTGGTGTACCTGAGGATGCTGAAGCAGATATCTCTTGAAAAAAGGAGCCAGAAAGTAGCCATAGTCACTACTCATGATGGGAAGCCAGAAAATGGAAATGATTTATCCAAGGAGGAGACTAAAACAGAAATAGAGGGTGCAGGAAAAAGCGGGGGGGGGGGGGGAAGAAGGTAGTGATAAGGAGAGAAGACAGATCCAGAAATGCTCCTGAGTAGCTTCCTAGTCCTAGAAGAGCAGGGAAGACAAGGAAATAGATAAATGAGAGAAGAATTTGGTGGTAGAGACTGTGAAAGAAGATCCAGGAAAGGCCAATGTTGAAGAAGAGCCACCAGAGATTCCAGGAGAGGCCCAAATGGCAGCAGGATGGGTGGAGACCCAGGGAGAGCTAGAGAATGAGGAGAAGTCAAGAGATGTCCCTGCAAAGAGTCCAGTCAGTATACCTTCTGACACTGGTGAGCTGCTCCCTACAGAGAATGAAGCTGTAGAGGAGCTCACAGACACAGCAGAGAATGCAACTTCTGAGAACAAGTCTTCAGCCTATCCAGAAGTATAGAAGACTCAAAGGCAGCTAGAGATGGACCAGAGATGAGATATGTAATAAAGGAATAAAAGAGAGGAAAAAAGATAAGCTGAGAAGGAAGAGGAAGAAGAGGAAGAAGAGGAGGAAGAAGAAGAACATGACAAAGGTGGAAGAAGGAGAAAGTGATTCAGTGCTTGTAAATAATTTTTTCAAGAAAATGCAGATAATGACACTGGGAACCTAAAGCTCACCTGAAATATGTTAGACTTAAAATAGATGATTTTTAAGAGGAAGGAAACAAAAATACAACTCATGCAGCTCAAGTTCTCCTGAAACTAGAGGAAGTGAGCACTGAATTTAAAAATTACAGCCAGCCAATATAAGCTGGATCTATCCTAATCTTACAAGAGCTGGTACAGGAGGTTGTGTCTAAGTTGACTAAATCTCTGGACATCATTGAGAAGAGACTGGCTATGCCGAATGAAAGGATAAAGACAGCTGAAGCACCTTCTGCTCAGGATGAGAAAGAGATTGAGGAGCTCAAAGAACTGCTTCCAGAAATGAAGAATCAAAATTAATGAAGTTACCAAAAAGTGGGAATGTCATAGAGCTAGCTCTGAAAACTAACTACCTTTGTTCAGGCTACATCTGGCTTCATGTTGGAATTCTTTAGTCAGGGGACTTACAGCAGCCAGAAGACACTAAGAGAGTGTTGCTGCTACCTCCTCAAATTATGATTGACATTTCCCACTATATCAGAAAAAAGAGAAGAAACCAGAGAAAAGGTACCCCCAGAAAGATGAAGCCAAGAAACTCAAACAGGCTTCATTTCCGTACTGGCTGCTTCTGACTCTTTCCAGGTTTCCTCACAAGAACTCAGCTGGATTCTCACTCTGGAACATCCCTCCAACATGATAACATTGATCTCCCATTTGTGAGTTACTATCAAGACCTCCATTTTTAGGGATAGATCCAGACACAGTATTTGCTTTTCTTCCTGTCTATGTTTCTGATTCTTTTTGCCACTCTGTCTCTTTTATCGTTCCTTTGCTCTATCCAACCCCTCTTTCAACTCCTTTTATCTGTTGTCTTACCCCATTTAGAATATAAGCTCCTTGAGGAACAAGGACTTTCTTTTTTCCTTGTATTTGTATCCCCAGCACTTAGCACAAAGACTGCTATGGTAAAGACTTTTAATAAAAGTTTGTTCCCTGCCTATTATTTGCATGTTTTTTTATTCTTTAAATTATTATTATTTTTCATAACCTTCAGCCTCCTCAGACTGTCCCAAGGTCTTAGAATTTGGAATGTCCATGAAGTGATTCTTTGAGTCAGCCTTAAATATTCTTATAGAGACCTAATATAGACTTTACTAAAAACCACATTCCCAATAGTAGACCCAGCACTGATTCCATTAATTACATTCTATTTTTCATGTGGACTCACAGCTTTGTAGTTTTGGGAGGGACTTTTAGAAATTGACCCACTGCTTTAAGGGTGATAATACTGTATCAGGAAGAAAAAATCATTTTGAGGAATCTTGCCAATATAGCTTGTTTATATAAAATTCAAATACTAGATTTAAATGTCCAAACAGTTGGTATAGATCTCTTTAAATTGGGGTTTCTTTTATATGTAGCCTGTGAACTTGTTATTTTAAAACACTCTGCTAACTATATTCCAATATAAGGTGTTTCCTTTGTAACTCTATGTATTTTATTTGGTTCATTTAAAAATATTATTCTGAGAAAGGGGTCCATAGGTTATGCCAGAACATCTAAGGGATCCCTAGAACAAAAAGGTTAAGAACTTCTTGCTCCAAATAAAGGGATACTTTGCAGGCTAAAGTCAATTATTGCTGCCAGCAGAGGGCCTTCTCTGTCTTACATAAAAGCTTTAAAACTGCGAACATTTTAAAGCTTCCACCTCTTCCCAGTTCTTAGTAGGATATAAGTCAGCTGATAGCAAAGTGGCCTAATCTTCTTTTTCATCAAAAAGTGAGTAGAACAAAATCTGAAATATGCAAAGGTGTTTTTTTATTTGGGGATGGCAGGGAGGTATGGGTGTCCCAATAATAAGTTGTAAGTTCTTTTTGAAAAATGAATGAAAACATTATTTCATGACAATCTCAGACAAGTTTTAAGAGATCTCCTGAGAAAAAATGGAGAATTAATTAAGTGCTTCTAAAGGTCAAATTATACCAAACCAATATTGTAGTGCTCTGAAAATTTTTGTTTGTAAATTTTAAAATAAATTTGTTTCTTCTTAGAATCTTTAATGTGGTCTATCTCTTGACCAAATACTAATGCAAAAATGCTTTCAAAGAACAAGCTGCTTGGAAGAATGAAGAAGATGTATGTACATACATCTTCTTCATTCTGCTTTGTACAAGTATATACATACATAAAAATAAAGCATCCTTCAACCTTCCTGATGAGCAGGGTAGGCAGAACAAACTGACAGTGGAACAGTCTTCTTTTCCAAAATGGAAATCTTGAAGGCTGATAGATTGTTTTGTGTTTAGAAAGAACAAAAACAAGGAACAAGTTGGTTTCTGTATTCCTGCTCATTTGACCAGTTTTGACCGCAGAATTATTCATTTATTAATAGCAAAACTTAAACCTAACATCTTTTGTTCTGAATATAGAGTGCAAATTGAGTTGGAATGTAGGTAAGTTTTTTTCCTTTTTAATGAATTATAGACTGGACCTGTGGTTTCATTTGCTTAGGAAACTGTATCCTCTACTAGAGTAGGTAGATCTTTTCTTTCTTTTTCTTCCTTCCTTCCTTCCTTCCTTCCTTCCTTCCTTCCTTCCTTCCTTCCTTCCTTCCTTCCTTCCTCCCTCCCTCCCTCCCTCCCTCTCTCTCTCTTCCTTCCTTCCTTCCTCCCTCCCTCTCTCTCTCTCTTCCTTCCTTCCTTCCTTTCTTTTTTAAATCCTTCAACACAGAATCACACCTAGTTATCTTTGCCATAACAAAAATTTCTGTGATCTTTCCAGAATATAAAAATAGGATGGAAAAGATTCTATATTTAAAGGAACAGAGGAAAGAGTGAAGGAATTTACCAAAATCTAAAAACAAGAATAGTCCTCTTGGGGACAGCCAGGTGGCTCAGTGGAGAAAGCCAGGTCTAGAGACAGGAGGTCCTAGGTTCAAATCTGTCCTCAGACACTTCCTAGCTGTGTGATCCTGGGCGAGTCACTTAACTCCCCATTGTCCAGCCCTTACCACTCTTCTGCTTTAGAACCAATACAAAGTAATACACAAGTACTGATTCTAAGATGGAAAGTAAGAGTTAAGGGGGAAAAAAGACAAGCATTCTCTGAACTTGAAAATGTGAATAAATTTTATATCCCTAAAAGATAAAATCAGTTTGAAATGTACAGCAATAACTATTTCATTGGTTTTCTATTTCAACTATCGGAATTTTGTTGCTTCTCTTAATATGTAATCTGGAGAGCAATAGCAGAATATGCAGGGCATTCTCTGAGTAGTCTGAGGCATCAATAGCAAGTGACAGGGTAGCTACATTGTCAGTACCCAGAGGATTGTTGCACATAAACACTGCTGGAGGTCTGTTCCCCTCTTTACATGTGAGGGATGTGTTTAATCTATCCCTCTGCACCCTGCCCATTACACATTGAAAGTAGCTAAGTAGTTGTTACCTTGTTAGTAAATAATAACGGAAAGCTATCAGATAAAACTCTCAATCTATTTTAAAGCTCACTAGGCTATACTTCCAGGCAGGCAAAAGCCAGTGGGCATTCCTGCTCAGAAAACACACCTCTAGAGAGCATTGTCAACATCAAAAAGGTCTAAGAGTCATTGAATTCTTTAAATGTTTCTGGAGGAGTCTACCCACATTTTTGGCTTCCTTGATCACAGAAATGAAAAAAAAAATGCAGTTAATGAACCGAAAGGCAGGAATATTGTTAAACTGATATATCATATTGTCACATTTCAGGATACCTAAATTTGAGGAAAGAAGGAAGCCATCAGTCAGTTAATTAAAATATATATAATTAATATTTATTAATAATATATACACTATTAATTATTAATAATAAAATATCTAATTAATCACTTACAATGTGCCAGGGATTTTGCTCACCTTCGAGAAGCTTACAATCTGATGGAGGAGACAATATTTAAATTACTAGGTACATATGTGCTATATAGAAAGTACATGAAAAACAAACTCAAAAGGGAAGGAATTAGTAGTGAAGGGATCCACAAGAGGCTTCTGGTAGAAAGTGCACTATAAAATGAGGCACCCCCAACCTTTCAATGGAGATCCCAAGATCCTGTGGGAGGGAAGGTAGGAGTGAGTTCAGAGACAGACTCCTTACTAATATTTTTAAGGAAGATAAGAAAACTAAGCAGGAGAGGTTTGAGGAATAGCCAGAACAATGATGCAAAGATGGGAGATGGAAATCACATGTGAGAAACAGCAATTAAGTCAATTTAGCTGGATCCTAGAGTTTGTGGAAGGGGCTGCTAGGTGGTGGAGTGCCAGACCTGGAGTCAGGAAGATTTGATTTTCTAAGTTCAAATCTGGCCTCAGATACTAGCTGTATTACCACGGTCAAGTCACTTAATTATTTCTCAGTTCTATTATTTGCAAAATGAACTGGATAAGAAAATGGCAAATCACTCCAATGTCTTTGCCAAGAAAATCCCAAAAGGGATTGCAAAGTGGAGCTAAATTTTACAAATGTAAGGGGGGAGAGAGAGAGAGAGAGAGAGAGAGAGAGAGAGAGAGAGAGAGAGAGAGAGATATGGGAAGGAGGGGAAGGAGTCAGGTTTTAAAAGGCTATAAATACCACCTCCCCATTTTTTTTCATATTTGATGCTGGAAAGTAATAGAGAGACACTGTGGCTTACTAACTTCAGGGTGATCTCACTCCTGTAAAGTTTCTTGGCAATTGAGTGGAGGATGGATTAGAACGTGAAAAGACTTAGAACAAGAAGACCAAGTAGGAGGCTATTTGTAGTAATCTAGGTAATATATAATGAGGGTCAGAGCTGTATGAATGAAGAGAAGGGGATAGAGAAAAGAAATATTAGCAGGTAGGAATAAGATTTAGAAATATATTGAATATGTAGGGAAGGGAGAAGCTGAGGATAGGACCAAGGTTATGAACCTATATATATGGGATGATAGTGGTACCCTTAGTTGGAAGGTTTTAAGGGGAAAGAAAATGAGTTTGTTTTGTATATGTTGAATTTGAGATGCTTGTAGGACATAGGTTTTGAGATATACAAGTCATTTGGTAATACAGGATTATAGCTCAGGAGAATCAATAGGACTGGATATATGTAAGGATGATAATTGAATATATGGAAAATAAATGAGATTATCAAGTGACTGTGTTTGCTCAATTCCAAAACCTGAGGAATGTTTTCAGTTCTGAATAACTCCAAGAAAAAGTTATTCAGCAAAAGTGAATATAATTCTATATAAGGAATAATGAATTTTTTTTATGAAATAGATGTGTAAACCTTCTTATTGAAAATCAGAGTTTGTAGAAACTTGGAATTCCAAACATAAGAGTTAAGAGAAACAAATGATGCCTCTTTTAACAGTGAGGAGAGGAAAGAAGTTGCATGAATATTTTAATGTAGGAAACAAACAAACAAATTAATTTAAAATTTAAAAAAGAGAAAAGGCAAACATGAAAGAACAATGATGAAATATTAAACGATTATAAATTGTTTACATTCTACTATGGGGAGATGATGGTCCCTTCTGAATCTTATTATCACCTGGAGTCAAAGAGGGTTTAGATAAGGCCTGGGAGTAGGTCTTTTAAGTCTTAATCATTTTAAGAGAAGAATAAAAAGAGAAAATATAGAGGAATATGCTGGGAAGGGGAGGGAGAAGAAGGTAAAGAAGAATTATCTCACATAATGAGAGGATGCAATTAGACATATATACAAATAAGGAGTTTTTTTTGGAATAGGGAACGGCTAGATATTGAACCTATCTCACGTGAATTGGTTAAAGGAGAAAAGAATGCACACACAAAGATTTAGGTACAGGAGTACATTTTATTCACCAGTTAAATAGGAGGGAATAAAAAGAAGGAAATAAAAGGAGGGAATATTAAGGGATGGAGTAGCTCAAAGAAAAACAAACTCTAACTAAAGATATAAAAATTATAATTTTCTTTGAGTTGGTAAAGAATTGGAATCTGAGGGAGTATCCATAAATTGGGGAATGGTTAAACATGTTATGATATATATAAATATAATGGAATACTACTTTGCTGTAAGAAATAAAGAAAGAGATAGTTTTAGAGAAATTTGGGAATACAAGTATGAAGTGATGAAAAGTAAAGTGAACAAAACTAGGAAAACAATGTATACAATGACAACAGCTTGATAGACAAATGATTTTGAAAGAATTAGGGACTTTGATCAATGTAATTCCAGAGAACCACTGACAAAACATGCTATCCACTTCCTGATAGAGAGGTGAGAAACTCAGAGTGCAAAAATGAGACATTTTTTGGACATGTCCAATGCAGAAATTCCATTTGTTTGATTATATGTTTTAATGGAATTTTGTTTTTCTTTCATGCACATTTCTTATGAGGGGAGAGAAAGAAGGTAAACTTTTGCTAATTAAAAAAAAAGTAAAATATAATTTTAAAAAAGAACATATTGGGGGCAGCTGGGTAGCTCAGTGGAGTGAGAGCCAGGCCTAGAGACAGGAGGTCCTAGGTTCAAACCCGGCCTCAGCCACTTCCCAGCTGTGTGACCCTGGGCAAGTCACTTGACCCCCATTGCCCACCCTTACCAATCTTCTACCTATGAGACAATACACCGAAGTACAAAGGTTAAAAAAAAAAAAAGAACATAATGAAGCAAAGATTCAATGCAGCAATACTCCTTCAAGGTTAGACAATGTTTTATATCTGTACGATCTTGAGAAAATAACTTCTCTGGGCCTTAGTTCTCTTATTTGTAAAAGAAAAGTTTTAGATTGCATAACCTCAGAAGTATAGCTTTAGATCTATGATCTCATGAGTAAAACCTGTAAGATCTAGCATATATCTTTAAAAACCCCATTTAAAAATTATGCATTTTCTTTCCCTATCACTCCTCTCCAAATGAACAATTTCAAAAAAATAAATCCATCTTATACATATGAATTGATAGTCCATGTCCAAAAATGAGTCAATCACCTCTCTTTTAGGAGGCGGGTAGCATACTTCTTGTTTGTTCCTCAGGAATCATGGTAATTCCATTGAATTGATCAGAGTTCTATATTTTTTCAAAGTTGTTTTTCTTTATGATGCTGATATTGTATAAATTGCTTTTGTCTGCATCAGTTTACAGAGTTCTTTCTAGTTTCTCTGAAAAAATAAACATTTAATAATTTCTAATGGAGAAATCATATTCTATTACATTCATATGAAAAGGAGTGCTACAGATATTTTTTTACATGTGGGTTTCCCCCCCCCCCACCCCTTTTTATTGATCTCATTTGGGTATATGCTATGTAGGGGTATTACTGAGTCAAAGTATAGGTACAGTTTAATACCTTTTGAGACAGAGTCCCAAATTACTTTCCAGAATAGCTGTACCAATTCATAGCTCCACTAATAATACATGAATAAGTCTATTTTCCTGAAGAATCTTTCTCATTTATAATTTTCCTGTTTTATCATCTGTGCTAATTTGATGGGTATAATAAGGTGGTACCTCACAGTTGCTTTAATTTCAACTTCTATAATTATCAATAATTTGGAGAATTTTTATATGGTTGTTAATACCTTGGATTTCTTCCTTTTGAAAACTTTTAGTTCAATTTTTTAAACTTTTTTAAATTGGGAAATGTCTCCTTTTGTTAAAATTTGAATCAGTTTCTTCTGTATCATAAATATGAGAGCTTGCAGAGCAAATTGCTACAGATATTTTCCTGGTTAACCTTCTCCTTTCTAGTTTTAACCACATTTCTTTATGAAAAAATTAATCTTATGAAATTAAAATTGACTATTTATCTTTTATAATTCTCTGAAGTCTTTCTTTATTCCTAGATCTGAAACATAACTTCACCCTTGTTCTTCTAATTTGCTTCTTATGTCACTTTTTATGCATACATTAAATATCTTTTGGGAGTTTATTTTAGTATATGATGTGAGATTTTGGTCTCAACCTAATTTCTACTAGATTGCTTTTGCTGTTTTTCCTAGAAGTTTTGGTCCAATAGTGAGTGTTTCCCCTAGTAACTCGGGGGTGGGGGTGTTGGGCCTTTGGATCTGTCAAATGTTATGCTGCTCTTTGTTTCTTTATGTTGAATACTTAATTTATTTTACTAATTAGCTTTCTTTTTTTTTAAACCAGTACCAAAGTATAGCATGAGATTTGCATACCCAGGCCACTTTGTTTCTCAATTTTCTTATTTTTCATTTCTCACATTTCACTTTTTAATCTCACATTACCTGAGATTCTTGAACTTTTGAAGCTCTGGATTTATTTGTACATGATAGGTACCCAAATAATATGTGCTTGTTTATCAATTAATGCCTTTTATGTGATAATAGACTAACTTGGAATGCAACAATCAGAAACAATTTTTCATTTTGAGTTAGGTGCTAGATAAGGACAAAAGGTATGGTAAGAGAATTGGATTAGGGAGGACAATGAACAAATGAAAAGATGGATTTACAAAGGCAATACACATATGCAATTACAACTTTTTGACACATCCTCCCAAAAGTACTTTTGGAGTCCAGGACAAAGTAGGCTCAAGTTTAAAAAGTCCATTTGGCAAAGGGAGCACCATAGAGCTCCAAGTTGTTGGAAATTCCTTTTCTCTTGTTCATGGGGTGCTCAAGGAATTATCTTTCTGCACCAGGAATCTTTCTTTCTGCCCTGGGTCCCCAGTGAAGACTCTTGAATTCAGATAATGTGGAGATATTTATAAGACACTTGAGAAAATGGAGAAACCCTTAAAATCCTCCTTAAGCCTACTCCAACCATTCCATGCTCAAATGGTCCTTTTCTGACCAAAGCTGAGGAAGGGGAAAATGAAAGGGGTAAAAACCCTCAGCAATGTGCTACGAGGCCATTCATGCTGCAATTTCTTGAATAAATGGCTTTTTCACTTTGGAATTTATAGACAATTTCTGGGACGTGGCCCAGTTTCCTTGACATATACAAACATAATTCTTGGATAGTATCACTCTCTTTTTGAGGACTCTTCCATGCTTAGTAGAAGATCTATGAGACTGTTTGATTGGTTAGGTATCTTATCACTTTTTTTAAAGTGGGGTGTGCTTGAGTGAACCAGTCATTTCACTTGTTACATACACAGAAATATTTATTATCTATCTTAGAGTAAAATAGTACTTTGTAGTTATTTATATATCATAGATTTTTCTGTATGTATGTATGTATGTATGTATTTTTTAAACCCTTAACTTCTGTGTATTGACTTATAGGTGGAAGAGTGGTAAGGGTAGGCAATGGGGGTCAAGTGACTTGCCCAGGGTCACACAGCTGGGAAGTGTCTGAGGCCAGATTTGAACCTAGGACCTCCCGTTTCTAGGCCTGGCTCTCAATCCACTGAGCTACCCAGCTGCCCTGTATGTATTTATAAATAAATCTTTGTCTACCTTTATATAAATTGTTCATTCTTTCTCTAAGTACATATATCATATACTTGATATGAATATTTATACGATAAATTGCAATAGAGAAGACCACCATTTATCCAAATAACGCTTTGTTCTGAAGAAGTGAAAATTTCTGGGATGTGAAATCAAGAAAAAAAAAAGGAGGGATTGAATGTAGGATGTGAGATTGAATGAATGATGACTTGTTTCCCAGTAGTTGGCTCTTCTCCTCTTCCATCTATACAATGGAATTAAGGTTAGTTAGAGAGTTTGTATCCTGTGGGGAAGTCCTTGGATCTTTCTGGCAACCATAGATACGTGATAATCGTATTTCATCTCTACACCATTTTGTGGGTTGGGAGGGTAGGAATGAGCTCTCATTCATGTTCTTAAAACCATATTTTACAAATTGTGGTATCTGATGGTGATGGAATATTATTGTGCTGTAAGGATTGATGTTCTGGAGGATTTCTATATGAACTGGGAGAACCTCAATGAACTGATGCAGATGAAATGAGCAGAACCAGGAGAACATTATACAGAGAAATTAAAACATTGTGGAACATTCCAATGTAATGGACTTTGCTTCTAGTAGCAATGCAGCAAGCCAGGACATTACTGAAGGACTTATGTAAAATATTGTTCTCCACATTGAGAGAAAGAACTATGGGAGTAGAAATGCAAAAACAAAATGTATGACATCACTTATCACATGTCTATATGGGTATGTAATTCGGGGTTTAGGCTTTAAAAGATTGCTTTTTAGCAGGGCTGAATAATATGGAAATAGGCATCAAGTGATAACATTTGTACAACCCAGTGATATTGCTTGTCAGCTCTGGCAAGGGGAGGGAAAGAAAATGAATCATGAGAAACATGGAAAAATATTAAAAAAAAGAAAAAGCATATTTTATAACTCTTTCACAAGAACATTTTTTAAGTCATCCATGACCACCTGCAACATAATGAGTAGGAATGAGATAAAAGAAGAATAATAAGGATCAAATACTCAAAAATAAGTAAAATTATTTAGAATTCAGATTTTCTGAAGAGAAGAGGCCAGGAATCTCTGTATCCTTTGACAAACTGTAGTGAAAAATTGAGGTTTCTGTCAGTACAAACCAGGCTGTCTTGCCTTTGTTTTAACTTCTGATATAATTTTTTAAAAATCAAAAGAAATTAAACATGAACTGGATATGAGAAAAAAAAGCATCAACTTTGTAGCTACATATAGAGGTTTCGTGAGACCTCGTATATTCTTTAATATTCTGCTTCAACAAAGCCGGGAGACGAAGTGTGAAGAAGAAATTCATTCATCTTGAAAGGTTTCACTTTACAAGGCTTCAAAAACTGTAGAATCGCATTCACAAGCGATTCAAAGGCTGACCCCTTCTGGCGAACAGAGGTGATTACAGCACTCTAAGACGCTAGCTTTAGCTTTCCCAGGAGAGGGGGAGTTTCAGAAAAGAGCTAATACTTTAGTGAAAGCAAACTGAGTCTGACCTAGATTCAATCGTATGTTTTCATATGTTAACAGTGCATAGAAGACTTTGAACATTCAAGTCCCTCCGCAATTCATCTCCAACTTCCTTCTCTAGCCTTATCTTACTTTTTTGCAGTTATACATCCATTATTCTAGTCAAATTGCGTTATTCAGCATCTCCCATTCTTATCCTTCTCTTGCTTATCTCTCTGTGTTTCTGTTCTTCACACCATCCCTCATGACTGCAATGGTCTTGCTTCCCAGCTCTGCTTTTTGAAATTATTCTTTCAAAGATCTAATATTTCGATGAAGCTTTTTCTGATCTGATATTTTAGTCTGTTAAAATCCCTGTGGATGACAAATCTTTTCATGTTTGTATCCTTTAGACTTTAGCACAGTGATTTGAATCTAGTAAATGCTAAATTGAATGCAGTCTGAACATCTCCCATCTCCCACACCAGCCCCAGTCTGCCATTTTCCCTCTGGATGCTCAACGTCCCTGCCTGGGGTTGTGGATCACATTATAGCTTCACGTAGCTCAGATTCTCTTTTTCTGGTTCTCCCTCACTCCCACCCACATGCCCCTTCTGTTTCCAGCTAGAGTTTCCTTAGCTAGTCAGCTCCCCACCTTTCTCCATCCGCTCTGCTTTGGATCACAATTTTTGGCTACTGAACTTTGTCACAAGTCCAGGGTACCAGTGTTGTGTAATTTTTTCTAACCACGGGTACACAAATTATAAGCAAAATATCCAAGCCATAAAGAAAGATAGGTTTATTGGGGGGTGGGGGTGGGGGTGGTCCCACAACAAAGCTGAATCCCTGGTCATGACTAGAGGACCTGAAGCACTGTGAGAGACCTTCTTTTATATCCCCAAAGAATTAGACAACTTTTATACCAGTAAAAAATAGTACAAAATAGTCATATTCCTCAAAGAATAGAGACACCCAGAAGCAATTTCATTGGTTAGGTCAACTAGGAAGCACCCCTTATTTGTTCTTGGGTTAGGTCAATTAGGAAGCACCCCATATTTGGTGCTAGAACTCTTTTGACCATGAGTTAAGAATCACTTGATGAAAAAGGGGGAAGCAGTGATGCCTGGGCTAACAGTGGGTGGTCCCAGGTTCTGAACTAATAGTCAGGCATCCTGACATATAATGGATCACAAGTTAGGGCGCCTGATATAGCAACTTTGAAGTGTGGAGCTGACACTAAAAAAACTGCAAAAGCAGTTATTTCCTTAACCCAAAACCTTAATGCTTATACCAAAATATTCACAAAAGCCTGCTAAAATCATGACTTATGCTAACTATCTTAGAATTACAATTATGATCATCTCAAGACTACTGATAACATTAAAATCTAATCTTCATATAAGGGGGGGGGTTTCTCTCACACTAGAGATACTTCACTGGTTTTCCTGAGCTTGGCTATAAACCTTCCCTCTTTATTTTTTCATTCCTTCCAGTAGCAATCCCATCCAGAAATGCCTCATCCATTTGTAACTATATTTTTAGAGTTCACTGACCCATCTCTTGACATCATTATATTATTTTGCATAAAGATGTGTTTCTTTTGGAGCCATTTAAATACATTAGATGGGCTATAACTGTAATGCACACTTATTAATATAGAAAAAAGTGCTAAGTAATTCAGACGGGCTTGTTCAGGGCAGGCTTTTTTTTTTTTTTTTTTTTTTTTTTTTTTTTTTTTTGAAGATCTAAAGTGGGGTTAGATGGCTATTGGATTAGGAAAGATGGGAATGAAGGAAAAGTTAACCTAGACTATTGTTTGGCCCCAAAATTTTATTTACCTGTCAATTAGTATCTATTTATCTATCTAGTTATATATTTATAGCAGCTAGATTGCACAGTGAGTAGGATACTGGGCTTGGAATCAGAAAGATCTGAGCACAAATCTTGTCTTAGACACTTCATAGCTATGTGATCCTGGACAAGACACTTAACTCCTATTTGTCTCAGTTCCTCATCTTTAAAAATGAGCTGGAAAAGGGAATGGCCAAAAGTCTAGTATCTTTGCCAAGAAACTAACCCCCTCCCCAAAAAGGGGTTACATAAAGTCTAAAATGACTGAAACAACAACATCCATATGGTTATCTATTTATTTAGTTTGTCTATTTGTTTATTTTTTTTGTCCAAAGTGTTTCGAGCAAGTATGATAGATTGCCTCTACTGTCTAGGAACATAGGGATAGAGGAAAGAAATGTTTCTAGGGTCTGCCTTTGGGAAAATCAAACCCAAATTTCTATTGTTTGCCTGGTTTGTAATTTCTTTTTTCTTCTGAATGTAATAGTTTTATTTAAGCTTAAGGAACATGCTGCAGAAGACTGCTTTTTAGCTATCATTCAGAAATTATCTTTGGAAGATTTGGTTTAGTGAAAGGTTTGAATCAAGTAATTTTCTTAAAATAGGAGCTTATGAGACTTCTTAAGTTTGTTCTTTTGTTTTACTTAGACTACAAAATAATTTGCTAGAAATAGGTTTCTTAAAAAGTTAATACTTTTTTTACCTTTTAAACGTGCTTTTTGTAAATTCTGTGTAGAATAACTGGGGTGGCAAAACAGATTGATTTAGGCAAAGGAAAGAGATGTTGATAAAGGAAATGATTTAAGATGGAGAGAAGCTTGCAGTGAGGTTACTAGTGAGTTAGTAGTCAACTCAGAGTGGTGCTGAGTTTACTTATTCTAAATATAGGTATTGTGAAAAAGGAATTCATCTCCCTTTGTTTTTTTTTAATTTAATTAATTGGGGACTTGGACTTCCCCTCCTTTCGTTTTAATTTAATTTATCAGGGACCTGGAGGTCCTTTACCATTGAGATGTACAGGGATAGACCAGCCCACAGTGAAAGGAAGTAGAAACCAATGAGACAGGAAATTGATCCCACAGGCACTGCTCCTCCCCCAGGTGGTACCAGGCAAATTAAGGAACTATTATTGGTTCCTGAGATGTGATGTTAGAGGGCTAGTGGGTGGATTAAAAGGGTTTATAAAAGTATGACCAGAGGTCTGAGCAGTCATTCCTGGGTTGGTGACTCGGGCTAAAGAGACTCAAATTCGGACTTGGGTGCAGGTGGCTCTTGCTGAAAGGACTCTCTGGCTCTGGTGACTATGAAGGACATTCATTCTTGAGTTGGTGACACTCTTGCTGGAGACACTACTGAGCTGGTAACTCTTGCTGAAGGGAGATACTTACTCTGGGGACTCTTGCTGAAGAGACTCTCGCAGACTTCTGGCTGGAGATTGGAACCCTGTCAGGGATGAGCTTTGTTTCAAAAGAATGACACTCAGGGTGGTAGACTAGGCAACTCTCTACTTCCTTCCTACATTTCCCTCTCTTTACTAGCTCTACTTTGATTAAACTAAATTGTTAAAGCTACTAATAGACTCATAATTTATTTTTAATTATTATAATTTGGTGACCTTTTTTAACTATTACAGTATGACTTAAAAAAAAAGCAGTGAAAGAATACAGATGAATACCATGTTAATGAGAACTAAATGGCATTTTGAGATTTGTGGTTCAGACAAACAAGCATTATCTTCTGAGACCTGAAAACAATTTGAGACAATCAAGATCTTTGAATTAGAAGGTGAAATTAAGTCAAACCTGGAATATATTAAAGTAGCATGCTTTTCAGAGATTGAGAAGTAGAGACCCAAAAGTTGAGATACAGTAATAGTGTGGGATACCATCACTAGTCCTCCTTGTTGTTTTGCCTGGTTTCAATACTATGGAACACCTCCCAAAATCTTCCTTTGTAGAAGGCATACATTAGACATTCAACTTGCTCTATTATGAATCTGCTGCTCTGCTAGGTTTCAATTTCATGGTACAAGATACCCCTTGCTTTCCTCTTTCATGCAGTGCCTTCCCCCATTAAACTTTAAGCTCTTTGAAGGCAGAGTCTTTTTTTTTTGTCTCCCCAGTGGCTTACGAGCTTAATAAATATTTAGTTGAATTATTAAAAACTGAATTAAAGATAAGGGACACCATAGGAACAATAAGTAAAGGGAGAAAATTAAAGAAGAGATTAAAAGGAGAAAATGAAAGGAAGATCATCAACCTCCTCCTCTGCCACAAGCATCTCAGGGCAGAATATTCTGGCTGAAGCTAATAGTTGTAGAGCAGTTGACAAAGACTGAAGAAATGTCTTCCCCTTGCAAAAAAGTCTGTTCTTTTCCCAACTTCCCCTTTTGACATATGTAGTAGTAAGTTATACTCTAATATATTCTATTCTCTCTTTTTACCTGATTTTTTTCTGTATCCTGATTTTTACTTCAACTGAAAAGAGGCCAGTGGTTATCTAGAGAAAAACATAAATTTAAATTAGGACAGCGAACAAAATCTTTTCTTGAATGTTAGTAATTTTCCTAGTTGAGAGCTCTAAGCTATTGTGATTGCCCTACTAACTTTTTCTCTGATATAAACTTGAAAACAGCAGAAGAGGGGGCCATGAGGATTTGGGAGTGCATTATATTGCTAAAAAAAAAATTGAACCATTTGTGGTAAGAGGATGTAACTGATTACATCTTTAGGGATAAGTGGCTATAGATGAGAAAGCCAAGAGAAATACTACCAGACAAACTATACTCCCCATATATACCCAAAGGAATGGGTGTTATATCTGCATAAAGTTGGCTCAACCAAAAAACTCATTTTTCAATTAGGCTTTAGAGTTTACAAAGTGCCTTCCTCACAATGATTTTGTGAAATAGAGAATATAAATATTATCTTCATTTTGTATAGGAGGAATTTGAGGCCCAGAAAGGGAATGGCACTTGTTTAGGGTCATTTGGCTAATTGGAGTGGAGATTTGAACCTAGGATTTCTGACAACTTCCCTTTTTTAACTTTTTAAAAAACAAATCATTGTTAATATGGTTACAATAAAACTGAAAAATTCACACTGCAACATTTTTTGATCAATTGCCTATTTATAATACTTTTCCTGGTGACACATGCATTTCCAAAGTCATTGTATTTAATGCTACATTTTTGCAAAATTAATTGTTATACCCTTCTATCAGAAGTTCAAGGCAGCTAGGTGGTGCAGTAGATAGAGTATTGGGCCTGGAGTCATGAAGACTCATCTTCCTAAGTTAAAATATGGCCTCAGAAACTAGTTGTATGACCCTGGGTATGTCACTTAACCCTATTCGCCTTAGTTTCCTCATCTATAAAATGAGTTAAAAAAGAAAATTGAAAACCATTCTAGTATCTTTGCCCAGAAAAACCCAAATGGGGACACAAGGAGTGGACTCTACTGAAATGACTAAACAACTCTCTCCTTTTCTATTATATTTTTCTAACAAACATTTGTTATGTACCTATTCTGTGAGATATGTAAAATACGCATGGAAATATGAAGACAAAAAATGAAATACCTCCTACCCTCAAGTCTACAACACTGATAGAAAATATACAAATTGGGTCGATGTTGGTATGCCCAAGAGAATTGATGAAGTCAAGATTTGTTATAGACCATTCATAGTTGACACTAGTTTTTGGATTTGTAAAGTGAGGTTGGAACTGAATATAAAGGTTCATCTGCAGAGAGTTGATATCTGAAATCATAATACTGATTTAAATTTTTTTCCCATGGATATAACACATTTTTGTAATTTTAATTTTATTTTTTTTTCTGAATTAAATTCTTAAAGGGGAGAATAAAAAAAGAAGGACATTCGATCAAGAACAGAACCTTGGGAATAGACCAGTAATGAAGACAAAATAGGTATACCTAAAGTAATAGATGGGAGAACCCGGCATGGCTAGAGTTCCTATTATTGGGGAAGTGGAGGCTGGATCTCTGCAGTTTGCTTGGGAATTTCCAGCTGCAACAGAGCTAAAGTTGCCTGGGTTTCCATACCAAGTTCGAGACCAATAAAGGAAGCCCTGGGAGCAGAGGACCTCCTAGGATGCCTAAGGAGGAATGAGCCAGCTCCAATCAGAAAACCTGACCAGATTAAAACTGTGCCAATTAGTAAAGGGATGGGGTCTTGAGTGACTGTTACACTTCCAACCTAGGGGAGAGAGGAAGGCTGAGCCTTAAATTATCCCTTTCGTACCTCCACCCCCAAATTAAGTAGAAGAATATCACCAAAAAGAAGCAGGGGTTTAGGCTCCACTTGAATTCAAGATTTTAATATTGAAATTATTCTTCTGATACCTCATTTTGGCCTACAGATAAATCTGTCTGTTCCATTCGAGCACAAGTTTGGCAGTGTTATCAAGATGGAAAGGTTTCCAATATGAGACTGGCTATAGACTGCTCTCCAAAGACCAACCTGGATAAGTTCTGAGGAGCCTCATTGCCAGAAGGCTAAATTAACCCTCAGGAAATTATTATTATTATATATTTTGTCCATTCTAACTCATGAAACTGTCCACTTAGGGATAGAAAATGTGTGCTTGATATTAGGACACAGTATCCCTGCTGATGAAATCAAGAATCTAATGGATTTTAAAGTAAAGGATAGTTGGAGTAAACTTGACTTACAAATTATTCAGATGGTGGTTTATGAATTTTAACATAGAAATTCATGTAATCTTCAGGAAATTAAATGATATTTTTGAGATTCTAGTTAACTTCTAATGGCAGAAATCCAAGTCAGAGATCAGAAAAAGTAAAAAACAAAAAGCAACTAAAAATGTTAATGCAGTAGAAGATCAGTATCTCCTACTATCTGGTAACAGGAAATAGGCTTTATTTATTAAAACATGTGTACCTGAGAGAGGCAGGAAATAAAAATCCGTTATTTATTCAGCAGCAGCAAATGTTTTCCTCACTAAACTTAAATATTACATACACCCACAACTGTTAAGTAGTAAAGAGGATTAATTTGATTTTTATCTCTTCTCTCTGACTAGTGAACTGGATAATGAACAATGAAATACTTAAAAAATGGATAGCAGAAGGGCTAAGATAAAAAAGCTTAGAACCTTGATCCTCTATAAACTAAATAAACAGCCCCTGAATAATTGAGAATATGTCAGAATGGGAAACAGACAAATACTATCTACGGAGTCACATAAACTATAAATCTATAGAATTATTCAGAAACTATGTGACAACATTCTGATCACTTTGTTTCAAAAAGAATATTTCAGAGATTGAAAGGATGCAGCAGAAAACTACAGAAATGATTCAAATTTGGTGCTTTTTGAATAGTCTTGCATGCCGCCTGCACCCCTTTGAAAAGACTGAATATTGAATTCAGCAGCCTTCTCCAATGATGTGCTGGTAAACGTTTAAGAAGCAGCACTCCCCCTAGCCCCCCCCCCCCCCCATTCCAAATGTATTCAGAACATACTTTAATACTTAATCTGTATTATTCATATTTTATCCTTTACATTAAGTCTAGACAATCAACAAAATGAGAAATCAAGGTCCATTTTGTAGCATTTGCTTATTTCTAAGGTGTAATTCTTACACTGAAAATTTAACAATCTGTTCAGTGCTTTAGCACCCCCTTGCTTTTCACCACTTTTTTGGTAGTGGAAACAAGAAGGTATGGGAACTCAAATAAATAAGAGATCATTTTGGAGGTGGAAATCAGGGGCCTGATAACCAGGTTCCTAGAATTACTAACTACCAGAGAATATTGTTCCTTATGAGTATTAATCTTCAAGCTGGGAAACATATCATAAAATCTCAGATATACATATATACATTTTTTTGTTTGTTTGAATCTGCTTCCTAACTATCTTCACTCTTCTTTCTGAATCTTATAATAGTAAACACTGATATTAATATAGCACTATTAAGTTTATAGAATAATAATAGTAATAATGATAATAAACATTTGCTTAGCTCCTATTTTGTGCAAGTACTTTAAAATAAAAACATTTGCACAGAAGCAGTGAGATGGCTTAGTGGATTGAGAGACAGGTTTAGAGAAAGGAAATCTGGGGTTCAAATATGGCCTCAGATACTTCCCAACTGTGACTTGGGCAAGTCACTTAATCCCACTTAACCCTAGCCCTTACCACTCTTCTACCTTGGAACCAATACATCGTATTGATTATAAAATGCAAGATAATGGTTTAAAAAAAAACATGTCCTCATGACAACCCTGGGAGATGGTTAGTGTTATTATCCTTATTTTATAGATGAGGAAACTGAGGCAAAGGGAGATGAAGTAATTTCCTTGAAGCTAGATTTGAATTTAGGTCTTCCTGACGCCTGGTTCTATCTGCTACAATTCCTGTATGCTGCTTACATAGATTTTTTTCACTGAGACCCCTCTGCAACTCTGAGAAATAGGCTTTACAATGATCATTATTTTCATTTTTCAGGTCAGAATACTGAGGTATAGAGAAATTAAGTGCCTTGGTCAAGTTCACATATCAAATAAGTGTCAGAGATGGACTTTGAACCTTGGTACTTCTATCCATTATGCCATTCTGTATCTGCTTTCACGTCTACCTCTTGTTGCTCAGTTAGTGCCAACTGGAGAATGTTCGATTCATCAGAGAATAACTTGGGCTTTGTATTAGAACTTTATTTATCTGCCCATCTGTCCATTTTGTTCTCCATTCATTTGTGCCTTTTTTCAACAAATATTTGTTGAATGAATATTGATTGAGCTCAAGGTGTGTACCCCTATACTTTCAGCTTGGTGCACTGTTTCTTCAATATCACACAAAAATCCTGTCTCACTTCTAATTAAATATCAAACTTACAAGACTAACTCAGTACCATCTGCAAAGGTCACTTGGCCCCATTGGAATGTAATAGTTCCACTTGTAGGACATAAAGAAAACATTTAGCCGATGGCTATCCAAGATGGTTAATTTGATTTAGTGAGGGAAATTATGAATAAGTATTAAAATCCAGAAGAAGGTTGGTGGTTATGGTATAATTAGTAATTATGTGCCAGCTATAGCTTTTAATTATATTACTTGGACTCTAATAGGGCTATAAATTCAGGACAGCTTGGATTTGGCATTAAAAACCTGGCATAGCAAGTGCAACTTTGTGAAAACCCACAATGCTATTTTCTTACTTTTTACTAGAACCACTGAATCATCATTCTGTGAATCAGCCTTTCACTTTTCTGCCTGCGGAACTCAAGTGGTAGGAACAATGAAAGTCATCAGCCAGTGCCTCCTCATTCTGTGGCATGTGCCCAGACTGGAGAAGCAGCCAAACTCCACCAGCGTGTTAACCCTTTGTTTGCCTGGACACCCAGTTCTCAGCAGTCCAGGCTTCTTAGCAGGAAGAAAAAGCAGTCAGATGTGCTATCCATAGGCTTCCCAGTTTTATGCTGGATCTCAGAGCATTTTGTACATGTGTCCCAGGTTATTAGAGAATGAGTCTCTTATTTGTGAATACAAGGGTGTATTTCCTTTTTCTCTCTTTGAATCCCTGGAACTAATACAAAAACCCTGTTAGCAATTTCGTTCCCACAATAGCCAATAATAATAGCAAACATCTATTCTGTATGATGCTTGGGCAGCTAGGTGGAGCATTAGATAGAGTGCCAGACCTGGAGTCATGAAGACTTCTCTTCGTGAGTTCAAATCTAGTCTTGGACACTTACTAGCTGTGTGATCCTGGGCAAAGTACTTAACCCTGTTTGCCTCAGTTTCCTCATCTGTTAAATGAGCTGGAGAAAGAAATGGCAATCCACTCTAATATCTTTGCAAAGAAAACCCCAAATGGGGTCACAGAGACTCAGATATGACTGAATAATAACAACAAATATAGCACTTCCTATGTGCCAGGAACTATGCCAAGTACTTTACAATTATTATCTAATTTGATTCTTTCAACACTCTAGGAAGGTGGGTGCTGTTATTATCCCTATTTTACAGATAAAGTTGAGACAGAGTTTTGTCCAGGGCCACACAGCAAGGTAAGTGTCTGAGGCCACATTTGGACTCAGGTCTTCCCAACACAGCGTTCAACACTATTCACTACAAAGCCTACCTGCGCACGTCCATTATACACAGCTTCAAGGGAACTCTTTCATTCATGATGCTGAGTAGATCGATGCTTGACTATTTACAAAACTTATGGCCCCATTCAACATGCTGGTCTGTAAATGCAGATCTTGAACAATAGAAATAAATAAAATTATTTTATTTATATATTATGATTATTTATATAATATATATAATATATGATATTTTATTATTTATAATATGAATTATAATGAAATTTTAAAAATAAAATAAAATCTCTCCTCCTCCTTTATGTATCCTTTGCATCCACATCTTGGTTTTGAGTTCAACTCAGCAAGTACTAATATTTCTGAATATTTTTGTGTCTATGAAGTCAGGTAAAACCTAGATATGAGGGGGGTGGCACCGTCAGCTGTCCTTTTATATTGGCACCGATGAGGCAAGTTCCTTTTCATAAAGCTTTGTAGAAATCTGCCCCATATTACTATGCTAAATCTGAAGAGGAAGCATAAAGTATAAAGTGCTAACTATTAGGGACATCATCTACAATTAGAGCTCTCTGAGAGCTAGCTGCCTGCCAGGGCAAACAGCATACTTCCACACAGCCTCTGTGAGCTGAAATGAAAGAAACTTAGGAAGGAAAATAATTTCCCTCAGGAAGTGCTCAAAACTCCTCATCTTTATGGAATCATCAAATCCTAGTCCTAGAAGGGGTCTCCAGAAGTCATCTAGTCTATTCCCTCAGGTACTATGTAGAAGTATACTTAAAGCATGCTTACAAACAGGCAATTATCCTGCCTTGAAAGCTCTCCAGGGAAGAAAATTCAATAGCTCCCATATTATTATTTCCCAGGATCCAGAGCACCGTACTATCGGGCCAGTTTGACACAGTCACATTTTCTCAGGCACTTCAGGAAACATACTTAATTTTCTTTTTGAATTATCCATGTTACTTAGACAAATATCAGATTTTTAAATATCCTAAAGAACCTATTTGATTGTAGCAACCCTCTATTAGTTTTTATTTCCCCTTGTTTCTGCTGGTTTGGTAGTGTACAACTGGCTTCAAACATTTCTTCCATAAATCTAATAATTCTTCCCAATAGAATATGTATCTCAACTTCAAAAATCATTTAAGTTTTGTGCTATTTGTTGGAGGAGTTTGTTGAAATATTTTGAAATAGATCAGTTGGGCATCTAGGTGGCTCAGTGGGTAAAGAAAGAGCTATGCCTAGAAATGGGAGGTCCTGGGTTCAAATATGACCTCAGACACTTTCTAGCTGTGTGACCCTGAGTAAATCCCTTAACTCCAGTTGCCTACTAGCCGTTACCACTCTTCTGACTTAGAACCAAAACTTGGTATCAATTCTAAAAAGGAAGGTAAAGGTGTTTTTTTTAAAAGAAATATCTGTGATTTTATCAATGTGAATATTCCTTCCAATGGTACTTGGTAATTCATTCAAGCTTGTTCATTCTACAGTACTCTTGTATATATTCTCTTAAGTTTGCCATAGTCTATTCACCATTTTTCACATTCTCTTAACATTGTGAGGACTATTATTGCCCTCACATGGACATATGGTTTATTCAATAGTTTCCCTTTGCTCTTGTCACATGATTTCCCTGGTTCCCAAGCTTTTTTGGTCTACCACCCCTTTCCAGAAAAAATATTACTTAGCCCCCTGGAAATTAAGTTTTTAGATTTTAATAGCAATTAATAGGTAAGATAAATGCACCTGTGGCAATCACCACCTCCCTGGATCAGTGCAGCACCCACCAGGGGGTGGTGGCTCCCACTTTGGGAATCACTGAGCTACATCTTCTAGTTCAGTGTCATGTTTTCTTTCATGGTTTTTTGTTTGTTTTTTTTAGTATGTGTTGCACAAGTTATGTACCTCCCCATTGCTTTACAAGTAAGACTCAGTTTTAATTCTATTGAGCATGTAGTATCATACAAAGATTAAATAAGGCATAACCTCTGGGTTCATAAGTCAGTAGGACAATATGTGAATAATTATGCTAGAAATTGATGCGTGATAGGCGTATAGAAGTACAAACCAAATTCCTAAGGATTACTGATCTCCAATCCAGTATCATCTTTTGAACATTTCCAAAGATTGGCTCAGAGACATTCGCCCACTTGATATATACAAAATATCATTATATTCCCTCTTCTAACCCCCAAATATGGCCCTTTCCCATTTACTCTCACTTGATTCTTCTAATCCCTGAAAACTATCATCCTATATCTTTTGCCTTTTGTGGCTAAACTCTTTAAAATGGCATCTACATTATGTTTCTTAATTTTTTTTCTCCTTTCACCCTCTTGTTAACACCTTACCATGCAGTTCTGATCTTATCTTTTCGCTGAAACTTCTCTCTCCAAAATAACCAACAAGGGGCAGCTGGGTAGCTCAGTGGATTGAGAGCCAGGCCTAGAGACAGGAGGTCCTAGGTTCAAATCCGGCCTCAGACACTTCCCAGCTGTGTGACCCTGGGCAAGTCACTTGACCCCCATTGCCTACCCTTACCAATCTTCCACCTATAAGTCAATACACAGAAGTTAAGGGTTTAAAAATTAAAAACAAAACAAAACAAAACCAAAATAACCAACAATTTCGTAATGGTCAAATCCAATAAATTTTTTTCTCAGTTCTCCTTTTCCTTAATCTCTCTGCAGCCTTTGATACTATTGATCACTGTCTTCTCCTAGATGCTTCCTTCTTTCTAGATTTTCTGGAGCATCTCTCTCTTATAGTGCTCCCCAGGCTCACAACCTAGATGTCATTCTGAACTCCTCAAATATCTCAAACTAGATGTCCAGGACAAATATTAGGTTCAACTTGTCCAAATTGGAATTCATTATCTTCTCATTATCTTTCCCTCTAAATACCCTCTACCTCTAAACTGCCCTATTATTATAGAGAGTGACATCATCCTCCCAGCCTCTCAAGCTCACAACTCAGGTATCATTCTTGACTCCTCACACATTTGATTTGTTGTTAAGACGTGCCAAATTCACCTTTTAAACTTCTCTTGAATCTTTTCTCTTCTGACACTTCTATCACTATGATTTTCATCACCTCACACCTTGATTAATGCAATAACTCAGTGATAGGTCTGTGTGGCTCACATCTCTCCACACTCCAAACCATCCACCTTTGCATCACCAAAGCAACTTAAAAAATACAGATCTGAACCCCCCAAATAAATTCTAGCTCCCTATCACCTCCAGGATCAAATACAAATTCCTTTACTTAGTGTACAAAGCTTTTCATAATCTAATATCCTCCTTTGTAGCTTTCTTAATCACCTTCACAATCACCACCACATATACTTCAGTGACATTGACTTACTATTTGTTACACAAATCCATCTCTAGCCTCTAGGCTCCTTCTGGCTTCTTTGCTCCCCTTTTGTCCCAATTAAAACCCCAGTCCTTCCCAACTCATAATTCTACTATGTTCCCTCTTTAATTTATTTTTAATTTATTCTAGGTTTTATATATTTGCTTACTACTTGTTTCCCCTCCTTTGTTATCAACTGCTTTTAACACAGTGCCTAGGACACACAGCAGGTGCTAAATACTGTTTATTAACTGAGTAAGAACACTATTACCCTTCTGGTCACTTGGGTGCAAAAGGTCAGAATTATTTTTACTTTTCAGTCCTTCAATTTTTTTTTTTTGCTAATAATTTACCAAAACTTGTTGATTCTCTTACTAAATGTTTTGACGTTGGTCGCCTTTTCCCACCTAGATACCCTGGTACAGGAACTCACTTCCTGCTTGGATAATTGCAACTCTTATTTGGATTTCTAGCTCCTATCTTCTTCTCTCTCTAAATCATGAAAAATACAGCTACAAAATAATATTCAAAGCAAAACTATATTCATGTTTTTCTATGTTCAAGAGCCTTTAGCACATTGCTATTTTCTCAAGAAGAAAAATAAAATCTTTTGGTTGTCATTAATGGCCCTTATTGTCAAGCTCCAGATTAATAATCAAAGTTAATAAAAAAATATAGAGACATAGATTTCGCTTTGTTCCCTTGAAATGGTGTTTTACATCTCATATTTCTCTATCTTCTTTATATCTAACATTCCTTATGGTGTAATAATATTCCATTGCTTTCATATGTCATTAATAATTTAGCTGATCCCAATTTGCTGGACAATGTATCTGTTTCTAGTTTTTTGAATAGTGCAACTAAATGCTTCTATAAATATTTTCATAGTAATCTATCTTTTCTTCCTGTATCATTGAGCCCATTTCCCCATATTTTAAACCTTGCATTTCATAATCTATTATCTTTGAGATTTGGATAAATTTAAGATAGCATTTTGGTGTAGTTTTTGTTTTTATTTCTTAAATAACTGTATTTAACACATTTGTAAATAATTGTTGATAGTTTTTTCTTCTCTTGAGAATTTTTTTTTGCATCCCTTGGTCATGTATTTATTGAAGAATGTCTCTTATATTAATTTGTATCAGTACCATGTAGATTTCCAGTGCCCTATTTTGTCAAAAACATTTTACAGTATATGCTATTTTTTACATTTTTTAGACATATTGCTTTCATGTTTGTAAAAAAGCCTTTCATTTTACATGCCCTAAATCTTAATTTTTTTCTTTCATTGTTTCTTCTATATAATGATTGGCTAAGAATTCTACCCTGTCCATAAATGTGGAAGAAACGTTTCCCATTCACCTCTATTTTGTATGGTATAAATTTTTATATTTAGGTCTTAGTTCCTTTTGGAAGTTACTGAGGTATAACATCACAGACTAATCTAAATTGTCTGCCAAATCAGCATCCTTACTTTCCCAGAAATATTGTCAAATAATGAATTCCTTCCCCCGTAATTTGTGTTCACTTGACATGCATTTGGTACTAAATCTTGCATAGCTAACTTATTCCACTGATCTACTTTTCTAGTTTTTTTATCCAGTATTAAATAATTTACATAATTACTGTGTTATAGCATAATTTAAGATCTGACTGCACTTTCTACTTTTTTACTTTGCTTTCCTAATATTCCTGACTCATTCTTTATGATTTTTAAAAAATTTGATAAATTATATAAAGTATTCTAGTGGTATTTTCATATATGATCTTATATGTAGATTAATTTGATTATTATTGTCATCTTTACATTAGCTTTCTTCAGTCATGAATATTAAGTATTTCTCTAGTAGTTTTGTTCTAATCTTTCCCCAATAACATTTGTTTTGTAGTTATATTCATATAAATCTCATGTCTTAAAAACTCCATATATTTAATGTATCACCATATTTTGAAATTATGGTTCCCTATTTTTTCATGTTATTAATATATTAAATGTAATGACTTCATGTGTTTATTTTGCATTGCACTGCTTTACTGACATTATTCATTATCTCGGATTTTTAAAAGAATGATTCTCTAATTTTCAAAGTAAATGATAATATCATGTGCAAACAGATGTGCACAGGTGTTTTAGTTTTCTCTTTCCCAATAGATGTTCTTTTAATTTATTTGTGAGTAAGGTTTTATTTTCAGAAATATGTGGAATTACAATGAAGTTAGTGACATCTTTGATTCACTTCTGTTCTTAGTGGAAAATTTATGTTTCTCTATTAGAAATAATTCAGTCTCAGAGAAACCATCCCCTTTTCCCCCTTTACTGTATTCTTGATGTTTTTAAAACATAGAAATGCATACAGGTTGCATTTTATTAAAAAACATTTTCTACCTCTGATATAATTTTTTTATAGATATTTACCTATCTGAATTAAATTTTTGGAAATGCTGTCATATAATTAGTAGAGTAAGTTTGTTTTGCAAATAATTTTACTTTCTATTTATGTGATTTCCTTTTCTACATATTTTATTTTGGTAATGTGACTTTCCATTCTTAAAAAAATTTTTTTTCACTTCTATGGACCTTTAAAAAAGTTCTTCATTTCCATTAATTAATTAATTAATTGATTGATTATTATTTTTTTTTCTTTCCCCTCTGTTTCTTATTTACCTTTTCATGTTTCTCTTGATTTTTGTGGTTGGATATCAAACTTTTCATTTAGTCCTGGTCTTTTCTGTGCAAATACTTGGAAATCTTCTATCTTGTTGAATGCCCAAACTTTCCCTTGGAAGTATATGGTTAGTTTTGATGGGTAGGTGATCCTTGGTTGTAGACCCAGTTCTCTTGCCTTTCTGAATATCATATTCCATGCCTTGTGGTCTTTTAGTGTGGAGGTTGCCAGATCCTGTGTTGTCCTGATTGTTGCTCCTTGATATCTGAATTGTCTCTTTCTGGCTTCTTGTAAAATTTTTTCTTTTACTTGGAAGCTCTTGAATTTGGCTATTATATTCCTGGGGGTTGTCTTTTCTGGGTCTAGTGTAGAGGGTGATCTATGGATCCTTTCAATGTCTATATTGCCCTCTTGTAGAACTTCAGGGAAATTTTGCTGAATAATTTCTTTTAGTATGGAGTCCAAATTTCTATTAATTTCTGCTTTTTCAGGAAGACCAATGATTCTCAGATTGTCTCTTCTAGACTGGTTTTCTTGGTCTGTCACTTTCTCATTGAGATATTTCATGTTTCCTTCTATTTTTTCAGTCTTTTGACTTTGTTTTATTTGTTCTTGCTGTCTTGAGAGATCATTAGCTTCTAATTGCTCAATTCTAGCCTTTAAGGACTGGTTTTCGGCTATAATCTTTTGGTTTTCCTTTTCAATTTGGTCATTTCTGGTCTTCAATTTACTTGCTTTACTTTCCAATTGTGAAATTCTGCCTTTTAAACTGTTATTTTCTTGCCAGAATTTGGTTTCCAATTTCCTTACCATTTCGTTTGATTTTTGGGCATCTTTCTCCAATTGGGAGTTTCTGTCTTCTAACCTCTTTATTTCCTTTTGAGCTATTGCCAACTTCTCTCGCCAGATCTCTTCCATCTTCCTCATCATCTCAGATTTGAACTCTTCAATAGCTTGTGGCCAGTTTTCATTATTTTGGGAAGGTTTGGATATGATTATTTGTTTGTTCTCCCCTGCTGTTTGCTCTTTTGTCTGTATTTTATCTGTGTAAAAGTTGTTGAGTGTTACAGAGTTCTTCTTGATGATCTTTCTCTTTTGGGGTTCTTGTCTCTGGCTTGCCATTGTTAGCCCTGCACCCTTTCAAGTTTATCCTCACACTCAGGGTCTGTCTGTGCTCTTTAGGCTCCTGAGGTCTCAGTTGTTCTCAGGGTCAAGCCTCCTGATGGTCCCCTTACTTGTTCCTCTGCTTAAGGCTCATTTAACAGTCTCAGGGAGTTGCTTCCACAGTTGTGAACCCCTTTTGCACTGAGTCCCCACTCCAGGTCCATGCCTGCACTCCGATTATTATTATTTTTAAAACCCTTACCTTCCATCTTAGAATCAATACTGGGTATTGGTTCTAAGGCAAAGAGTGATAAGGCTAGGCAATAAGGGTTAAGTGACTTGCCTGAGGTCACACGGCTAAGAAGTGTCTAAGGTCAGATTTGAACCCAGGACCTCCTGTCTCTGGGTCTGACTCTCAATCCACTGAATCACCCAGTTGCCCCTTTGGTTTTCATTTATAAATTCTTGTTTTGGTTAGGTTTTCAATTCTATTTCTTTTGTCTTTAATTTCAAAATGCCCTTATTTAGATTACTTTTGAATTTTATTAATTTGTTGATTTTCTAATTTTCTAATCGCCTGTTCAGATCATATTGTTTTTTTTTCTTCTGTTAATTTTTTTAAACCCTTATCTTCTGTATTGGAGTCAATACTATGTATTGACTCCAAGGCAGAAGAGTGGTAAGGGTAGGCAATGGGGGGGGGTCAAGTGACTTGCCCAGGGTCACACAGCTGGTAAGTGTCTGAGGTCAGATTTGAACCTAGGACCTCCCTTCTCTAGGCCTGGCTCTCAATCCACTGAGCTACCCAGCTGTCCCCTTCTTCTGTTAATTTAACCACTCAGGAATATGAATTATTTTTTCTGAACATTACATTTCATTCCACATATTCATTTTTTATATTGCTGTTGCTATTATACTTAATATACAATAATTTTATTTTTTATACTCATAATTTGTTCCTTTAACAACTCATTTATTTATCAAATTGTTTTTAGTTTCAATTTCAGAATGCTTATTTTTCTCTTATTTTATTTATTGATTACTATTTCTATTATGTTATTGTCTAAATAAAAAGCATTCAAGGCCTTTTCCTTCCTTCCTTTCTCCCTCCCTACATTTTTTCCTTCCTTCCCTTCCTCCTCTCCCTCCATTCCTTCTTCTGACCCACCCTTCCTCCCTTCCTCTCTCCATTCCTTCCTTTCTTCCTTCCTTCCTTTCATGAAGAGATAATTTAATAATTATCAAAATATCTGAAAGCCATGGTCAAAAAAGAGCCTAGATGTCATATTTTAAGAAATTATAAAAGAAAAATCTATCAATATCTTTTATCCAGAGGTTAAAGTGGAAATTAAAAGAATGTACTGATCACTTGCTGGAAGAGATCCCAAAATGAAAATTCTCAGGAGTTATATTGTAGGAAAATTCCAGATCTCTTAGGACAAGGAGAAAATATTATAAGCAATAAGAAAAAAAACCCAGATATTGTAGAGGCACAGTCAGGATCACATGAGATTGAGCAGCTTCCACATGAAAGGATCAGAGTGCTTGGGTATAATATTTCAGAAAGCAAAGGAGCTAGGATTACAACCAAGAATAATACATCCAGAAAAAAGGATTTTAATCCTTTGGGGATAAGAGGGATGTATATTTAATGGAATAAAGGACTTCCAAGCATCCCTAATGAAAAGTTTAGGACCACAAAGAAAATGTGACATTCAAACACAAGACTTAAGAGGTTGAAGGGAAGTGTTTGTACTTTGGTCTTAATGAAATTCATTTGAAGAAAAAATAGCATACATACTCAATTGAGTATAAAATCTATCTTAACAAACATAGAAGTAGGCAAGGTGAAGTATAAGAGAAAGTGGGAGTAGATGGGCTAATAGAAGGAAGGGCAGATTAAGAGATATACCAACCCAAAGAAAAACAGATTTTTGAGGAAAGAGAGAGAGGAGGGGAGGAGAGGAAGAAATGAGGAGAGAAAGGACAAAAAGAGGTAAAATGGAATGGAGGGAAATATATACATAGTAATCATAACTGTGAACGTGATAGACTTACCCTCAAAATGGAAATGGATAGCAGAATATATTAGAAACTAGAATTTAACATATATTGTTTACAAGAAATTCACCTGTAACATATAGAGTCAAAAGGGCCAGGAGTAGAATATATTATGCTTTAGCTGAGGTAAAATAGACATGGATAGCAATCATGACCTCAGAAAAGCAAAAGCAAAAAATAAGATTTAATTAAAAGAGATAAGCAGGGGGCAGCTGGATAGCTGAGTGGATTGAGAACCAGGCCTAGAGACGGGGGAAGGTCCTAGGTTCAAATCTGGCCTCAGACACTTCCTAGCTGTGTGACCCTGGGCAAGTCACTTAACTTCCATTGCCTACCCTTACCACTCTTCTGCCTTGGAGCCAATACACAGTATTGACTCCAATACTGAAGGTAAGGGTTTTTTTTTTTTAAAGAGATAAGCAAAGAAACTACATTTTGTGAAAAGGTATCATAGATAATGAAGTAATGTCATACACAAGGTTATGCACTATAACAATATGAAATTTATACCAGGGATGCAGGGCTGGTTCAATATTGGGAAAACTATCAACATAATTGATCTTTTAAGTAACAAAACACAAGAATCATATGATTATCTTGACAGAGAAAAAAAATTTAAACAAAATTACAATGCTCCTTCCAAAAAAGACACAAGGAAACCAAGGAATAGACAGAGCTTTCCTGAAGATGATATGAAACATATATACACCAACTGGCATAGTATACAAATTCTTAAAGGAAAAAGTAAGTGAATTATAGGAGAAAACAGACAGTAAAACTATCCTGGGGTCAGGGGTAGGGCTTAACATTCTCCTCCTAGAACTAAATCAATCTGACCATAAAATAAATAAGAAAGAAGTTAAGGAGACAAATAACATTTTAGAAAACTTAGATATGATGGACCTCTGGAGAAAACTGAATGGAAATAGAAAGGACTACACCTTTTTAAGCTACCTGTGGCACCTTCACAAAAACTGACCATGTATTAGAGTATAAAACTTGACGAACAAATGCAGAAAGTCAAGAATATTAAAAGCACCCTTCTCAAACAACAAAGCAATAAAACATTACATTCAATAAATGGCCATGGATATATAGACTATTAATTGGAAACTAAAGAATCAAATACTAAAGGATGAGTGGAAAGAAGAAATCATAGAAACAATAATTTCATTAAAGAGAGTGACCACAATGAGGCATAGCAAAATTCATGGGCTGCAGAAAAAAAGTACTTAGAGGATTTCTCCAAAGGCTTATATCAATAAAATAAAGAGCATATCAATGAATTAGGCATGAAAGTAAAAAAAAATCCTCAAACATCAAATAGGAAATCCTAAAAATTAAAAGAGAGATTAATAAAATTGAAAGTAAAAAATTGAACTAATAAAAAGGAGCTGGTTTCATGAAAAATATAATAAAATGCATAAGCCATTGCTTAATTTGTAAGAAGATCATGAAGTTATCAATATTCAAAATGAAGAGTGTATGCAACACCAATAATATAAAACATTAGGAGCTATTTTGCTCAATTATATGCCAATAAATCTGACTATTTAAGTGAAATGCATATTTACAAAAATATAAGTTGCCCAGTTGAACAGAAAAGAAAATAGAATACTTAAAAGACCCTATCTTAGAAAAAGAAATTGAATGAGTCATAAATGAGAAACCTAAGAAAAAATTCTCCAGGACCAGATAGATTCATAATTGTATTCTACTAAACATTTAAAGAATAATTATTTCTAATACTGTATAAACCATGTGGAAAAAATAGGGAAAGGAGTCCTACTAAATTCTTTTTTGATATATATTTAAACCAAAAAAAACACAGAAAGAAAACTAGAGACCAATTTCCCTAATGAATATTGATGTCAAAATTTTAAATAAAATCCTAGCAAGGAGATTACAATATATCACAGAGATCATACACTATGGTATGTGAGATTTATACTAGAAATGCAGGGCTAGTTCAATATTAGGAAAGCTATCAGCATAATTGACCATTTTAGTAAGAAAAAATCATCTGATAATCTCAATAAATGCAAATAAAGCTTTTGACAAAATACATTAGTTCCTATTAAAAATGCTTGAAAGTAAAGGAATAAATAAAACTTTCCTAAAATGATAAATAGTATCTAAAGCCATCAAGAGACATTACCTATAATGAGGATCAGTTAGAAGCCTTCACAATTAGATCTGTGGTGAAGTGAGGTTGCCCATTATTACCCCATTATCTAATATTGTACTAGAAATTCTAGCTACAGCAATAAGAGAAGAAAAATTAATTGAAGGAATTAGAATACTCAATGAGGAAACAAAACTATCACTTTTTGCAGATAATAGAACTTTGGCAAAGTTGCAGGATATAAAATGAACCCACATAAATAATCAGTATTTTCTTTATGTTATCAACAAAGTCCAGTAGAAATATATACTCCCTTTAAAGTATTTCAGACACTCTAAAATGAATGTAGTTACTTCTATTACATGTTAAGTTCCTTAAAGAATAGAAGCTATGTGCTTATGATGATCTTTCTCTTTTTGGTTCTTTCTATAGCACTTTTCTCCCTAGGCTTCCTCTTGTTATCGAGAACTTCAGAGCAATGATATATTTTTTGTTACATTCAGATGTGAATACTCTGAGCCACTATTATTGTTTACAAGTGATTTTTAATATTACTTTATCTGATCTTCAGATTTGACTTTATGGTCAGTTTTTTGCCCAAAAGTCCAATTAAGAAGGCTTCCTCATCAGAAGTATCTGGAAGCCTCATGTAAATTTAAAAAAATATTTTTTTTTCTCAAGAAAAGATATGTATGTATAGGTTTCCTGGTTGGCAATTTTGGCTAAAGATCAACTTCTCTTTTTTTGATATATCATTTTCCAACCCTTCTTTTCATTTTCTGTTATGGCTAAAAATGATATGTAAATCAAGCTTTTTTTAATTGTTTCATATTGATTACTGGTAAGAAAGATTCTTTATACCTGAAATTTATTTATAAATTAGGTAATTTTAGGTTCCTCTCAAACAGTATCCAATGTTTAATTAATCCTAACTGATGGAATCATAGATCCAAAGCTAGAAGGGACCTAAGGTTGTGCCTAATATCACATCCTTTATTTCATAGATTTTGCAGAGGCGCAATGCCTGTAAGTTAACAGACTTGTCCAAGGTCACAATGGTGGAACCAGAAAGACAATCTGAATTCATGTCCTTGGACACCAGAGTCATTCTTCTTTCTCCATGTCTATCCTTTTTTTTTTTTTTAAACCCTAACCTTCTTTCTTGGAGTCAATATTGTGTATTGGTTCCAAGGCAGAAGAGTGGTAAGGGCTAGGCAGTGGGGATCAAGTGACTTGCCCAGGGTCACACAGATATGAAGTGTCTGAGGCCAGATTTGAACCTAGGAACTCCCATCTCTAGGGCTGGCTCTCAATCCACTGAGCCACCCACCTGCCTCCCATCCTTTGTTTTTAATACCCTCAAAAATGTTCTCTGTGATATTCTGAAATGCAATATTCTGACTCTTAGATTCCTTACATTTTTTAAGAAACCAAGTATGCTTGACTTTCCTCTCCAAGCTCTGTCCTACTTTAATTTGTATTATAGAATCTCTTCCAGTCAGCTTTTTCTTTGATTCTTAAAGTGATTCTTCTTCCACTTCTCCTATTTTCCCTCTAAATAGGACAATGTATTCTTTAGGGGCTTTATCATTTTGTTAAGAATATCCACCAAATTTTTCACTGTTATGCTGCCTATTTATCTGTTTTCACTCTTATTTCACTTATTTTAATTTCATCTTTATAGATTCAAAATCTTATATAATTTATTCACTGTGCTATTAGTTATGTTGAAGTATCTAATAGTTGATTTATTTTTCCTTTGTAGAACTTTCTTTGTTCTAGTCTCTAAGTATGATTTTTGCTTACTTTTTTTGTGTGTGTGCTATTCTTTATTATCTGTGAGGTGATTTTTCTTGTGAGGAATTTACCAAAAAAAAGTTTTTTTGTTTATTTTACTTTGGTAAATTTATAAATTTGGAGGCAATTCAGGAGATATGGACACCAATATGCCCACTCAATCTATTATTTTGCCCCTCTCTCTTGATCATCATAAATTTGAACAGGATGAAGGCAGTTGTTCTATTTTCTCCTCAAATGCTCAGTAGTTTGGTAGCAATGGCTGAGAAAATGGTTAAAATATATTACTCCAATTGGAGTAGCTAGTTAGAAACAGCAGAGCATATTCTCTGACTTAACTTCTTTTAAAAACAAACATATAAAAAAATCAAAGCCAAATTTGAGCAGAATTTTTCACATAATAACCAGTGATGTGTGTTGATATAATTCTTTCAGTAAGCCTTTCCCTCTATTTAATTTAATAGGACATGTCTCCAAAAAGCTAAATGAACTTTTCTTATGTTAATGAATTAACCATGATATTTTTCTATTGATGACTTTAGTTAATGTGCCATATAGGAAGAAATATCAGTTATTCAGTCACAATACCTTGGCATTATTGTCATTTGGAGAGGGAGCAGTTTTCTCCTTCATAAGAACACGACACTTTAGCATGGAGATTTCTTTGTTACCAATAGATTGATTAAACATTTTACATGTTTCCCTTCATGCTAAAAATCACTTTAGGCTCCAAAACACACATAATGCTCAGTTAAAATGCAGAAGACAAATTAATATCAGTGACTATGCTTAAATTTTATACTTGGCATGTTCAGTAAAGACTATGGGGATTTGGGTGATAATATGTATTGATCCAAGTAGTCTTAGAAATTATTTGGAATCATTTTAAAAAAGTCACATAAGTCTTCACGTCCTTTGGCTCAGGGTTCCTGTTACTGGACATACACCACAAGGAAGTCAAAGACAGAGAGAATATCCCAAATAGAATAGCCCTTTTTGTGATTAATAAAATAGACTAGAAAGAATATGAACATTAGGGAGTTGCTGAACAAATTGGATACTTCAACATAACTAATAGCACAGTGAAATAAATATGTTATGAAAGTAATGAAATATTATTGTGTTATAAGAAATGATTAATATGAAGTATGCAGAGAAACATGGGAATATTTGTATCAATTGATGGAGACTGAAATTAGCAGAACGAGGTGAACAATATTCCAAATGGCTATCGAGAAAAAGACGCATATTTAACCATAACCCAGGCAACTGGCTCTATCCACATTATGAACTAAATCAAAGTGGCCTGGAGTAGTAAAGGGTGATGTCAATGTTTTTATATTTAGATAGACAAAATGGAGCCTTTTAAAAGTGCTCTAAAATAGTGTAAGGAGACCCCATTACATTTTTAATACACTAACTAGGTCAGATAAAAGCAAAGTCCTTCTGGACTGAGGTTATAACAAAGGCAGTCAGAATGTTCGGGGAAGAGCATGCAGCATCATGACAGTCAAGGGAAGAAAGAGCTGGAACGGGCTATATTGGTTATATTTTGAAGAGGAGTCAATTGAAGATGAGAATTGATTCAAGATACTGGATTTGAAGAAAAAGAAAAAACGATTAACTTTGAGAGGGAGCAGTTTCAGTAAAATAGTAGAGTAGTTGCAAAAAACTGAGAAGTGAGGTTATAAAGGCAGTAGTAAATGCAAATTCAACACAGGAGTTTGTCAGTGAAGGATAAGAAAGAGAGAGAGAAATAGCTGGCCTTTTTTTTTTTTTTTTTTTTTTTTTTTTTTTTTTGGTTAGGGGAAGACCTGAACCTGTTAGTATGCTAAGGGGAAGAAATCAGTGGATATGAACTAGTAGAAAAAATAAAGAAAACTTCACAAGAACTGAGCAACTATACAATATGGACAACGTTATGTTTTTTCAATATAACTTCAGAAGGTCAAGACACCCGGTTACCATTGGGTATTCTCTCCATAGTTATTTCTTTTCTTTTCATTTCTTTTCATTTCATTTCATTTCATTTCATTTCATTTCATTTCATTTCATTTCTTTTCTTTTCTTTTCTCTTTTCTTTTCTTTCCTCTCCTTTTCTTTTCTTTCCTTTTTTTCTTTTCCTTTCTTCTCTTTTCTTTCCTTTTCTTTTTTTAACTGTGGAGAAGGCCAAAAGATCCAAGAAAAGTTTGGGACAGCTGCAATTCATTTTGTTCAATGTCTGGAAGGGGTCTGGAGTAGAATTTTCAAATAGGTCTTAGTAGAAATGCATTTCAGATGCTATCGAAGTTAAGTTTGGGATATTCTACTCTTTTTGAAAAGCTCTTAAGGAAATTGCCTTGGAAATAAACTTTACCAGTAGATTTTTCTGAAAGCCTGCCCATCAATGTGTCACTGAAACCAATATTATTATAAGACTAAAGCTTTGGTCATTTTCTATTCCCGATTAGAGGGAGAAAGACCAACTCACTCATATTTCAATTTATTATTGCATGCTGTCTCAAAGTGCTGAAGAAGATAGTTTGGGAAGACAAAAATGGGTCTTCTTGGTGCCATGTAACTTATCTTGTCTCTAGCACAAAGGCAATATGTAGAAGGATTATCCCAGGCAAAACTTTTTTCCTCCAGACTTATAAATAGGGACATTTCATGACATGAGTGATGGTGCTTTGAGATACTTATCCAAAAGTTCTTCTACTTTGATTCTGTAACAGAGTGTTAAAAATTGCTTCCCCAACTCCTTATTGCTCCTGCCAGCTTTCAATTCAAAGTAAAAAGCAGTTGAATAGAATACATGGTATGGAATATATAATCTTTCTGACAGTATTTGAAATCTTAAGGGATCTTAGCTCCAAGGCAACAATCACTTCCACTTCAGTTTTGCTAATATTTTCCCCGAATGTCAAAGGGGAATAAACAAAAGATAACAAATCCTTGTTTACTGTAGGTGTACTGATAGGCTAACCATCTTCTCTCCCTTGTGATTTCTTTTTTCTGATTGATATTTTTGGTACTCAGAAGGGAGAAGCTTCCCTCCAAGGTTACTGCTCACACTGTAGGTGTGCATAACTGTCTGAATATTGTTTTCCCCATAAGAATGTGACCTCCTTGAGAGCAAAGATTTTTTTTTGCCTTTTGTATCATAGTGTGTGGCACAGAAAAATAATTATTTTAACAATTATTCGATGATTGAATCCAAAACTTCATTCGGTTGCACTAGGGACTTAAGCCAGCTAAGTTTCCAGCCTCTTTCCCCAGGGAAGAGGACAAATGCTGTTAGAGAGATGATATAAGCACATTCTCTGACTTTATGACATTCTCCATTGTGATAGGATGGGAGGGGAGGAGAATTCTGGGCAATTGTGAGGTATAGCTGTAGACTTTGGGTGTGAGACTAAGAGAATTCTTCCTCTGGTCACTATTCAGCAGCAGCAGTTTTACACCTACTTAGGGGAGAAAGCTTGGAAGACTAAAGATTTAAGGGAACACCTTTTTCCATTTCTACCCAAGGGGCCCATTTCTTCCTTAATATGGAAAAAAAATCAAGTTTGCTCCGGTAATACTGATATTTCTATTCATTTTCTTGGTGGAGTGTAAGCATGTGTGTTGAGGGATGATAAAATAGGGAGAGTATCTTAAATTTTCAGGGTAAAAAGTTCATAATTTATGAAAAATAGCAAGTATAATTTTCATTTGGTAGAGATAACAAAAACACACTGAATCACCTGCATTGTGATGTGATCAATAAAACCCTTTATTTTTGAAAATCTTAAAATCATTCTCTAAAATGTCAATCAAGTCATTAGGGTTTCTTTAATGTATTTTGTAATGATGCTGAGAATACATAACTTTATTTCTGTTCATGGATGAATTACTCTTTCTTGACAGGCAAATTAATTTTTTTTACCTAATAGGCCTTTTCTGTTTCTAATTTTAAATTAATGGAAAGTTTTATGGAGGCATTTTAGCCTGAGAGGTTTTTTTTTTTTTAATTATTGTTCGATTTCTAAAGAGTTTGCTTTCTAAGGCAATCATAATAAGGAACATATTATTTCAAGTTGGAGGAGCCAGAGAGACTATCTAGTCCTACTCCCTCATTTTTGTTTTTGCATCTCTAGCACAGTACCTATTATACTAGGCACTTAATAAATGATTTTTAAATCAATCAAATTTTCCAAATGAAGAAAGTGAGATCCATAAATATGTGTCCAATCACTGAGGAAATAAGTGGAAGAGCTGAAGTTAGAGCTGATCTTAAAACTTCAAATCTCTTCTTTTTCCCATTATTCTAGGCATTATATAGAATATACTTATATAAAACTTTATGGTTTACAAAATATTTTCCTCACAGAGTAGGTAAGGGAGAGGATAAAATAAGGATTATCCCCATGTTGAGAGAGAAGAAATTGGGACTCAGAAAAATAGTGTCTAAAGATGTCAGATTTGAACCCCAAACATCTTACTCCAAGCAGGATACCTGAAATAATTTTGTTAATAGCTATAGTATCATATAGTTAAAAAGATAATTATCAATTTTTACCAGTAAGAAGTGGTGATACAGGCAAATTATAGAAAGTTCATAAAATTTCAGATTCAACTATTTATAGTAGTGTTTTCCTTCCTGGGTAAATGGAAAATACCAATAGTTTCTTAAGTGATTATAGAAATAATGACTCAAACTTTTTGGGAAAATGTGGGGAAGGAGATAATTCTATAAGTGTGTATGGGGGGGAAACACAGGAATGTGGGTATAGCTGCAGAATTCTAAGGACAAAGTTATTTGCTTCATTTTCATTCAGTATTGATAAGCAAATCACAAGATTTACTTTCATGGTTCTGATGTTAGCTAAGAGGAATGGTCAAAGAAATGCATTCATCCCAAAACAAATGTCAAAGGTGTCTCATGGAATTACTGTGATAGGAGAGGAGGAAAGAGGGGAGAAAATTCAATCCAAAAGATAGATTTGAGTTGAGAAGAATCCTTAATGTGTTTTCTTGGTTACAACTGTGGGAAGCAAAAGATAGAAACTGTTCTTTGCACTTGAATATCCTACCTACTATTCAAATAACACTGGAATCTCTTAATTAACCTTGTAAAAATTACTCAGGATGCTAAGATTAAATCTTGGAACCTCTATGGTGGTTCTGTGACCCACTTCAAGAAGACTAGAAAGATAGCCAAAAAGCAATTTCCATTTCTCTGTCCTTGACATCTCACTTTCTAAAAAAATGAAATGTAATCCATCAGTATATGAGACACTAAATGAAGTCATTGTGCTTTTAGTCCCACTGTAAAAAAAATTAAAAAAAATCATTTCCAATATTGAAGGAACTAAATACCAGTCAACATGATACTTGTTAAGCTCTGGAATATTTTTGCATACATGGAATAATCATACTGGGTAAAGATTTAATCTTTAGTCTCTTTCATTCTTAAGTGTTTCTAGTGGGAGACATTCAAATGCAACAACAGCCCATAAAAGTGCTTGATAACCCCCAAAATAGCACAGCATCCCTTCTTGACATAACATCTGTGCTAGTGCTGATAAGTTAACCTGAGTTGTTACCTTCATTTTGAATTTTGAGGCTAAAGTGGAAATTCTTGAATCTTCCATTTCAGATGCTGAATTGCCTACAACTCTTCTTTGTCCCCCTTTCTGAGGTACCAGTTATAATGTCCTTGAAATTGTTAGGACTGAAAGAGATGGATGAATTTTAAAAGCTACTTCCTTATACCAAATATATACAGTTCACTAAAATATTTTGGACTCTTTACCCTATTTCATGTTCAGAAGTAGCTGGATACAGAACTTCTCAAAATCAGACTAAGAGAGTTCTTTTCATCTTCTCTTACCCCTTTCTGGCATCACACAACTGGTGAGAATTAACAGGCCACTGCCAGTCACCATGCTATAGAAATGAAATCAGGGGACCCCAAACTCATACAACTGAATATGATATGTGCTAACACATTTTTTCCCAGTTCTGTCCAACTTTTTGTGATCCCTGTTTGAAGTTTCCTTGGCAAAAATAATGTAGTGGTTCTCTATTTCCTTCTCCAGCTCATTTTACACATAAGAAAACTGAGGCATAGAGGCTTAAGTGACTTGTTCAGGGTCACACTGCTAGTAAGTATTTAAGTCTAGATTTGAACTCCACCAGAAAATGAGTCTTCCTGACTCTAGGCCTGACAATCTATATGCTGTGTCACCTAGTTGTCTATGACTGTGATAAATAAGTTTAATGAAGTATAGTTCTATGCTTGATACAGCAATTCAAGGAGATTATTTTTGTGTGTTATAAGATGAATTTCTTTGCTGTTTTTTTTTTTATCTCTGAAGGGGTAGAAATCTCATTGAAGAACAGTATATCTCCTTAAGCCTCATTAATTGTATTTGAATCCGTTGATTCAGGTTGTTTGGGATTAGAGCTACCCTTTAGTACTAGGATTATGATAAAAAAGTGGTCTGTTGTTCCCTATTACAAGAGTTGGTCTTTTTCAGAGATGTCCTGACAGAATTGACTGAGAGCAAGAATAAGAAAGCCAAGAGTGGGCTTGATTATGGTGATTTGGGGGGTTGGGTTGCCTTCAAATTCCATTTGAGGTCATTCATGTGACCTAAGAGATTACCTAGACTGAATTTCTGGTTCCACATCAATGAAGACCTAGACACAAATTATATTATGAGAATCTCAGAGAAAACTTTGGGTAGGCACAAAGTAAGTTAGAGATATGATTTGGAAGATAGTATCTTCCCAAAATTGAACTCCATCTACATAAGCCTAGGGCTTCCAGTGTGAGGTGATAGTTGCTATTTCTAACTTGTCCATAGGTAGAGTTTTAGAAGTGCATTATAAGTTTCATCCTTATTTTAAGAAGTTAATTTGGAGAGTCAGATATTTTAATATTTAGTCTATCCATATGGGTGGTTATGTCCAGTAGACTAATTTTAGATTTCAAACAATTTTAAAAAGTGTTTTCTAGTACTTAGCACTTAGTAAGCTATTAACAAATGATTGTTGATTGATTAACTTAAAATTATTTACTCATGGGGGAAGAAATAACTCTGAGTTGATTCCCTCCCCTCCAGATGTTGTTACAGCTGCAGCAGGGACATATCCACATACATATGACAGCTCATCTCAGTCTTTAGATGAAAAACAAATTCTCTGGTCCTGGGTTTAGAGATGGAACTCCAGATGTCAGAGGAGGAATTAGATATGTTGAGCAATCCATAACGATCCATATCAGAAGGCCCTGAATAGTTCCTATTTAAATCTCAATTAAAATCAAGGTGGAAGAAGAGAAGAGAGGGTGCATGGATTTAAAGACTCTTTTGCCTTCAGGAAACATACATATTTGAATGCACATCACAAGATATAGCAATAAAGACTTTGTTCTTCTGAGGGCAAAACAATTAATTGGATTGGCTGGGATGAAAAGCCTGAAGAGAGATCAGGACAAACGGAAGAGCTGGTCATGGATTTCATCAAATTGCTCATTCTGGTTTAGTAGTTTAAAAAAAGCGGACATACAGGAAGCTCTCAATCAGTTAAAGCTAACCATCGAAATGTGAGTTTTTAAACATCCACCAGAAAAATATGGCCTCAGATTAAATCAAGCATCTTATACCTTTTGAATTTATTGATAGTTATGAAAATTTGGGAATTTAAGTGAATTGAGAAAACTTCTAAATCAGGTCAAAGCTTTGATTTCCATTATTCAATTTCTGTGTGGCTATATAGCAACATGGCTTTAGGTATCAACTTAATTTAAACAGATGCCATTTATAATTATTAACATATGATATATTGGGAGGTTGAAAATTACATCCTCTGGCTCATTGTTTTATGTATATCTTCTCTTTGAATTATTCAAGGCCTTAGAAGTGAAGAAAACCGAAATCTTTAGTAAATTATGATAAGATTTTGTACTGTGAATTTATCTGCCAGTCATTTCTAATTTCAAACATTAAAAAGTGATAATCCATTTCGTTATAGTTTTTGACAAAAAAAAATTAGAAACTCATCTGTGAAATGTCAAACTCCATCAATGGTCAATGATACTGAATAATTTCCCATCTTTTAAATTATATTGTTTTTCTAGAGCAGTGATTACCAAAGTGGGTGCTACCATCCCCTGGTGGGTGCTGCAGTGATCCAGGGAGGCAGTGATGGCCACCAGTGTATTTATCTTTCCTATTATTTGCTATTAAAATAAAAAAAATAATTTCCAGGGGGCTAAGTAATATTTTTTTCTGGAAAGGGGGCGTTAGGCCAAAAAAGTTTGGGAACCACTGCTCTAGAGGATTATGCAAGATATTATAATTGTGAACTTTCAATTAGTATTCTCTTTCTCAATATACTTTTTTTTTAAACCCTTAACTTCTGTGTATTAGTTCCTTGGTGGAAGAGTGGTAAGGGTAGGCAATAGGGGTCAAGTGACTTGCCCAAGGTCACATAGCTGGAAAGTGTCTGAGGCCAGATTTGAACCAAGGACCTCCCATCTCTAGGCTTGGCTCTCAATCCACTGAGCTACCCAGCTGCCCCTCTCAATATACTTTTGAAATATTTTACTAATGATTTTTTGTATTTCATCTAGACTTATTTCCCTATGTAACTTTTCTCTACTACTCCCTTTTTATGAGAAAGAAAAGTTAAGCACAATCAACTGACAGATCTAATTTGACAAGTGTATGTAGCATTCTATGCTATGAGGCCCCAATCTCTCTACTGAGAGAGAAGATGCCTCTTACCTGTTCTCTGGAACCAAGATTGGTTTTTGTATTTAATCAGAGCTGAGGAGTCTATTATTTTGATTTACATTATTGTAATTGTGAAATTTGTCCTCCTGATTCTTCTCCCTTCAATTTGTGCCTATCCATACAAGTTTTCCTATCTTTCCCTGAATTCCTCATATTCAACATCTCTTAAAATACAACTTCATTATATTACATTCATCTACATAATATTTAAGAGGAAATAATCTTTAACAATAACAAACTGAGAGATGAGAGTATGGTGGTGTAGGGAATTATCTCCTCAATTGGATGCTTTTATAAGATAGTGAGCCTTTATTTGGTATTGTGATTGCATTTTCCTCGGAGAGTATATAACTAACCAATAGAAATATTTTTGGGAAGATTAGGAAAAGTCTATTGGATATATATTGAGACCTCCATCAGGATGAATATATCCTAAGGCTTTTTTTTTATGGTGGATAAATTGATTCACTTGGTCTGCCATGAATCAACTAGGGATGAATTGGTTGGTTTGGGCCCTTTGGGTCAGAGTTACCACTTTGTATTAAGCAAGTGAAAAAGTAGGGTTACTCTGAGTGCAGCAAAACTAAGGATGAGCCAATCATGGTGGCCTTAGGGCTGAGGCGGCTGATATTGCAGGTATTATTACTTATGTATCTTGGGAGATTTCCTAAACTCTACATTTCTGACCCCACATCTATGGACACAAGCTATATTCTGATGAGCCTAAGATAAGCCAAAGAGATATGACTTGAGGAACAATGCTCTCTCAGACTTGAATCCCATCTAGTAAGATTTGAATTACATCTAGTAGTGTAAGTCTAGAACATGGGCTCTGGGTATATATCACAGTTACATTTTCTAACTCACGGGTAGAGTTTTAGAACTGTCATACTTTAAGCTTCAAGAAGAAAATTGGGACAATGATAGATAATTTAATAGCCATTTAGTCTACCCATTATTGCAAGAGGAGGTAAACAGTCAAAATAAAAAGTGAGATTTTTGTACATTAAATTGAAGTAGTTAAATAGCATATTGGAAAGAACTTGGGGCCAGAGGTACTAAATTGAAGTCCTTCCTCACACACTTGCAAACTGTGTGACTCTGAATAACTTAATTTCTTGTTGGCCTTAATTTTTTCAGATGAAAATTAGAGATAATAATAGTACTTATTTCACAGGTGCTGTGAGGATCAAATTAAATAATATATATGAAGTGCGTTGCAAATTTAAGGTGCTATAAAAACATTAGCTATCATTATTATTACCAAGATACTTTCCCTGTTGCTCTCTAGCCATGCTGATTAGGACTCTTGATTCCAAGTCTAAAATAATAATTTGTAAACAGGCTTTCCCATTGAGCAACTTCTCCAAACCTTTGTGCAGTAGGAGTCCTACTTGGCAAGGACCTCTTCCTTCTGCGGGTCTGCATGTACCATAGAGTTTGGTGAGATGCAGTCATTTTTATTAATCTCGTGTCACAATCAGTTGACAACTGCCAGGAGCTAAGGGAAAAAGAGCTCTAATTTGTCAACAAGCTCAAAGAATGACCCTCCAGTAGGGACTTAAGGAAGAAACTGGATCTTTGGTTAACAAATGTCCTCCAGTCCCAGGGAAAGACTCCACTGTTCTAGGCTTCCTAGGATGCTGAAGACACTAAAGAACTATGTATTCCAGTGAACACTGAGCCCACAGCATCCTTTGTAGGGTCAGGTTAGTGTTTTAGGAAAATTATTTTGGCAAATATTTGGAGGATGGATTAGAGAGTGATGAGAATGGCAGATGGATTAGAGAGTGATGAGAATGGCAGCCAAGAGTCTAGTAAGGAGTCAAAAAATAGTATAAGAGAAGTAATGAGTGCATGAACAAGGGTGCTGGTTATATGAAAAGAGAGAAAGGGACAGATGTTTCATTGTGGAGGACAATCAATGACTCAGTAAGAGAGACACATTGATGCACTGCTGGTGGACTTTGAATGGATGCAATCATTCAGGATAGCAATTTAAAATTATACACAAAATATTCCTAAGCCATACATGCCTTTTGACTTACTTATATGTCTCCTGGGCCCATAAAGAGATAGAAAGGGAAAAGGTCCTATATATACAACAAATATTTCATGGTGTCAAACAACTGAAAACTGAGGGTTACCCTATGGTTGAAGAATGGTTGAATAAATTATATTAAATGAATGTCATGGGATACCATAAGAAATGAGAGAAAAGGCAATTTAAGAAAGGCCTGGACTTGACCCCTATTGCCCAGCCCTTACCACTCTTCTGTCTTAGATATTGGTTCTAAGATGGAAGGTAAGGGTTTTTATTTTAAAAAAAAAAGATTTGGAAAAACTTATGAATTGACTTAGTAAAGTAAGTAGAACCAGAAAAATAATTTCTACTGTAACATCAATATCATAAAAAGAAATAATTTTGAGGATTTTTATAAAATGATAAGAAATGAAATGAGCAGAACCAAGAGAATAATTTATGTAACAATAACTATGCACATATATGTCTATATGGATATGTGTATGTATGTATACACTAAAAAGCGAAAACTATGAACAATATGAACAATACAATGATCATTTATGAACTCATGACTCCAGAGTAACAATGTTGAAACTTGCTATCCATGACAGAGAATTAACGGATTTAGAATTTAGAATGAGACATATATACATATCTATATCTAAATCTATTTACATCTATATCTTTATGTACATATGCTTGACTATAAATATTAAAAGGAATTTAGAAACAATTCCTTCCCAATGGAATGGATAGTGGGAGGCAGAGAAAATAGATTTGTGGTATATTTTTTTTAATAGAAGGGTGGGATAAGTACTATAGATGTAGCACCTTGGATATACTTTGATTGAATCTCTTTCATTATCCCCTCAGATAATGACCCTGAATTCTGAATTGCTTTTAGACCTTTCAGTATTAATGCTGATTGCTTATCCATTGAGACTATCCTCCTGGCCTTTAAGAGTAAACCTTGGCCAAACTGATTCTAGTCAGTTAACTTGCCCCGAGCTACCTTGTTAAGATTCCCCTCCACTGAATTGACAAAGTATACAAGATGCAGGCTAATGACACTTGAACCTGAAGTCTGTATCAATAGATTTTCTTCCAAATTTTTTTCTCCTTTGAATATAAAGAGGTTATTTAACAAGCCTCCTATTTCATCAATTTTACACACATCTAGTCTAGGATAGATACAGAAATGTATTAATTCCTACATTTTTAAATTTTTAATTAATTTTTTTTGTTTCATTAAAATTCCCAGGTATCTCCCTTCCATCTTCCCCACATTATGTTAGAGAACTCTAAGTGCCAGCAGAATACAAGGGTGACACTGAAGATAGTATCATTAGACTGCCCTATATTATTCTACCCTAAATGGGTCAGCTGGTATGAATGTGATTGAGATTTGGAAGGAATGATTAATAAAAAGTGAAGCTATGAGATCATGCCAACCTTAAGACCCCTTGGCTCCTTTTTATGTTTTTAAGTTTTCTGAGGCTTCCGGTGACATTTTTCTTTCAAATCAAGAAAATGTCCTGGAGTATATTTCATATTTGTGTGTATCTCTACACGTTTGACCATTCAAGTGCAATTTTTCTTATCTGCCTGGAGCCAGAGAGGCAAGCAGCATGGCTGAGGGTTATTAGCAATGAAGAGAGAAATGTTTTCAGTCTCACCTGCCGTCTGGACGAGTAAAGCATCTGACCAAGGCCTTTCCCTTTCCAGTTTAGACTCTGCCTTTTATACCTGTTCTCTATCCCATCTCAGCTACAAGAGAAAATGGTGACAGTGGGAGAGAGAGAGTGTAATGGCAGCCATTATGATAGTGTCCCATGAAAGTATATCTCTGTTGATAGTGGCTCTTGCCTTATCATTATACAAGCCTTGAAGCCAAAAAATTATTGATTTGGATTTAGGATAAAAATGACCTTGAGCTTAGGTGGATGAAATTACCAAAGGATTCAGATAGAACTGGTGGTTTGTTTTATAGACATTTAAAAGTTTGGATACTGCTGCTGCTCGGTTGACCTTTGCATCAATCTAGAGCCTGAGACCAAATGGCCTTCTGGAGAATGTGCTTGTCTTATAGATTCGATCATGTCTTATTGCTTTATCTGTGCAATGACAGCCTTCTGATGAGACAGAAACTGTTCACGAGTTTCTTTGCTCATTTCTACTAGCAATTCGATGTTTGCTTTCCCCTTTTCCCAGTGTTCTTGGAGGCAGAGAGAGAAGTCCCTTCCCTAAATTTACAATGCATCCAAGGTTTTGACTAAAGGCAAAAAACCAGTAGTTAGTGTTTAGTAGTCTACAAGGTGAGTAATGATGTTTTCCCAAAGCACTTGTCATACTCATAAAGATGGTAAAATGATTGCACATACTATGATACGACCAATGGGCCTGATACTTTAGTCTTGTTTAGGAAAGATACTGACGGAAGCAACATCTGCTCCCCATTTAGACGTCTCCTACCATATTGCAACAACTTGATCTTTTTCCCCCCATATACATAGAATATGCTATTTGTGCATTTAAATACACATACATGTAACTGTGAATACACATGACATACATATGAGTTTATATGTGTATATATAATACACATGTAAAGATAGATGTATGTGTATTGTGTATAAATACACATACAAATATAGTATCTCTATATAAACATGCCTATATAGATAAATATATAAAACATATACACATCTACATGCATGCAATCATACACATCTGTATTTGTATGTATATATATCTACACACTTAAATACACATACAGCAGTTATATATATGTGCAGACTTAGTTGTTATATATGTATAAGTATATATAATATATAAATATACATAATATAAAAATTCTATCTGTAAGTATATAGTATCTATACAGTATATAAGTATATATAAACATATATTCTATATACAAATAGAGTCTAAACATAGAATTATATATATACATATATATATAGAATGAAAATTCTATATATAAATTTTATATACTTATAGAGAGAGGATAAAAATTATACACACACACACACACACATGTTCTCTCTCTCCCCTCTTCCCTCCCCCACCAGAGCTGACAAGCAATTGCACTGAGTTATTCATGTGTTAATGGTATAATATTTGTGAAGCACTTAGGGCTATACCTGGCACATAAAGATTTTACAATTGTCAGTTACCCTCAATCTGGTTTATTCCGCATACCAAAATCAGAGTTAAGAATTGACGATTTATAATATAGTTTTGAAGGCTGCAGGATTATTTAGCTAAATGGGGTTTCTAAGTTGTATCCAAGAGCATTTTCTAAAATGGAATATCAATTTCAAAAGCCCCCCAAACCTCCCAATAATATTTAGCTATATGATGTATATTTTCATTGTTTGAGATTTAGAAATATTTTTCTTTAATGAAGTAACTCTAAAAGTTGCTCCTATCATTTACTAGCATGTAAATCTGGAATTCTTTAGGAAATACTATAGTGTCTCATCATATTAATACATAAGTTGTAAGAGAGATTTCACTTCTATTTGACCAGGACTTAGAATCTTGTTCCCCTGGAGTACTTCTATTATATATGTGGAAGGTTTTTTTTAAAATTATTATTATTATTTTTGACAATCAGCATTTGTTATTTAATAAAAGCCTAATGTGAGGCAAGCAGTGTTCTTTGAGAGGAAAGCAAAGCATAGGGACGTTGAAGCCTCTAGCTTTAAGATGCCTGTGTTGAAATAGGCTATAGTGAAGAGACTGTAGAAGATGCCATTTAATAATTAGCCTCTGTGTTTGATTTCTCAAGCCACAGTATAAGAAAGGTAAATGAAAAAACCTGTCAGTGACTTGGGTGGGGGGGTGTCTACCCCAAGCATGTAAATCTTGATGGAATGGATGAATGAGAACAGTTTGTTCCAAAGACCATGAAGACAGCTTAAGCAAGTACTGTGGAGCACTTACAGCTTGGCCAAATGTTGAAGTTGCCAATGTCATCCACTGTGTCCTGGCCATCAGCAGGCATCCAAACTTTGTCTTGCCACTGAACTTCAATGATTCTGGAAGAGAATGTGAGGCTGATGACTTTGTGCAACTCTGCCTCACTTAAATCCGATTCACTCATGAGTCAAGACATTACCCCACAATGTCACTTGTTCTCTTTGAAAATGACAAACAACATTAGTGTGTGTTTGTGTATGAGCACATGGATGTACATTATGGGCTCCTTTGGCAATCTGATGAAACATTTAGACCTTTACATAATTAATGGAAAAGCCAAATCTAAGCTAAAGGTTTGTGAAAATAAAAATTTATTTTTTTTCCTCCATCTTAGTTTACATCCCTTAAATCTATCCAAGGATTCCATAGATCCCAGGTTAATAAACTTTATTCTAAACAACACAGCCAATCTGCCTTAATTCTAGCTATCATAACCACTAAAATGTGCTCATTCAGACCAATAGTTTTGTGAGATTCTAAATGTAAATTTGAAAGTCATTATATTTCACTCCTACATTTCAGCTCCTCTAATATTTCTTATTTGTGTCAGCAGAACAGACATCAGTTTTCTATATGGAAAACTACTATGAATATAATGGCCTGTTGACTAGGTCATAAATCTGAATTTGACTAAAGGGATAATGGACAATTTTGAAGTTTGCATAGAAACTCAAAGCATAAGTAACCACGAGGTCCACTGGTTAATAGTATGCACAACTCAAGCAATCTTCCAGATAATGCAGCCAAAAAAAAATAGAGTGAACTTTATCTACTCTTCAAAATGTCAGTCACTGCTTTTTAATAAATTACTTGACTGCAATGTTTCAGTAAACTTGCACAATCATTTGTGCCTTTTTTTCCTTTTAAAAACATAGTGAGGGAGGAATAGATGAATAATAACAATGTGAATGGCTAACATTTATATAGTGTTTACTAGGTGCCATGCACTATGTCAAGCACTTTACAGTTATCTCATTTGATCCTTACGATGACCCTGTGAAGTAGATGCTATTATTATCCTCATTTCATAGATGTGAAAACTGATGCAAAAAGATGTTAAGTGACTTGCCCAGGGTCATACAGATATAAAGTGTTTGAGGCTAGATTTGAACTTAGATCTTTCTTACTTCAGGCCAAATAGACTATCTAGTATACCATCTAGCTGCCCTTAAGTCCTTAATTTTTCAATTAGGTATGCATGTCTCTCAAAGGAATCATATAAAATATCATACTTCGGAAATGAAAGTTGCTTTATTTGTTCATCAATAAAACATGTATTTCTATCCTTCAGTTAATATGAAAGATAAGAAAGAGTAATATACTGGGAAGAGAAAAGGAGAGAAAGTTGGGGTAAATTATCTTACATAGATAGAAGCATGTAGGAATCAGTAGAGTAGAAGGGAAAGATTGGAGGGGTAACAGGCAATGATCAAATCTTACTTTCATCAGATTTGGCACAAAGTAAGAATAAAACCTACACTTAGATATAGAAATCTATTTTCCCCAATAGGAAAGTAAGAAGTAGGGTGGGGAAAGACAGTCAAAAAGGAGAGGGAACTCAGGAGGCAGATAAACAGATGCAAAAACCATTTATGAACAGGGAAAGCCTGAAAGGAGAGAAAAAGAAAGATAAACAGAGGAAAATAAGATGGAAGGAAACACACAATAAACATAACTCTGAATGTGAATAGGATGAACTCACCCCATAAAATGTGAAAGGATAGCAGAGTGAATTAAAAGCCAGAATTCCACAATGTGCTGTCTGCAAGAAACTTATTTAAAGCAGGAAGACATAGAGTAAAAGTAAAGGACTGGAGCAAAATCTACTATGCTTCAGCTAAAGTCATAAAAGCAGGGATAGCAATTACGAAAACTGACCTAATTAAAAGAGATAGGGAAGGAAGGAAGTTGTATATTGTTAAAAGGAACCATAGATGATGAAGTAACATCAATATTAAACACATCCGCACCAAATGGCAGAGCATCCAAATTCCTAAAGGAGAAACTATGTGAGTTACAAGAGGAAATAGACAATAAAATCACATGAACAGGGGACATTAACCTACCCCCTAGAATGAGATAAATTAAAAAAGATTTGGTTTTTAACTTATCTGCTCCATTAAAAAGATAAAAATACTTCATTGTTCATTGTAAATTCTTACTTTATTTAAATGTTTCATTTCCCTTTTGCTGGATTCAGATGATCACTAGGAGAAAGTCATCAAGGATAGTTAAACTCCCAAAGATCACTAAAGACAGGTGCACTTTACATATTTAGGAATAGGGATTACATATTTGGGAATACCTGATTGCTAAATATCTCCAAGTCTCAAATCTTGTAGCCTCACTATAACTCAGAGTGAATATTGAGATGTGGAAAAAGGGGGCACAGAGAAAAAGAGCTCTTTTTGGTACTTGCAATAGTAACTCTCCTTAGGTTAAACTTCAAGGTGAACCTGCTGCTTATTAAATTCTTAAGTGTTGTGAGCATCCAGTGCTCCCAGTGTATTTTTTATTCTGGGTTGTTAAAAAATAAATATCAGTTTCTATGAATGCCTAAAACTTATCCTTCTACTATATAAAAGCTAGTAAGAATAGGGTTACTTATGTGAAGGGGGCTTTTAAAATTTTTTTAAATTAGAATATTTTCCCACGGTTACATGATTCATGTTCTTTCCCTCGCCCCCAACTACCCCACCCCATAGCTGACACAAAGTTCTACTAGGTTTTACATGTATCATTGATCAAGACCTATTTCCATATTATTGATAGTTGCACTGGGGTGGTAGTTTAGAGTCTACATACCAAATCATATCCCCATCAACCCATGTGTTCAAGCAGTTGTTTTTCTTCTGTGTTTCTACTATAGTTCTTCCTCTGAATGTGGACAGCATTCTTTCTCATAGGCCCCTTATAGTTGTCCTGGATCATTGCATTGCTGCTAGTAGAGAAATCCATTATGTCTAGTTGTGGCACAGTGTATCTGTCTCTGTGTATAATGTTCTCCTGGTTCTGTTCCTTTCACTTTGCATCAGTTCATGGAGGTCTTTCCAGTTCACATGGAATTCCTCCAGTTCATTATTCCTTCGACCACAATAGTGTTCCATTACCAACATATACCACAATTTGTTCAGTCATTCCCCAAGTGAAGGGCATACCCTCATTTTCCATTTTTTTGCCACCACAAAGAGCGTGGCTATAAATATTTTTGTATAAGTCTTTTTCCTTATGATCTCTCTGGGGTACAAACCCAGCAGTGGTATGGCTGGATCAAAGGGCAGTCTTTTATAGCCCTTTGACCATAGTTCCAAATTGCCATCCAGAATGGTTGGATCAATTCACAACTCTACCAGTAATGCATTACTATCCCAATTTTGCTACATCCCCTCCAACATTCATTACTCTCTCCTGCTGTCATTTTAGGCAATCTGCTAAGTGTGAGGTGGTATCTCAGAATTGTTTTGATTTGCATTTCTCTAATTATTAGAGATTTAGAACACTTTCTCATGTGCTTATTGATAGTTTTGATTTCTTTATCTGAAAATTGCCTATTCATGTCCCTTGCCCATTTGCCAATTGGGGAATGGTTTGATTTTTTTTACGATTAATTTTTTTAGTTCCATATAAATTTGAGTAATTAGACCTTTGTCAGGGGTTTTTGTTAAAAAGATTTTTTCCCAATTTGTTGCTTCCTGAAGGGGGCTTTTATATCAAGGACTATTTAAAAGTAAAATATGTGTTGAGAGTTTTGATTAAATAAACTTCCAAATTCACCTCAGGAAAATAAAAATAAATTCAAAAGCTATCATGAAACTTTGTTGCTCCATGGCCTTCTAGAACCCTGTTCCGTCTCCAGAATTATGTTTTTTTTTCCATCACAGCTAATTGTCATGTTCTATTTCCTACCTAATATCTGAGGGAATCCTTAAGGGAGATCTTTAGTTGAATTCATTCTGGACTAACCCCTTCCCCACCACATTAGGTCTCTGTTCCATTTGTCTGACCTTGCTAATGGGCCATTCATTACTCAGAACTATCTTTTCTGGGCTAAGCAGAGCATTTGCTCTGGGTTATGGTAGTTCTCATCACCACAATTTTAAGGCACAAGGTCTCCTCAGCCATTAGTGTTCATAGTTGCTCTTTCCCTTCTCTCTCCCCAACACAGTGGATGATGGAACATGGCAACCATTGTTATCTTCCAATTTAAAAAATTACTTTAATACTTGATTTTTCAGGTTTATAAGTTACCTAAATGGAACCATTTACACAAATCCATCAATATTCAAATAAATCAATATTATCTGTACAAATGCATATTTGAAAAACAGTTCAAGAACAGGAATGTTAGAATCAGAGAATTCCAAAGTTGGAACAGACTTCTGAGGTCATCTAGTCTTAGCTGCTTTGCTTGAAGTAGTATTCTCTTCTCCCATATACCCAACAAACAATCATATTTAGTGACTGATTGAATCTGAAAGGTGAAGAACAGAAAGGAGATTCAAAGATGGTGCCAAATTTTCAAGAATGGATGATTAGAAGAATAGTGGTGTGATTAACAGAAATAAATAAGTCAAGAGAAAAAAATCCATTGGGAGCAGGAGTAGGCATAAAGCCAAATACTTTTCCAGTCATTGAAATAATATTCAATGTCTCTATATGAAACTGAATCGAGGGTATAATTTAATACAGATGTTCTCTTAATGTGAGAGAACTACTTAAGTTTTCTAGGTTTACTAATCACGTTTGCATTCCATTGGGGAGTGGAGTGGGAGCACATCACAACCATAACAACCTGATATTCAATTAGAAGCTCATCCTTTGTGTTTATAATATAGGGTTTTTTTTAAAACGAATCAGTATATTAAAGAGTCAAGTGCATACCTGATGAGCAAGCATTTTTAGTTAGTCTAATCATTTCACATTTTAGTTCATCTATGAAATGCATCCTGTCCCTTTAAGGAATTTTCCTAAAGATCAGAACTAAAATACAGAAATGTTTTTTTTTTCAAAAGGCCCCATAAGATAATCTCTAATTTTAATATAATATTCTATACTTTAAAGTACATTTTAAAGAGCTAATTAAAGATTATTTGGCTTCACAACTACAATCCAGGTTCCTATCTACACCTTTCTTATTAGGTTCTTCTGAAAGGTTATAAGGCAAAAAAAAATGACTATCTTCATTTGTAATTGAAAACTAAATATAGTATCTATGGATTATCCATTTTTTAATAATTAACACCTAATTACATTGTTATGTGAGATTAAGATTTGACCACATTCAGAATGTATGATGTTGTTTCCATCCTGTGATGATAAAGGACAATGTAGTATGCTGCAAAGAACAAGGGGTTGGGAGTCAGCAGCTGAATTTATTAGCTGCTTTAACTCAGTTTCCTTTTCTTTTTAAATTAACAACTTTGAAAAAATGCATAGAGACTATGAAATCTACAGATGACTTGATGCTAAGTAGAATATCCAATTTGTTGGAATATTGGATTAAGGTCCCAAAATACCTACAGATTTTGTGATGATGGATTTTAATACACACATGTGTACATTAACATGTTTTTATATGTGTGTAAATATATGTATATTTGCTTATCAATATTTGCTCAGAAACTACAAATTTATCAGTGAAGGATGAGGAAATTCCTCCAGTACAGATCAGCAACTTGTCTGTACTGTATAGTCTGAGAGAATTGCCTGGGGCACTGAAAGCCTGAGTTGCTTGCCCCTTTTCTCAGTGTGTCAGAGGTAGTGCTATTTCTGATCCCAAGGCTGGCCCTTTGTACCTTATATTGCACTGACTATCTGAGACAAAATTTTTCATGTATTCAGAAATGAATTATATAAGTATATGCCAAGGGAAGTAAATCTAGAGAATCATTAATAATAAAGTACCTAGGATTTTGGCGGACTCAATAAGAGCCAAGAATCTGACATAGTAGCCTAAAAAGCTAATTTTAAATTAGGTCTTCCAAATAGAAATTTAGTTTCCAGAAAGAAAGAGATGATGTTACTACTATGCCCTAGTCAGTCCCACACAGGAATATTGTGTTTAATTGCAGAGAACTTATTTGAGGAAAGATATTGAAAAGCTGGAATACATCTAGAGAATAGCTACATGGATGAGAAAGGGACACAAATTCATACTGTGCATAGAAAGATTGAAATTCCTACGAATGTTTAGCCTGAAGAAGAAACAACCTGGGGAGAAAGAGGCATGAGTTCTTTCTTTAAATACTTAAAATTCTGTCATGTAGAAGAAATAACATTTTGCTTAGTCCCAAAGGGCAAAACTCAAACCAGTCAATTTTATTTTTCATTTTTAAAGAGAACTTCCAATAATTGGAATATCTCAAAAGAGAATGAATTCCTCAAAAGATCATATGTCTTTGACACTGAAGATTTTCAAATACAAGACTTCCCATATTAGGGTACATACCACCTAACTTAATGTTGTACACTGCCAAGTGTGGTCCTTTTCCTCTATAAATTATACCTATTGAAATATAATCATCTAGGAAAGAATCAAATACTTAAATATACTTGCAATATCCTCTTTAAAGTTTTCTCTTTTCCAGAGTAAAAGTTCTAAGCTCCACCTGGTTTGACATGGTTTTAAGTCCCCTGATGATTTTTGTTTCCCACTTCTAGTATAACAATATATATATATTTTTTATCCTGGGACTCTATTCTAGGAGCATAGGGCCACAACCAGTAGGCAATGGGTCGCTCAGGGTCACCCAGTTGGGAAGTGTCTGAGCCCAGACTTGAACCTAGGACCTTTCATCTCTAGGCCTGGCTCTCAATCCACTGAGCTAGCCCCGCTGCCCCTACTTTAGGTTGCAGTTTCTTTAGCAGATGTGGTTTTTTTTTTACAGGGTGGGGTTGCTAGCTCCACGCCCAACCCTCCTCCTTTTTCATCCGGGCTAGGGAACCGTCCTTAGCCCAGGAGTGGTAAGGCTGGGCGATAGGGGTCAAGTGACTTGCCCAAGGTCACACAGCTGGAAGTGTCCGAGGCCGAACTTGAACCTAGGACCTCCAGTCTCTAGGCCTGGCTCTCAATCCACTGAGCCACCCAGCTGCCCGTATAACAATATACTTTCATAATTATGGCAATACATTAATAACTCCAACAGAAATATGGCCTGACATGGAAAGGGCAAAGTAGAAGAATCACCTCTCATTTGGGATACTGTATTTTTCATAGAGATTGAGATCTCATTAGCTGTTTTGGCTACTATGTCATAGTGTTAACTTGTATTGAGTTTGAAGTACACTAAAATCACCGAGACTTTTTCACTTTGAACTTATTTAAACATTTTGTTTTTGGAACCCAAGTATGGGACCTCACATTAATTGCTTTTGAATTTCAAAAATGTCATTTTAGGTTCTAGCAGGAGGTACAGAGCTGAGGACGAAACAGATGATTCAGTTCATACTCTACTTTGGGGAACTCTGATCTGCTCTGGCTGTCACATTTTAGGAAGAACATTCATATACTACAGAGCATATGAGCAGAGCAACTAAGATAATTAGGGAGAGTGTGGGTTATATCACAGAAGGATTAGCTGAAAGAACTGGGTGTTTGGCATGAAATTTTGAATGGGTAGGGTAACCTCTAGAGTTTGAATGTCTGTTATGCAGAGGAGGGATTATATCTTTTGGAGTGGTCCCAAGTGGGTAGAATTAGGAGCAATGGTGAGCATTATAAGATTAAGTAAATTTAGTCTTAATATAAGCCTGATAGTCAGGGCTGTTCAAAAGTAGAATTACTTTGGGCAGGAGATGTTTCCTCAGTGTTCTGGTGAAGCTCTATAAATCAGTTGTCTACTACATGAATTGATGTACAGTGAAATAAGCAGAACCAGGACAACACTATACACAGAGACTGTAACATTATGAGATGATCAAATGATTCATTACAATTCTGAGGAACTTATGAGAAAGAATGCTATCCACATCTAGAGAAAGAACTGTGGGAGTAGAAATCCAGAAGAAAACATGTGATTGATTTATCACTTGTTTATATGGGCATGTGATTTAGGGTTTTGGTTTTAAAGGATTGCTCTTTTAAAAAAAATGAATAATATGGAAATGGGTCTGGGTGATTTTATCTGTATCTATATATATCTATGTATATATATATCAGCAGAATTGCTTGTTAACTCCAGGAGGGGGGAGAGATAAGGGGAGGGAGAAAGGCACAAATTATGGGAAATTTTAAAATTTAAATTAAATTAATTTTTATTTATTATAATATTACATATTATAATAAATTAAATCAAAAAAATAAAAACTAAAAGAAGAGAAAAAACAAATTGTTTAGGAGAAAAATATTGTTTACATGATGCACTTTTAAGTTTAATCCATATACTTAGCATTTTCTACAACACTCAAGTCTAGGTAGTCAATAACAAATCAAGTACTTATTTGTAGTATTTGCTATTTTTTGATGTGTAAATACATTAAGATTCTCATGAGCCTGTATGAGCTGAGTAGTCTTTACTTGTTAGGTTTGCTGTAGAAGGATTCTTGTTTAGGGAATGGTTTAACTAGATAGGTGTCTTTTTGATTCTTTCATTGTTGCCTGTTATCTAAATTAGATTTAGCTCATTGCTGTAACTTGTCAAAGATCTTTTTTTTTTAATCCCAATATTTGTATCTGACAATACTTCCCTTGCTTAGGGCATATTTGCCTTTAATGTAATTAGTTGTGTATAGTATTTTCTCTTCTGGGCTATAAACTCATTAATAAACTCAATTAAGATATATCAGTGTTTCCCCCTTTTTAATCATCAATTCTCTCCTATGCATGATGCCATGTACACAGTACTCTCTAGACACATTTTGAATTAGAATTTCCATTTTCCAAAAGCTGAATTGTCTTGTTCTTTTTCTAATCAAAGGACCAAATTTTAAAGAAATTATCTTCTCTATCACAAGAAAGATTTATATTTTTCATTTTGTACTGATTTTATAAAAATAAACTAACAACAGAAGAACCCAAGAGCAATTAGAGAAATGAACCACATTTCCTCTCTCAGGGCACAACCAGCTTTATTTGTTCCATCTCTGCCTGAACCAAAGTTTCTTTTCTTACATTGTTTTCTAATTGCAGTTTCCCATCCTTAGAATCTTTGAACTTTCTCTTTTGGAGTTCAAATGAAGAAGAATTCCCCTAAGATCTGGTGAAGTCCTCTAGATGCTTCTCTTTGTGGATGCTATCATATGCATGATGGCCCCAGGATAGAGCAGCTCTTCCTAAATGAAATCCACTATCACCCAAATAAAGTTGGCTTTTGTCTTATTAAAAAAAAAACAAAGCAAAACCAACCAAACAAAAGAAAAATAACAACAAAACACAGCTAAATGAAGGATGCTCCTTGCCTAGGCTCTGAGATATAGTTACTTAAATAGACTTCACAGATAACTATCAAAACAGATGTGGATGAATGGAGAGATAGATAGAGTCAGAGAGGGAGGAAACATTTATTAAGCAGTTACTTTGTGCTAGGCATTATGTTTTACAGTAGGGATATAGAAACAAAATCATTATGGTTCCTACTCTGAAGGAGCTTCATTCTAGTAGAAGACCAAAAAAAAAGAGAGAGAGAAATTGGAAAGCTAGTGGTGGGGAGAATGGTACCCACACAGAGGCAAGACAGTTAGCTGGTAAAGAGGTAGAGCAAACAACAGAAGGAATTGAACTAAGAGTGGAGTGAGCAGAATGGCTGAGATTCCTTAAAGAAAAGTCAATTGTTATATTCACAAGTTCCAACATGAGACATTAAGTATCAATAATCTGCAACATATTTCTAAGCAAAAGTTTCCACAGCAGAAGTATCATAAAGGGAGTAGTTGTTGAGTAGCCTCTTCAGAGGAGTTTGGCCAATTATTTGTGAGAGTTAAGGATAACTGATGGACAGTTTGTGTATGCCATGTATGGTCACATGATATAATAAGATCTAGAAAGAGATCCCCAGCAAACTGAGTGACAGTGACAGATCGATAAAGGAACATAAACAAGTCAGTAGGAGAAGGTATGAATGAATTGTGATTTGCACCCACATCAGTGAAATCATAGACTCTTCAACCAGAGAATTCCTTATTTCCCTGTTATTTCTTATTTTCCCTATCCCAAACCAATTATTAGTCTCTTTCTACTCCTATTTTCATACTCCATAAATCCCCAAGATATCTTAGGTTCCCTAATTTGAAAATTCAAAACTCTGGCGTCATAGATAATGAAAGGTCAGGACATTCTTTCTCCTTCTTCCCTTCTCTCTCTCATTTAAAGGCAGGGATGTGCTTTCTCAAAAAATTTTCTTTTCCTATTATTAAGTGAAAAAACAATTTTTGACATTCTTTTTTTTCCTAAGTTTTGAGTTCCAGATTCTCTCCCTTCTTCATACCCTCTCTCTCTCCCTTCTCTCCCCTCTCCCTGAGATGATAAGCAATCTGCTATAGATAAATAATTTAAAAAAAAACTTTCTGCCTCAGAATTAATACTGTATATTGGCTCTAGGACAAAAGAACAGTATGGACTAGGCAATGGGGGATTAAGTGACTTGCTAAAGATCACATAGCTAGGAAGTGTCTGAGATCAGATTTGAACCCAGGACCTCCCATCTCTAGATCTGGCTCTCAATTTCCTGAGTTACCTAGTTGCCCTTCTAATATAGATTTTACAGGTGCAATCATGCAAAATATTTTTTGATAGTACTCATTTTGTGAAAGAGATATCAAATTTTAAAAATGATAGAAAATAAAACATGGGATTTGCTTTTTTGAAGATAGTTTATCTAGATAATTCCATTCTGACTTCAATAAATAAATTATTTAATTAATAATTAATTTAATTTAATTTAATTCCAGGGCTCTTTAATTTTCCCTTGTTTCTTTTATCAGGTCCTAAGGAAGACATAAAAGGGTAACTTTACCCTCCCTAAAGTGTACAAAATTATATTTCTTTGCCTTTTATCCCTCTGTCTTAATTGCTCTCATATTATCCCACATTGAGCATTTCTAAATCTCCATTCTACCAATCTGGGTCCATCCATTCTTTTAGGATTTATCTAAAGGTTTACTTATTCTAAGATATTTTCCAATACCAACTCTGCCTTTACCCAATACAGTCATTGTGTTCTACTCAGGCTTCCAGCAGTACATAAATCTTTACCTAAAGTTGAGGCTTAATTATCATCATCTAGCTATTGTTCACCAGTGTTAATTCTTGCTGTAAGAAAGACACAGAAAGATAAGCATTAGAGAGCATAGGAAGTTAGGTAGGCAGTCTTTCCCCCTTTTTGAATTGCATATGTTAGAACTAAAGCTCAAAGGTTGCTTGAATTAACCCACTGATCTTGATCCCCTGTGCCTAACCTTTTGTATGACTAATGATCTGTAATAGAAGGTTCAGAGGAGGAAGGTACTGGGCTTTCATGATTATAAGATTTTTATCTTAAAAGTAATAATTTATGATTATGAATTTCCTGAAACAGCCTAGTGTTTTTTATAAGTACCCGTGACCATGAATGAATGAATGAATGAATGAACAGATGAATGAACAAATAAATGAAAGTGTTTCCTTCAAATTGGTCTGGTTGTATTTGAAAAAAATTCTCTGAACAGCCATATTAGACAGTAATACAGTTGGCCACAGATTCACTGGCATGAGTATGTATTGGCTAAAGCCTTTTATTTATTCAGTCTCCAACTTCTATATCCTTGTCGTACTGGTCCTTGTTATCAAGGGCAACTCTGGGAGCAGAGAGTTCATGTGCTAGATAACCGTTGGGCAGAACTCCACACTGTTTAGTATCTGAGGGAATCCTAGTATCTTCCAAATGTATGTTTCCAACTTTCACTGTTTTATGGAGGCAAAAACTATAAAAGGCACGAAACCACTTCCTATTCTGAGCTTTATGGGAGGTGCCATTCCCCACTGTCTGAATGTTTTTTGTTTAATAGAAAACCTTTTAACATGAGCTGGCAAAGTATCATGTTCTATTCATTTGACAGAGGCTATAAGGGTGGGTGTGAAGATAAGATATGAAGGTGGTGGATGGAGGATTAATGCACATGTATAGAAGAGAGAATTTAAACATGGTTCATTGCTCATAATTTTCTGTTCACCCATATTGTATCATCTATAAACCTGTATACTAGTTCTGAAAATTTTAAATATATTAATAATATAAGGAGGAGTTTTTTAACCTGGGGTCTATGACTTGTTCTTTTGTTTTTGTTCTTAATTTGATAATGTATTGGAATATAATTTGTTTGAAGTCCATTAGTTTCACCAGTATGTGCAAGAAGCCCATGATACATAAAACAGTAACAGGCTATCTGTGTTCTGTTTCTTTATCAGTAACTCAAGTATATTCCTTTTTTAATAATTTATTTTATTTCATTTGTAAAGGCATTCATTCTGAATGTCTCATGGTAGCAGAAGAATTTTTTTATTTCCTAGTTCTTTTTCAAATGATATTTTTCCTTAGTGCCTCATCATGTGATAGAGTTAATTCTGGTTACCCAAAAACTAGACCGTAAACAGAAGTTTTAAAGGTTTTGAGTCTAGCTAAATTATAAAGGCTTTGTTTGACTCCAGTCCAATGATGAAATATGAGTTTACAGTCCAAGGTCAAACACAGATAAATTTGGAGAGGTCCGTGGCCAAAATGGCAGCAGTTAATGCTTTTTTTCTGGCCATAGCAAACCATGAAAACTGTATAGAACTGTTTAGAGGAGTTGATAATTGTGTTGGTTGAAATGGATACACACTATGACAAAAACACAATCTTTTGAAATAAGTATAGAAATTTCTTGCTCAGAGGAAAGAGTATCAGGCTTGGAAACAGGAGATCCTGGGTTCAAATGTAACCTCAGACACTTCCTATCTGTGTGATCATGGGCAAGTCACTTAACCCCAGCAGTCCTTACTGCTCTTCTGCCTTGGAACTGATACTCAGTATTGATTATAAGACAGAAGGTAAAGAGGTTTTTTTGTTTGGTTTTTAATAGAAACAATTTGGAGAATTCCAAGGAACTTGGCTTTATGACCCATTGAAGATAGGAGCATTGTGTCCTGCTTCTTCTACCACCAGTGTGGTCTTGGACAATTACTTTATTTTGGGGGGCCTTATTGAGAGGGAATGGACTAGCTATCTTCCACAGACTCCTCTCAGCTCTAAATTGATGACTATCAGATTGTTAGAAACCTTCAGAAATGGAGGTTCTGAATGTTAGAAATGTTTTCTTCCATCTCTAAGGATATACAGATATGTAATCATAGAGAGTTGAAAAATACTAGCAAGGCCATCTAGTCTAATTCTCTCATTTTACAGATGAGAATAATGGGACCCAGAGAGGAAACTACACAACACCATACCAACAACTCTTTAGGAAGGAAAGAGGCATTTATTAAGTACTTACCTTTGTTAGTAGGTACTATTAGGACTCCCTTTTTATAGATGGGAAACTGAAGGCAGGCAGAGGTTAAGTGACTTTCCCAGAAGCAGTATCTGAAGCCACATTTATACTCAACTCTTTCTGATTCTAGGTCTAGTCTTCTATCCACTAAACAACCCAGCTGCCTTTATTCCACTTTTCTGCCTCTGATTTAAGATTATATTTTTTTCCTGAATTCATATAAGCAGGAATAGCAAATCCCCATCTAAGTGAGCATTAGGGCTGCTAGATTTCTTTGAATTTTTTAGTGGATCAACACTAAAGTCTTGACTATCTTATAAACTTTATTATTTTATTTTCTAAAACCTATCTGAAATTCATTTAATTTCATATTTGAATAATCCATGTATATAAGCCCTCGTTCAAAATACACTTCTCCGTTTCAGTTATTTTTGAATAGGCCTTAATGTTTTTGTTTCCACATTTGTTTGTCTTTCTTTCTGCATCCTTCTTTTATTCCTTGACCAGTCTCCTAATAACCTAAATAGCTGATAATTCTGAACACTAGAAAAGGGTCTAGTTTCTGCATTGTTTGGATTTTTGGTATGCACGTACACACACATGTTAAAGCCTTGAGCAATTTTAAACTATTAAAGCCTAAAGCAGATAGGTAGATCGTAAAGGTGTGTGTATATATAAATATATATTGACAAACATATGCAGAAATGCCCATTTAGGGTAATCATATATAACCCTACATGAAGTGAATTGACAATTATGGGATAGAATTAAACTTGGCAAAGAGCAATATTGAAATACTGAATGGTTCAGGATTAAAGTGTTTAATACAACACTTAATTTTTGTTCTTTTTTTCATAAGTTCTAAGATTCAAATTCTTTTGTTTCATGATGAAAGCACAGCCAGTTGGAAAAGAAAGGACAGTGAACTTAGAATCAAGAAACTTGCATATAACCTGCTTTTAACAATTACTCAATGTTTGATAATGAACAAGTCACTTGAAAAAAAGAATAAGGGAATAAATATTAATCAATCACCAAGTATGTAACATATGAGCTATGCTAAGTGTTTTATAAATACTATCTCATTTAGTCTTTAAAAAAACGAACCAACCTTACCTTCCATCTTAGGATCAGTACTGTTTTGGTTCCAAGGTAGAAGAGCAGTTAGGGCTAGGCAAAGAGGGTTAAGTGACTTGCCCAGGATCACACAGCTAGCAAGTGTCAGAGGCCAAATTTGAATGCAGGACCTCCTGTCTATAGGCTTGGCTCCCAATTCACTGAGCCACCTAACTGTTACCTCATTTGCTTTCAGAAGTTTCTGAACTTCACTTTCCTGCCCTATAAAATGGAAATAATTGGTCCTTATATAATCTAATAGGGTTATAAGGAAAGGGCTCTATAAACCTCAAGTGGTGAGATAATCATGATGATACTTCTATTTCTTCCACTATCTTTGCTGCTTCTATTGTTCAAACTCCTAATCATGGAGGAAGAATTTATTCACTTCTAGAACTGGAGAGTATGTAGGCCACGTCTATCTTTGCAGAGTTAAATGAAAAATTGGGGCAAATTTCCCGATAACTTAAATTTCCTTCATATCCCTTATACAAATGTACACATATTTGCACCCATATACCAGGCCCCACCAAAGCCTTTTTCAAAATCACCTATCTTATGCGAGCACATTTTTAAAAACCTGAAGTAGGGGATATGCCATTTATAACACAGGTCGTAGGGGACAGTTCTTAACAATCCTTCTTTCTAGATTAATTGTTCCATATCAGATTTTTATTGAATATGTTTTATAAAGTGTTATAGAAAGGAACAAGATTTTACTGTACCTACAATTTGTCTTGTAACATCTTGCAATAACTACCTAGGTTATAATGCTGTTCCATTTCAGAAGAAAAAAAAATTTAAAAAAAAAAAGCTTTGCGTTGTGATTTCAATTCTGCCTTTATCCTTTGAGGAAAAGGCTGCATTTTTTACATCAGAACTGGCTTCTTTTGTAGTTGAACTTTTGTAGTTGATTTGTAGATCAATTTGTAGCCCCAGAATAGACAGCCTGAATAAAACACTGAGTTGTAGTAATTATAGATTCTTCTCAGTTCCTCAAATGTCTGGGCTATCTGCTTTCTTAAGTTTCCTTTCATATCTAAATCCTGTCATCCTATGGCTCATATTGATATCTTCTTTTCTTCTAGCCTCCTCTCTAATCATGGGTAACACTATCCTTAATGATCTTTTAGATCCTTCAGATCTAAGGTTTCTCTCCCTTTTCTTCTACACTGTTGTCCATCTCTACTTTCAAATTGGATTTATTGGGTCTGAAGTATCTTTATTTGGCCTATCAGCATGAATTAAGTCACTTTTTGGCCAACACTCTGTGGTTCACTGACTATAACTAAATAATTCCTGAAATTTCACCTTCTCTTTAAGCCTTCCCAGAACTAAAAAGAGAAACTCTAACAGCTCCATCTGCCATGTCTAATCTCAAGATGGGATTCTGACAATTCCTTTCCTAGTCTCCCAGTGTCTTCTACCTGAAAGGAATATTATCCTGAAGTGTGTTTGATGTGCAAAACATATGGCTCTGCATATTTTGCTTTAACATTTTAACTACATGGTTTCTCTGCCCTGCCCTTGGGCATCTATGTCAAGGTTGTCTTCTTCAATTAACTGCCAGGTCCAAGGGAATAAGTGTTGTGTCTATATAATACTACAGCAGTTTCTAGTTGGGGGTAACCTCTAGGAAAACTGTGAAATGAACAGTTTGCCTGAAGTTTCCTCAGTCTCTCCATTTAAGACCCAGTCTACCAAATAATTTATTCCTTTGTTCCCCCAGGCTTCTATATGTTCTCACTGATCCTTCATGAAATTTGAAATTGATTCACATTGAGATTAAAATTTTGGTTATAGCATAGAGTATTTTCTCACTTTGTGTTTTAATGTGGTCAAAATTTTAAGCTACTGAGATGAAGATTTAAAGGCAAAAAACAAATAAATATAGGAGGTATTTGACAGAATGGGAAAGAACCTTCTTAGTAGCCCTGAAATAACCTCATGTGTAACAGATAGTAAATAACACTGCTTCTTGCTTATGTGTAAAGCTGGCTCTAATACCTAGCAATGCACTGTGAATGAGCAAAGCACATCCTAGAATGTTAGAGCTGAAAGGGACACTGTGAAAGAAATACAATAGGGCCCCAATATTTGCTGATTCAGTTACCTAAACTTAACCACATAAACATTTTTAAAAATTGGAAAATTTGAGATATTCCAGAAAATTCTAAAAAGCTCCAGGTTGTAAATTTCAAATAGCCCACCAAACAAGTATGGGCTATAACATGTTGAGGTCCACTAGCCCAGTATATATGACATATCTCTCTTTTAGGGAGACAGATAGAGAGACAGAGATAGAGACAGAGATATAGAGAAACAGAGAGAGATAGAGACACAGAAAAAGAGAGTATGGGGGAAGGGGGGATAGAAGAAGGAGAAAGAAAGAAAGGAAGGAAGAGAGAGAAAGGAAGAAAGGAAGAAAGAAAGAAAGAAAAAGAAAGAAAGGAAGGAAGAAAGGAAGAATGAAAGGAAGGAAGAAAGGAAGGAAGGAAGAAAGGAAGAAAAAGAAAGAAAGAAGGAAAGAAAGAAAGGAAGAAAGGAAGAAAGAAAGAAAAAAGAAAAAGAAAGAAAGAAAAAGAGAAAAATGAAAGAATTGTTATTTGGTTTTGTTTACAAAGAAAACTAGTGACATAATGGGATGATGTCTTGATGTGCATGATTTGGATTAGAATGAAGGAGATTTGCACCAAATGGTCTGCCTTACCCTATCTTCTAAAGCCATCAAAGACAAAAGTCAGGATGACTTGTGATAACCTAGGATGCAGTGGATGACATTGGTATCGTCAGCATTTGACCAAGCTCTAAGTGCTCCACAGCATCTGCTTCAGCTACCTTCATGGCAGTTGGAACAAATTGTTCTCATCTAACCATTCCATCATGGAAAATTTTAACATGCTTGGGGTAGACATCTCCCCTAACTTACCCACAGGTTTGTGGTTGGTTGGTTACCATCAATATAGTTTAGCCCATCTGCTGAGATGGTTTTACTAGGTTTTGTCCATTGTACATGCTATAGCTTTTTGGAGCCACGTGTGTGAACTGAATTCCAGGTGGACACGACAAGTAAGCAGCACTGACAAGGGCTCAGCAAACCCTCACATCAGAAGTGCTAGTCTTCCTTGAACACCCATGTACCCTGAGAGAGAATACAACTCGGTATAATAATGTTTAATATATCTTATTTACTATAGTTAATGTTGGTAATGTCTTACTATGTGTTTATTTTACCAATTATATATATGTATGTATGTACAAGAAACTTATGTTATATGTGGGATCAGCAGGTGTTTGCTCATATTAGTGGTTTCAGATATCTGTGGTAGATCTTCAAATGTATCCCCTATGGATATGGAGGACCTAGTATATGTTGAAAAGTTCCTTTTTGGTTTCTTTAGAAATATTAAGAAATTCATATTAAATATTAAGCCCTTTCCAAATCTTTGGAAAAGGCCCCAGAAAAGAGATTAAGTGTGAAAACTTAACTTCTTGCCAAAGTTACTCATTATATCTTAATTGACAAATCTAATGACCTTTTCTCAATCTTTATCATTCTTGACTTCTCTTCTGCTTTGGACTCTAAGTTCTCACCTTTCTAAATTTTTGTGACATTATTCTCTTGGTTTTCCTCCTACCTGATTTAGAGATCTCATTAAGTCTCAAAAATTCAAGTATAAGCACTATGAAGCTGATTCTTAAACCTATTAATCTGTTCCTCACCTATCTGCTCACCTCAAGTTTAGTATCTCTAATTGCCTATTGGACTTTGGCAACTAGATATCCTGTAGATATTTTAAATTCCACACATCCAAAACTGAACTCGTATTTCTCCCATATCTATCTTTCCTGGGATTGCTGAGGGTACCACCATCCAACCACTCACCAAGACTTAAATTTAGTTGTCATCCTTGACTTATCAGCTCTCTTTCCCTCCCATCCAATCTGTTGACAAATTCTGTCAGTTTTACCATTATGATATCTTTCATATGGCCTCCTTTTTCTCCTCTAATACTTTCATCACCTTTGTGCAGGTTTTCATTATCTCACACCTTGACCACTGGCAAGAGTCCATTGCTTGGTCTCCCTGCCAAAAGTCTCTTTTCACTCCAATGCACCCTCCACTCAGCTGTGATAGTGGTCTTCCTAAAGCACACATCTTGTTGTTACCCTCCCCACCAATTCCATTACTACCAGTGATTTATTATTACCTTCAGCACCAAATATAAAATCCTTTGTTTGGCCTTCAAAGTCCTGTATAATCTTTTCTTCCTCACACTTTTATAATCTTTACATGTTATACCCCATCACATACTCTGCAGGAATCTAGTGACATCGACCTGGATTGACTGGAGATTTCCACTGGTTGTCTCCCATTCTGAAATGCTTTTCCTTTTACTTTCTGCCTGCTGGTCTCCCTGACTTCCTTCAAATCTTAGTTAGTTAACTACCTTCTAAAAGAAGCCTTTACAAATCCCTCTTAATTCTAATGTCTTTCCATTGTTGATTATTTCCAGTTTAGCCTGTAGAGAACTTACTTTATACAGTTGTTTGTATATTGTTTCCCCCACTTGACCATGACCTCCTTGAAATTATAAATCATTTTGCCCTTCTTTCTACCCTCAAGGCTGATTTAGGACCATGAATGGTGTATTGTAGTTACTTAAAATATTTATTGACTACCTGACAGTGACACTAGGTTCCTTGCTGTTCCTCACACAAGACACTCCATTTCCTAACTTCACACATTTTCATTGGCTGTTCCCCAAGCTTATAATGGCTTCCCTCCTCATTTCTATTTCCTGGATTCCTTCAAGTCCCAGCTAAAATCCAACTGCCTGTAAGAATCCTTTCCTAATCATCCTGAATATCAGTGCTTTCCTTCTGTTGATTTTCTCTCATTCATCCTATATCTTTTTTCTATATAGTTGTCTGAATGTAGTCACCTCTATTATACATTAAGATCCTTAAAGAATAGGGACTATCTTTAACCTTCTTCATATCCCCACTACTTGGTACAGAATAAGGTAGATGCTTATTAATAAATGTCTTGTGGCTGATAGGCTGACTCTTAACTCAGGTATTTATAATATTATTGCCTTTTCCAGGGAGGGACTTCTTCCACTAAAAGGGAGGTATATATTCCACCTTTTATTTAGTTATATTGATTTAGATCTCTGGGAGGACCTCCATTGGTTCCTGGAGAGGAGTAGTCCTAGAGGAATGGGAGAGAACAGTGAAGGTGAACCTATGGCACAGGTACCAAAGATGGCATGCAGAGTGCTCTGTGGGCACTCAGCCACCCTCCCTTCCCCCCTCCACCCAACCTGAGTTCATTGCTAGAAAGGCAGAGGGACTGGGGCGGAGCTGCTGCCTTCTCCCTCTCCATCTTGCCTGATAATATTTTTTCACATCACCTACCCCTCTGCCTGGTAGCCTAATGGGAGCACTTTCTCCCTCCCCTGTGTGGGGAAAGGGGAGGGGTAGGGCATACCCAGCATGTGGTGGTGGGGAGGGGCACAGCACTTGGTTTGGGGTGAGTGGGTTGGGGGATGGGGCCCGGATCTCTGTCTCTAAAAGGTTCACCATCACTGGGATAGAATGTTAACCTAGATCAGTGGTTCCCAAAATTTTTTGACCTACCACCCCCTTTCCAGAAAAAATATTACTTGGTGCCCCCTGGAAATTATGAAACTATTTATTGAACTCAGAATAGAATGCAATACAAAAAAAAAATGTGGCCATCACCGCTTCTCTGGATCACCGCAGCACCCACCAGGGGGCGGTAGCTCTCACTTTGGGAATCACTGACCTAGATTGTTTCTTTTCTTTGCCCAAGGTTTCTATAAACATTCATCTTAAATCTTCTAGGGCAGAGTTATATCAAAGGGAATGGGCAACCAAGCCATTTTGGACATCACTCCTTCCAAACCAGAAATAACTTGGCTATAGATTATTGATAAATTAAATCAATTTTAAATATTATTTTATTTCTACATAAGAGAGGTTGTACTTGATCTGAGTCTTGAAGGAAGCTAGGGATTCTAGCTTATTTTGGAAAGAATGTAGATTGGAAATTTAAGAAAGGACATGATAGCAAATCAGTTTGAGAAACTGAGAAAAGACTCAAATTACTGAGTCTTTTTACCTTCACATTGGAGCATAAGTGAATCACCAATCAGAAAAAAGGCAAAAATTGTGCCAGCCTTGGGTTTGGAATGCCTCTTTCCAGGGAGACACTGAAACACTTACACTCTATTTATTTTTTTATAAACCCTAATATCTTTATGTGTATCCTTCTATATTAATTTTATTTGTTACAGGGCTAGGCAATGGGGGTTAAGTGACTTGCCTAGGGTCACACAGCTAGGAAGTGTCTGAGGTCAGATTTGAACCTAGGACCTGGCTCTCAATCCACTGAGCCATCCAGCTGCCCCTACTTACATTCTCTTTAAATGGTTATATCAACACAAGTGTAATTGATCTGGTGAAAGTGATCTCCAAACACCTCCTCCTAACTCAGCCCAAGAATTCTGTATAGGCTTTTCTACTGTGTTCTTTGGCCAATTAGTAACAGTCTCTAAACACTCAGGAACTCTTTACTGTAGGGCTTAGCTCCTGTGGACCATGGGGAGCCTTTTTTTGGACTATGAAGTAGTAGTTTTGATAGTGATTGAAAGTCCAGTCTGCCTCCCTTCACTTTATGCTTCCCATTATTCCTCAGTGCCTATGGCAGAAAATTTCTGCTTGTGTCATCTTTGATGGAAAGCTGTCTCCTGAGGAAGTTTTATGAGTCCAGAGCCTAAAGGAATAATGAAACCTCAAGCGGGCCATCCCTTTGCTAGCTGCTCAGAATGTTTGCCATCCATTTACAATCTGGGGGGAAGAAGGAGCCAACTAGTTATATCTGAACTTGAACTCACCTTTAAATAACTGAGGTACTTTAAACAATTTGGGAAATGTGAGCCTTTAATGTTATCAGAGTGTATTGCCAGTTTGGTCTTGCTTCTATCCTGAGACCAGGTTTGGGGGTGGGTGGTATGGAGCCAAGATGGCAGAATAGTAGCAGGGAAATCCTGAAACTACTCTATCCTTCCAAACTAATCTTTAAAAAGTGCCTGAAAAGGACAAATGTCAAAATTGAGACCAGGTTTATTAGCTCAGGTGTTTGTCATAATGCTTTCAAGCTTATGATAGCAAGGGGTTCTTAAATTCCCTGGTTCCTTGACCTGTGCTGTATTCTCAATATGTTTGTTGTATATAAAAAAGCATTTTATCTTTTTCTAATCCTTGAAAAGATTTTTTTTAAGTAACTAAGATAATTTTATTGGTTGGGAATGTTTCTCCACATTTTCCTCAACTGAACTCTGAGGACTAGTCAAATTACTTTCTTTTTTCAAACTTCCCATACAAAGTTTTTTTTTTCTTTCCCAGTTTTTCATTTGTTCCATTGGAAGTTTGGATTCTTTTGTTTCACATTTGTAATTTCTTTTGTTCTTAAAAAATGGGAAGTCATCTTTTCTCATACACATCTGAAACTTGAGTAAGTCATTCTTCAAGCCCAAAATTTGTTTTATAACATTTTCTTATTGTAACACACCATATTTTTCTTTTGAAACTATTGCACCAAAGTCTCCAATTCATTTTGTTCATAAGAATTGACCACCGCTACACAAACCATCATCATTTAGGAATCTTTTGGATTTCTCTGATGAATAAATCCCACATTTTCTGGCATTGTCATGAAATAAGGACAAAACATTGACCTCTGACATACAAAGACAAGTCTTGGTAACCCTAAAAGATTGAAGATTTTGTTGAGGGATGGCTCAGTGCTAACTCTTATACTCACACAGGCTTATCAGTTATTCTATAAAGTCCTGTAAGATCTGTTCATCCTAGAGAAATTGGCTTCTAAGGTCTGGGAGAACCTCAGTCTGCTATTCTACCATATAAAAGAATATTTGCAGGTTGCTGCTACCACTTGGTCTAAGAAGATAAGCTTCTAAAGGGTGAGAACTGTTTTTTAACTCTTCTTTATATATATATATATACACACACACACGTAAATATGTGTATATATATATATTTCTTTTTAAAGAAATATATATTTTTCTAATTACCTGTAAAAGTTTTTTTAATATTCATTTTTTAAAGTTTTGAGTTCCAAATTCTCTCCCTCCCTTTCTGTCCTCCCCCACTTTGAGAAACCAAGCAATTTTATATAGATTATGCTTGTGCAGTCATGTAAAACATATTTCCATATTGGTCACATTGTGAAAAAAAACATGGACTAAAAAAAGAGAGAAGAAAACAGAACACTTAAAAAATAAATAAAAGTATCCCTCAATTTGTATTCAGATTCAATCAGTTCTTTCTCTGTAGGGGGATAGTTTTTATCAGCATAACTCCTTCAGAATTGTCTAAGGTCATTATAATGCTGACAATAGCTGCCATTCACATTCAATCATTGTATAATACTGCTGTTACTGTGTACAATGTTCTCCTGGTTCTCCTTGCTTCAATTTTCATCAGTTCATGTAAGTCTTTCAAAGTTTTTCTGAAAAAAAAAAAAAACAATCACATACCACAACTTGCTCAGCCATTTCCAAATTGATAGTTACTTCCTCAATTTCCAGTTCTTTGAAATGATTTGCTAGGTAATTTACAAATGTAATTCCATAAATAAATTTATTTTTCTGTGTGAGTATAAGAGAGAGAGAACATAAAAATGTCTTCTTTTATTCATTGCAAATAAAAAGATGGGAACATTTATATTGATCCTTAAAAATTGGAACCCTGCCAATTTTGAAATATCAAAGGCCAAAAGAGATATTTCCCATTTAGCTATGCATACATAACATCTTCTTATTTATTGTTATTGGAATTCTGATAGAATTTTCAAATTATACAAAGGTGACCAGGACCTGGAATGGATTTTCATAAGGAAAAGCTCAAAGCCAGTGTTCCTTATTCTGTTTGTGAGAACTTATGACACAGTCCAAGCCTTCACTCTTGAAAGTAACCTTTGATTACTTGGGAATTAAAAAAAATAGTTTGAATCATTTAAAAAAATAAATCATTTATTCTAAAAAGTGATTTTTGTTTCCTGATATTGTTGTTATTATTTTCCATTTTCTTAGTATGAAGTATATGGAAAAAGATAATGGCCTCTCCAAAAGGTCATCATCTCAGTTTGCAGATTTGTTCCTGGAAAAGACAAAAAGGGGCAAAAACGAAGTTAGTGAAAAAACTAAGGATGATACCTCCATACCCATCAAAAGAAGGAAGATAGGTTTTGAACCCATTAAGAATACTACCACCCCTGGTCTCTTAAGAACTCTTGAAACTAAAAAATTATGGAACCCATTGGCAGCTCTGTCACACCCTAAGTCAACACCAACAGAAATACCAACTATAAATGAAAAAAACTTCTTTCCCTGGGAAGATGAAGGAAGAACGGAGGAAGAGTGTCTACTTGAATCTTTAAGAAAAATGGTTAATGAAAACCACGAACTAAGGAAAGAAAATGAAGAATTGAAGCAATTAGTTAAAGAAATGAAGAATTCTTGTGAGTAGATTTTCAATGATAATTCTACACATATATTTAATGGTTGATTTTAGATACTCTTTTTTCAGGAGGTCCTGTGTTTATATAAAGGTTGAGTAGCACTGAAATAATTTTCTCATATGTTTCAGCCAGATGTAAACTTTGCTAGACTAGGAACCAACAGTAATAGTTGATAAGCTATGATTTATATATTTTATTATGGATAACTATTCTAGGGAGAGGCAGTCTAGTGTAACCTGTTTATGACTTATGTCATTCTAAAGCAGGACAATCTTGAGAAGAAAGCAAACAAAACATATAAACCACCATATCAAGAACTGATAAATAGAAATAAATAAGACAATTTTTATGCACAATTATCTTTTTTTGCTGAATGATGCCTTCTTTAATGGGAGGAGGGAGGGAGTTATCTGGGTATTTTAATATAACAAACAAGTAAATTTAAATTAAAAAAAGAAAAAACAGCATGGGATGCAGAGATATTCAAACAGCACACAACAATTCAACACTACAATTACAATAACTAAAAAATAAGGCGTTTTATTGTAAATGGGATGCAGAGTGCAGCTGACAAAAGCACTCTGGCTTTAGAATTAGAGGGCGAGAGTTTGGATTTTGACTCATTGCTCTTGGTATTCAGTGTTCCTATTTGTAAAAATGAAAGGGCTATATAATATGACAAAAATCTCTTCCAATCCTAAATCTGTGATCATATGAGTTTCTACTTGAATTTTGTGGGGTCTAGAAGTATGCAACCTTTTCGGCCCAAGTCCTAAACTATTTTTTCTTTTTCTTTTATTCATCAGTTTTTATTAAATACCCAATGTTTAAAGCATTGTATGATTCAATAGTAGCTTACTCTAACAAAGATAGCAATATATAGTAGAAGGATACAATGCAGAAAAATAGGCAATATTTATTGCAAAGAATTTGTTCTTTTCTCTTTATTTCAAAGGAATAGGAGAGAGAAAATAGAATCCTGCTAATTAAAAACACATTTTTAAAAATTTAATTTAATTTTTATTTTTTAGAATATTTTCCCATGGTTACATGATTCATGTTCTTTCCCTCACCTCAAACCTCCTCCCCATAGCCCATATGCAGTTCCACTGGGTTTTACATTTATCATTGATCAAGACCTATTTCCATATTATTGATAGTTGCACTGCGGTGGTAGTTTAGAGTCTACATACCAAATCATATCCCCATCAACCCATGTGTTCAAGCAGTTGTTTTTCTTCTGTGTTTCTACTCCTATAGTTCTTCCTCTGAATGTGGATAGCATTCTTTCACATAGGTCCCTTATAGTTGTCCTGGATCATTGCATTGCTGCTAGTAGAGAAATCCATTATATCCAGTTGTGGCACAGTGTACCTGTCTCTGTGTATAATGTTCTCCTGGTTCTGTTCCTTTCACTCTGCATCAGTTCCTGGAGGTCTTTCCAGTTCACATGGAATTCCTCCAGTTCATTATTCCTTTGACCACAGTAGTGTTCCATTACCAACAGATACCACAATTTGTTGTCATTCCCCAAGTGAAGGGCAGATCCTCGTTTTCCAGTTTTTTTGCCACCACAAACAGTGTGGCTATAAATATTTTTGTACAAGTCTTTTCTCCTATGATCTCATTGGGGCACAAACCCAGCAGTGGTATGGTTGGATCAAAGGGCAGATAGTCTTTTAGCACCCTTTGGGCATAGTTCCAAACTGCCCTCCAGAATGGTTGGATTAATTCACAACTCCACCAGCAATGCATCAATGTTCCAATTTTGCCACATCTCCTCCAACATTCACCACTTTCCTTTACTGTCATGTTAGCTAATCTGCTAGGTGTGAGGTGGTACCTCAGAGTTGTTTTGATTTGCATTTCTCTAATTATAAGAGATTTAGAACACTTTCCCATGTACTTATTAATATAGTTTTGATTTCTTTATCTTAAAATTACCTATTCATGTCCCTTGCCCATTTATCAATTAGGGAATGGCTTGCTTTTTGTACAGTTGATTTAGCTCCTTACATATCTGAGTAATTAGACCTTTCTCAGAGTTTTTGTTATAAAGATTTTTTCCCAATTTGTTGCATCCCTCCTAATTTTGGTTGCATTTGGTTTTGTTTGTACATAACCTTTTTGATTTAATGTAATCAAAATTATTTATTTTACATTTTGTAATTTTTTTCTAACTCTTGTTTGGTTTTAAATACTTTAAAAATCTATGTTCATTAAGGAGATTGGTCTATAGTGTTTTTTCTCTGTTTCTGACCTGCCTGGCTTTGGGATCAGTGCCATATTTGCGTCATAAAAGGAATTTGGTAGAACTCATTCTTTGCTTATTATGTCAAATAGTTTATATAGAATTGAGATTAGTTGTTCTTTCAATGTTTGATAGAATTCACTTGTGAATCCATCTGGTCCTGGGGATTTTTTCTTAGGGAATTCTTTGATGGCTTGTTCAATTTCTTTTTTTGATATTGGATTTTTTAAGTATTCTATTTCTTTTGCTGTTAATCTAGGCAAATTATATTTTTGTAAATATTCATCCATCTCACCTAGATTGCTATATTTATTGCCATGTAATTGGGCAAAATAGTTTTTAATGATTGCCTTAATTTCCTCTTCATTAGAGGTGAGGTTTCCCTTTTCATCTTTGATACTGTTAAATTGGTTTTCTTTTTTCCTTTTTTTAAATTAGATTTTTACCAGTACTTTGTCTAGTTTATCTATTTTTTCAAAATACAAGCTTCTAGTCTTATTTATTAATTCAATAGTTCTTTTACTTTAGATTTTATTATTTTCTCCTTTAATTTTTATAATCTCTTATTTAGTTTTAATCTGGGGATTTTTAATTTGTTCTCTTTGTAGTTTTTTGATTTGCAATCCCAATTCTTTGGGAATCTTTGCCCACCCTAATTTGTTAATATATGCACTAAAGTATATGCATTTCCCTCTGAGTACTGCTTTGGCTGCATCCCACATATTTTGGTAGGATATCTCATCATTTTCATTCTCTTCAATGAAATTATTAATTGTTTCTATGATTTGTTCTTTAACTGATTTTGGAGAATCATATTATATAATTTCCAATTAATTTTTGACTTACATATGTACTCTTACTAATTAATATTTTATTGCATTATGATCTTAAAAAGTTGCCTTTTATTATTTCTGCTCTTTTGCACTCATTTGCCAATTTTCTATGCCCTAGTACATGGTCAATCTTTGTGAATGTACTGTGTGCTGCTGAAAAGAAGGTGTATTCCTTTCTGTCCCTATTTATTTTTCTCCACATATATACTAACTAGTTTTTCTAGGATTTCATTCACCTCTCTTACCTCTTTCTTATTTATTTTTTGGTTTGATTTATCTAGATCTGATAGAGGAAGATTCAGGTCTCCCACTAGTATAGTTTTTGCTATCTATTTCCTCCTTGAGCTTTGCCAGTTTCTCCTTTAGAAATTTGGATGCTATACTATTTAGTGCATACATGTTGAGTACTGATATTTCCTCACTGTCTATACTGCCTTTTATCAGGATGTAATTACCTTCCCTATCTCTTTTAATCAGATCTATTTTTACTTTGGCTTTGTCAGATATCATGATTGCAACTCTTGCCTTCTTTTTCTCAGTTGAAGTCCAATAGATTTTCCAGCCTTTTACCTCTATCCTGTGTATGCCTATCTGTCTTGTGTTTGTTTCTTGTAGACAACATGTGATAGGATTTTGGTTTCTAAGGTATGAAGGTGAGTATTGATGGTATGGGATGTGTATATCAGGACCCCCCCCACTCGATAGTTATCTGTGGACCAGAGCAGCTAAACAATCACCCCCTCTCCCAGGGAAGACCTATGAGGGACTTAACTCAAAGAGGTCCCCAAACTGGCAAAACTATAGTGGGGATATTGAAGGAAGGTGTTGGGGTTCAGTTGTGACCATAGTTGGTTGGATCCCACCCTCAGAACCAGCAACATTGAGGCCAGCCTCCCCACTCCCAAGTTCAAATAGCTTTTCCCTTCAAAATGGTGTTTAGAATTAGTCTTCCTCTCAGCCACAAGATCAGTCTTCTTCCCCTCAAAGTAACAGCCCCATGCTACCACTAATGAACTAAAAAAGGTTTATTATAATGATAAGGGATTCAGGATAACAAGGTAAGGGTAATTTGTAGATTTAGAGAAAGGAGGGTACTGGGATAACTTCTCTATCAACTATGAACCCCACAACAAGAGAGTAGTTCTGGTTTCTTCTATAGCTTGGACTTAGAAACTGACTTTCTCTTTCACTATCTCCTAACTTTATCAATAGCTAACAAATAAGGGAATAACAGAAAGGAAAAGGGTACAAGCTGGACCCAGAAAAGGTCTCCAGGCACCTTCTCCCTCTGGAGTCTGGGCACTATGGCCAAACTGAAGCACAACTATCACAGATTCTTCTTTGTTGGCAACAAATATCTGTAGAAGGAGTTTAGTTGCTGTAGTCTCCAAAGATACCAGGGAATTTTAACTTTAGAAGAGCTGTTTCCTCCCAGATCCACCCTGCCTCCCTTTACCACCCAAGCCCCCCAGAAAGTGCTTGAAAGTCCTCTCCTCCTAAATGGCAGTTGGCTGTTGATAGTTGAGAATCTTCAGAATCTTCACCAAACTCCCTCCTTCAATGGCCCCTCCCAAACAGAAACTCCTCTAGGTTCTTTTGAGTCCAGCTTCAACTCCAATTGCCTACTCTCCTTTGCAAAATTCAGTCCATACTGTTACAATAATCCACCCTGCTATTTGCTTCTCTTTTATGAGCAAGTTCATCCCATTCACATTCAGAGTTATGATTGTCAGCTGTGTATTCCCCAACATTTTGATATCTTTTCCTTATTCTGCCCTTTCTTCTTTTGCTGTTTCCTTTTAAACCAGTGGTTTGCTTTTAATCATACCTCCTTATCCCCACCCTTAGTTTACTTCCCTTTCCACTCCCTCCCTTTTTGTTCCCCTCTTATTATTTTTTAAGGGTCTATTAAATTCCATCCCCCTTCTCTTTCCCTCCCTTTTTGTACTCCCTGCCCCACTACCCATCTTGGTTTTTCCCTTTTGACCTTCCCCATAAGGTAAGATAGAATTTGATATCCCAATGTATCTAGCTGCTCTTCCCTCTCAGAATTGATTCCACTGAGAGTAAGGTTTAAGTATTATCTATTAACACTCTTTTCCTCTCTTCTTATAATAGTATTAATCCCCTCCCCTTCCCATGTGCCTCTTTGTGTGGTATAGATTAACCTATTTTTCTTATTCCTTCAAGTTTCTCTTGGTGCTATCTTCTATTCTCCTCCCTCTTTTTCTTTTTCTGCATATTTTCTTACACCACATAGTACCCTAACCTTTCCCTATGAATAATTCTTCCAATTCCTAAAACAGTGAATACAATTTTTGAGAGTTACACATAACATTTTTCCATATAGGAATACAAATAATTTGATCTTATTGAAGCCCTTAAAGAAGTAAAGTTAAAAAGAATTTTTTTCTTTCCCCTCTTTTTATTAGTTACCTTTTCATGTTTCCCTTGATATTTGTGGTTGGATATCAAACTTTCTGCTTAGTACTGGTCTTTTCTTTATAAATGCTTGGAAATCTTCTATTTTGCTGAATGCCCATACTTTTCCCTGAAAGTATGTAGTCAGTTTTGATGGGTAGGTGATCTTTGGTTGTAGACTCAATTCTCTTGCCTTTCTGAATATCATATTCCAAACCTTGTGGTCTTTTAGTGTGGAGGCTGCCAGATCCTGTGTAATCCTGATTGGTGCTCCTTGATACGTGAATTGTCTCTATGGCTTCTTGCAAAATTTTCTCCTTAGCTTGGAAGCTTTTGAATTTGGCAATTATATTTCTGGGGATTGTCTTCTGAGGATTTAATGTAGAGGGTGATACCCTGAGTGCCAGAGTGACTGCTCTTGTGAACAGATAAGCATATTTGGTGATAGAAGCTTCTAGGTAGTAGGGGTTTTCCTTCAGATGACACCCATACCCCATTGATCTGTTTTTCTTTAAACTTTTGTTTCCATTTTTATACTTCCTGTTTATTATACGAGAGAAAGAGAGAGAGAGAGACAGAGAGAGTAGACACAGAGAGAGAGAGAGAGAGAGAGAGAGACAGAGAGACAGAGAGACAGAGACAGAGACAGAGACAGAGGCAGAGAGAGAGATTTGAGTCATTACTAGTTATCAAAACTAAAATCAATTCAGGTCCTAAAGCAGCAAGCTTTGTTGCAGTATTTTCTTGGTGGGTCCCTCTAGACCAAAGGTTAGCAACCTTTATGGCCATGATAGCCATAAACGCCTGTGGAAGGAGGAGGATGGAGGCAGAAAGTGCTGGAATATGGGGCGGGGACTGAAGGGCCCCCTGGGGCACATCCTGGGGCTCTGCCCGGACTGACCAATTGGGAGGTGGAGCCAGATATGGCTTGAGAGCCATATGTTGCCGACCCCTGCTCTAGACACAGGCTCAGTACCAACTATATGAGCAGAACAATGAACTACAGCTAGAGGTTCAGGTAGCTGGAGAGCAGAAAGCACTTCACTAATAATCTCTGCTTTTATGATGCACTTTCTAGCAGAGGTTAGAAACCCTCTTTGGAGTCATAGCATACCCACTGCATGTCATATTTCAAAGACATGTCTCATCCGAGATCCTTCACCATCAAGTTCAAAGCCGGAAGTAACCAACATACTTAAAGAGATAGTGTCTTTCGTCACTTCCTCTGGGTCTACCTCTAATTCAAGTGGACAAATGGCAGCCTCTGCACTGATTTAGACTGCCCAAAGGGCAGTCCCTTGTTCATGATTTGTTACTTATTGTCACGTGTGGGTAATTCATCCCCCTCCCCACTAAGGGAGGTGGGGATGACATCATCTCTATGCCTAGGGTAAGTAGAGTTTGACTATGAATGGGCTAGAGCTAATTTTATTTACACAAGACCCAACAGGAAGTAAAGGTCTTCTGGCAGGAGTGTGGAGAGCAGAAGGAACCCTTGTCAGTGTTTAGTTACAGGCCCATCATAGTGGCCAATAGATTAGAAAATTAAGTATCTTTCTACCTCTTTCCTACCTTTCCCTCTCTTTACTACTACTACTACTACTACTACTACTACTACTACTACTACTACTACTACTACTACGAGCAATAATTTTTAATTATTAAAAACAATTACATGGTTTTCACATTAATTAAGTGATGTGGACTAAACTAACATAATTTGGACTAACTAAATTTGAATTAACTTAAACTGGACCTTTTAAAAAACTATGGGATAGATGAATTTGTAAGGCACCTAAGCTCATTTGCATATGATACAATGATTTTAGCACAAGGATAAAGCTCACAAAATAATTATCTCAAAACTTAAAGATCATTAAATAAAGAATGTTGGTATTATAGGGGAAATTTGATGAGCTTTTAACCTTGTTGATGAAACATAAGTCACAAATACCAGGAGGTACTGATTTGAGTCATTGAAAGTAGATTAGAAAAAAAAAGTAAAGGGAGGGTGGGAGTTGAAGAAATCTGGCTGGAGTTTTACATCTATGAAGAAATGGCAACTTGAGTTGTTAGCTGACAGAAGGTTTTAGTAACACAATTTCTGATTGGCTAAAGACAGTCATTCATAGGTTAAGATATTTAGTGTTCATTATTACCCTTTAGTACCACATAGGCTTTAAGATAATGAAGCCTCTCAGAAGGAATGTTCTTAGTTGCTTACGGTTGCTTTGTGGCAAGCTCTGTGAGAAGTTCATTGAGTGACAATGTAAGCTAGTGAGTGAATAAATAACTGATTTTATCTATATTCCCACAAGAAAGCATGCCTTCTGGGATCGGTAACTTTGTGACTTAAAAGTAACTACTAGGCAAAGTAAGAGTGAAACACTAATACCATTTTAAGGATGTTTGTAAGTTGAAAGAACTTGTAAATGTTTCATTGGTTCAAGAACAGAAGATAAAGATCTGCCCAGCTAGAGGACAATAAAAACTCAAAATGGGAGCAATTATAAGAAAAGCAGCTTCATATGGTACAGATATTCTTAAAAGGAACAATAACATTAATGTCTACAGACCAGAGTTGTGAATTACCCATAACAGATGGGTTTTCCTTTTTTCATATCTTTTCCTGCCATGTTTCTCTGTGTATCCACTCACATCTATAGATAGCAAGTGTATTTGGAGTTGTTTGACGCAAATATTTGTGTAGATTGTAATTATTCCTACATTTGCTTAAATATAGGAGTTCTTAGAATTTCCAAGTAGTGTGATAATTTTCTTTGTCTTATTGATAAGTAAATGATTATGCTTAAGATGTAAATGATTCATTATTATGCAGGGCTAGTTTGTGTGAATGAAAGTACATGTATGGGGGCTTAAGAGCTAAAGTGGGAAAGAGGTTACTTCTAGGACTCAAAAAAAAGTTTGAATATATCCTTATGGTGTTGGAACCCAAACCCAAGAATGCGGTATAGGTTGGAGTGAACAAACCAAACCAGAGAATGGGTTTAGGTAACATACTCTTAGTGATGAGTGATATGACTATGGTGGGGGTGACCCACATATACATTATAAGATTATTTCAATAATTGTGTGAAAGAAGGATATGGCTTATTTCATTTTATAATGAAAGGGGCAGAGAAGAACTCAATGTTATGAAACATTTCCTAACAATTAGAGTTATCCAAATATGAAATGGATCAACTCCAAAGGCAGTTGATTTCCTATCTCAGAGGACAGATGACCACTTATATTGTAGAATGTATTCTTATTAAGGTATGGGTTAAATTAGATGACCTCTCCAATACCTTCTAGCACTGAAATTCTGTGGGAAAAAATATAATTGCTGTGATAATGATTTGATGGTTTATAGCAAATAAGTTGTCATTCAACTCACAGAAGCAAATAAGCTTGCCAAAAGACAATGTGTAGAGAGAAGAAAGCCTAGGTGATAACCACAAATAAGGGAATGGAGGAGAAAGAGCCAAGACAAGACCCATTAAGTTCATTTGTAGGGATAGGAGAAGAACTAGAAATAAATTTTGTTAGAGAAGTGAAGAGTGAGTATCAAAAAAGAAGGGGTGAACAATAGTGGTAAATGCTACTTGAGGGGTCAGGAAGGAAAAGGAAATATTTAGCCTTGCATTCTATTATTGCACTAGTAGAATTCTATTCCAATAGTTGTCCATTTCCTTCACGTCATCCTCTGATCCTTTTATTTTACCGCATACACATCCCTTTAATTCTTCTGAATCCAGCTCAAAATCCATTGTCTTTAGGAAGTCTTATCAGTTTTCCCACTAACCAGCTATGTGATTTTGGATAAGTATTAGAATAAGAGAAAGATCTTCTGCATTTAGAGGCATGAGCTTGGGTTCAAACCTTGAACCTAATAGGATACATCACTTAAACTCTTCAGGGACCATTTCCTTATCTGTTAGACAAGATTATTGAATTATATGATCTTCAGGACCCCTCTGGTGCTAATATTCTATGAAATGCCACTCAATTCCTCTTACCATCATTTAAAAAAGTTTTTAAATAGAGAATATTTTCCCTATGTTTTTCAAGTGTTTTTCAAGCCTTGTTCTATTCTAATCCATCATGCACAAAGCTGCCAGACAGAATTTCCTCAAGCTCAGGTCTTATCATGCCATTTTGTTACATTCTCTACTCAACAAATTCTAGTGGCACCTTTAAGATGAAATATAAACACCACTGTATGGTACTTGGACAGCTAGGTGGCTCAGTTATTAGAGCACTGAACCTGGACTCAGGAAGGCCTGAGTTCAAATCTTAACTCAGACATGTACTAGCTGTGTGACCTTGGGCAAGCACGTCACTTAACCTCTGTTTGCCTTAATCCGCTGAAGCAGGAAATAGCAAAGCACTCCAGTATCTTTGCCAAGAAAACACCACAGACAGTATGGTCCATGGAGTCATGAAGAATTGGACATGATTGATGACTGAACAACAAGTATTACATTTAAAACTCTTTGTAATCTAAACTCATTCTACCTTTTCATTTTCCTTTTACATTACTACTCTCTATAGATGATCCTCTCATACTGGACTATTTGCTATTCCTCAAAAGCAAAACACCATTTCCCATTTCCACGCCTTTGTACAGGCTATTCCTTATGCACGTAATTCTCTCTGCTTCTCGGAATCTGGTTTCTTTCCAAACCCAGCTCACACAGCACTTTCTAAATAAAGCTTTTATTGATTCATACATAGTATTCCCTCACAAACTACCTTATCCTCATTTTGTATTTATGTCCACACATGTGTATATATACACACCATTATATATGCACATGTATCTCCCCTTTGTAGAGAGCCAATTGGAGAAATAGGGTCAAAATTAGGACCTGTTATCTGGATTCCCTATGTGACCAATCCAGGCTGAGGCAGTCTTTGTGTTTGGTCCTGCTCACCTGAGCCCTGAAAAGCTCTGGTACCAGCAGGTAGGTTAATCCAAAAACAACTTGACCCTTCCAGGAGGCTATTAGGAGTCATTTAGAGAAATAGAGTCTGTAATAGATATTTTTATCTGGATCCCATTACAAAATCATTGGCAAGTAAAACTGTGTGTATGATTTTTTCTGCACCGCATGTCAGATAACAGACCAAATGGGCCATCTAAGGTAAAAATCTGAGACTCTTCTTTTGACTCATTTTCAGCTCCCCACCTTTTCTCAATATTCTTATTGGAAAGCTTTGAGTCCTTAGCAGACCAACAGCTACTGAGTTAACAATTTCTCTCCTTGGTAATTAAGAAGCCTGAACTCTAAAAAATATTACTTAGATAAGGCTGGAGCCAGACAATCTAGTCCAGACTTTATCTGACCAGGTGCAGTCCTGTAAATCTAGGGAACAGGACGCAATTAGTAAAAATCTGTATGAAATATATTTCTGCTCCCAGAATTAACCCCCTAGTAATTGGTGGTTGGAATTTGGCCTTTGACCGTGGACCTATCTCTCTACTTTTTAGACTTTAATGGGTTTTGTATGATTTGTAACCCCTTCACAGCTGTGTTCTTTGTTTGAAACCAGTATAAAAATAAACCCCAAACTCCATGAAGTTGGAGCAGCTATGGGCTAACCACTAGTCTGGCTGTTCTCATTTTCTGTTTCCTGTCTTTTCAATCTGACGCCATTAAACGCCACTCAGGACCCCTACTATATAGAGCTGGCTCTCTATACTCCCGTTAGAATAAGAGGTGCTCATTGAGGTCAAGGTCTACTACTTCACTGGCGAGGTACATTCCTAGCACATACCACAGTGCCCAACATAGTCTAAGTAAATAATTTAAGCTACTGTTTATATAGTCCATAAAGGATTGTAAAAAGCTTTTCATACATCATTCTCTCATGGAATCCTCATAACTCCATGAGGCACTATTACTTCCTCCATTTTACAGATGAAGAAACTGAGAGCCTAAGCAAAGAGAGACTAAGTGACTTGTCTGAAAGTTATACAGCTTAAACAGCTTATACAGTTTGAGGGAAGATTCAAACTCAGATCTTAATGATTCCTAAGGCCAGCACTATACATTGGACCCCCACCTAGCTGCTGGATAATCAAATGAGAATGGATGCAAAGTGATTTGGAACAATAAAGTATAATATATGTGTGATATGATATTAATAAAATAAACATCTTTTGTACCATGATTATATAATTATTATGTGTATATTATGCATTTATGTTTTATTATTCATTTTATAGTCTGTTCAGTCTCTTACCTTTGCTGCTACTGTGATTCAGTTATTCAGGACTGTCTGACTCTTCAAGCCCCTCTCTGAGTTTTTGTTGCCAAAGATACTGGAGTAGTTTGCCATTTCCTTCTCTAATGGATTAAGGTAAACAGAGATTAAGTGAATTGCCCAGGGATACCCAACTTGTAGACATCTGGGGCCACATTTGAATTCGAGTCTTTTCAATTCTAGGCTCATAGCTGTATTCACCAAAGTCATCTAGCTATTTGCTATGAACTCCTATATAGAATTGACAATTATTCAGACCTGCCTATACTCAATGTAGAGTGTTATGGTACATATAGCTCCTCAGGAATTAGTTGTCAGTGATGGTGAGAGAGAAGTTGCTTGTATATGAGCATGCTGATCTCTAACCGCATCTGGCACTATTTTGTGTTTGAGTGGAAAGAACATACAATTTGGGGACAGAAAGCATATGCTTTGATCCCAGATCTGCCATTTAATGCCAAGTCACTTAAGCTCCCTGGGTCCATCTCTTAATCTGGAAAATGAGATAGTTGAGCTGGATAACTTATGGAACTTTTTAGCTCTAAACTCAGGAGTCTGTGATCATGCATCTTATTCATGAGATTATCCATAAAAGATTTGGAGCTAAATGACCCTGTTGAAGAGTTGAAGGCTTCAGAGCTATTGTTTCTTTCTGAATTCCCTGATTTTTTACCTGGGTAATGTCCTCTGTGGTTTATGGTTTTTCACTATTCCCAAGCTGAGAATTGGTGTTTTGTCTAGTGCTAACATTGGGTTCCTATTGGCTAATACCTACGGCTGTTTGCAAATGAAGTTACAAGATAACAGATATGAGGTCTGAATGAATTTAGGATTCTCGTCCCCATTGCACAAAGAAAAGATGAACAGAATACCAGAATATGTGGCCCACATTTTGAGTGACACTTTGCCCTTTAGGTTGTACTTGCTTTAAATTGATATGTGTTCAAAAGGAAATCTTTCAGATTTTTGATCCCTAGGGTATTCACTCTGCCTGGGAAATATTTTGGGAATATATTTTAATGGGGAATTTGACATGTTATGAGCCTTCATTGCCAACAAGGCCTTCTCCCAGCAATTTCATCCACATGTGTAGTAATTAGACATTGCTTGCCTGATTGCAATACCATAAACCTGCGTGATGCCCTGCTTCATATACATCGCCTGCTGTTTCCTAGGCAACCAAGAGCTTTACAAGGAAGGCACACCCAAGTTGATATTCATTTCAGTTCCCAAGCCAACTTCTAAATACTTTTTCTAATAACAAACTTCCTATTTCCTATTGGGAAGGCAAATCTAAATAAAACACTGACAGTAGGATAGACTATTTTTTGGTCTATATAGTCAGGCAGTGACAAAGAAGAAGTATTACTTCCTACCCTTACATTTAAGCCATAAAAGACTAGACCTATAGGGAGATTTGTATTCTTTTGGGGCAGTGAAAGTCAACAAAAAAAATGAAGTTAACTGTTTGCTGGCTTTGGAGTGAACTAGCAATGTAAAGAACACATCTCTGCCTTTTTTCTCCTTTTCAATTATGATTTGATTATTTGAGCTTTATATGCCTGATAGAAAAATCAAATTGACAAACCAAATGGCTGTGGGATTGTGAATAGAGAGCTTGTGCTGGAGTCAGGAAAATGTAGTTCAGGTCTTGCTTCTGATTTATACGGGCTGTGTGACCCAGGATAGATCACTTGATTAAGTGGTTTATAAATTCATATGAATTCAGTGGTTTAGGTAACTGTCCAATATTATAAGTTGCTGACTCGTACTGGTAAAGGGAGTATCCTGATGTTATAAAATCACAGATCAGCCCTTATCCCTTACTATGAGGTACTATGAAAATTGGAAAGATCTAGTCACTTCCATTAAAGGTACTTATAATCTAGTTGAAGCAAAAAGAGAAAAATATTATGTGGAAATGTACAGGGATGGCCTAGGAGAGTAATTCAGGCAACTTTTTAAAATTTATCTTTGTACCTCATTCAACCTTTTGCTCTGCCAAAAATAGGTGCTTAATATTTTAAAACTGAATTTTAAAAAAGTTAGATTAGAAGGCTATAAAATAGCGTGCTAGAAGCCACAGTTTCTAACAACCCCATAGCTTTCTGAAAATATCCTTATCCTCCTATTTGAGCCTATTAACTAACTTTGATCCCCTGCTTTTTAGAATGTTACCAGGAAGTTGTTAGTATTCATCCTTTGTTTTCAAAGATGACAAATGGCCTGAAGAGGTGATGACTTACAGATGAGTTAGATTTAACAGAGGCAGAGTTGCAGAAAGTCATCAGCCTCACTCTCTTCCAGAATTATGAAAGTCTAATGGCAAGACAAAAATCAGGATGGCCGATGATGGCTAGGATACAGTGGACAATCTTGGCATTTTCAATGTCTAACCAGACTCTAAGTGTTCCATAGTGCCTAATTCAATTACCTTCATGGACACTGGAACAAATTTTCTCAACTTCCCATTCAGGAAGTATTAAGCAGAGCAGTAAGAGACAGTGTCCACAACCCCATGTAACAATAGTGAAGGCTACAAATCTGTCCTTTCTTAACCATTCCCACTGCCAACACTGGAGATCTGGCCCTTATGGGGGGGCCAGACATATAGATCTGAATGATCTGAAGGATCTAAATCCTAAACAGAGTGAATGTTGAATCTCCTGATTAGGCCACAACCATTTGAATGAACACCATTTGCAGTTATAGTTCTATAAAATATAGCTAATGGTTCTAGTTCAATGGGAATACACTGAATGAATTCAAGTAACACTGCTGGGGAGTCATTATTCACATTAATCTGGCCCTTACTGTATAGTTGGCATCCAACCACCTTCTTTCTGATTAATTTTTTTAATATGCCTCTTATAATGTAACATTCTGTATTAAAATTTTTCAATGACTCCTTTTTGATTTACCAGGATAAGGACAAACTCTTTAGTGACCCTTGTAGATTTATTGTATACTACTTCCTCTCACATTCTCTGCGCTTGCGAGAAATTAGGACAAGTTATGTCACTTAGAAGATTCTTTGAAAATCTCCTATGCTTTTCCATTTATTCCCTTATTCATATTCTCTATGACTAGAATGCCCTCTTTTCTTCCCCCTGCATTTCTTCCTGTTGAAACTACCCATTCTTCAAAGCCCAGTTCAAATGCTTTCCCTTTCATGAAACTTTCTCTCTTCAGTGATGTTACCCTCATGGAGTTCATATCTTATTCATATTTTTCAAATGAAATATTATTATTATAACTGTTTTAATGTCTTATCTCTCATCCAGCTAGCCACCTCAGAAGTCTCAGACCTATTCATCACAAGAATCTTGTCCCTTATTTTGTCACTGCCTATCTTTTCCCTACCAAAAACAGTGTTCCTTCTCACTATGGCATTACAGAGAAACCATTCCATGCACTCAGATACCATCCCCCCAAACAGTCTGCCCATTCAGTTTATTTTTTATTTTTTATTTTTATTTATTTTTTTTAAACCCTTAACTTCTGTGTATTGACTTATAGGTGGAAGATTGGTAAGGGTAGGCAATGGGGGTCAAGTGACTTGCCCAGGGTCACACAGCTGGGAAGTGTCTGAGGCCGGATTTGAACCTAGGACCTCCCGTCTCTAGGCTTGGCTCTCAATCCACTGAGCTACCCAGCTGCCCCCTACCCATTCAGTTTTAGCACTCTTTTAAGGTTCAGCTTTGTCTCAATAAATTGATCAATAACTAGGTCTGAGCTTACTCACTGATGGATGTTATTGCTGCTCAGTTTTTTCAGTTGTGTTTGACTCTTTGTGATGCTATTTGGGGTTTTCTAGGCAAAAATACTGGTTTGCCATTTTCCTCTGAAGCTCATTTTATAGATGAGGAAATGAAGCAAACAGGATTAAGTGACTTGCCCAGGGTCATACAACTAGTAAGTGTCTGAGGTCAGATTTGAATTCACAAAGATGAATCTTCCTGACTCTAAGTGTGTCACTCTATATACTGTACCACAGTGGGTGAAAATTCATCTAATTCTATATCTATAAGGTTCCAAACAAAGGAGGTCAATGTCCTATTCTTCAGGAAAACCTCAATCTACCCAATTCTGGCATCTTATTCTTGGGGTAAAAAAAAAAAAAAGTCATGGAAAGAAAGGGAGGGATTCCATTCCTAGCAAGTGATTTGAATAAAGGCATAAGAATATCCTCTGCCTATCAATCATGCATGTACTACTTCCTTTATCTCTCTTGTTCTTTCTCTGGCAATGGTCAACAAGCATCATTTCCTAAACAGTAGCTATGTGCCAGGTATTATGTGTAATGCTAAAGATAAAAAGAAAGGTAAAAGATAGAGCCTAATCCCAAGGAGTTTGCAATCTAATGCAACCTCCAACACTAGTTCTATTGACAGTCGTTGTTATTCTCCAAATCAGTTTTTTCCTCATGACCTCTCTCACTACCTTATATATGTTATATCTCTGTTTTATTCTCGAAAGCTTTTGTTTCATTTTTGTATCCATAGTGTCTTGCACAGTAATGCTTAAGATCTTTGAGAGCATGAGATATGTCTTATTAGTTTTTGCTCCTCCCAAAATTCATAATGTCGTATTTCATAGGCATGCAATAATGTATGCTGAAAAAAAGGAATCTACTGCATTCAGCACTGTGTTCAGTGCTATGAAGGAAAGAACAGTGGTGGATATGTTCCCTGTCCTCAAGAAACTTATAGTTTAGATGGAAGAATTATAATAACAGACATATAAAATAATTAAAAAATACTATTATATTCTCAGCTCTAATGAGATACATGTTATATGGATATATTCAGTTTACATTGACATTGGAGCATTTTGGTGGAGATATCCTACAGACAGTTGGGAATATGGGACAAGAGTGCAGGGGAGAGTTAAAGGGAACTTGGAATATTTTGAACTTTGAGAGGCAATGGTATTCTTCCCCAGAGTAGAGAGAATAAATTCAATTAAAAAAATTAAGATACATATCTCAGCTTAAATCTCATAAATGGATCATCCCCATTCAGGTATTTTTTTAATAAATAACCTGCATCCAAGATCAACACAACTAGATAATCACAGACCTCTTAGACACCTAAGAAAATGGCATGCATACCATCTGTCCTTCTCTCTGCCTCGCACAATGTATTAGTAGCTAAGCATGCACATTTGAATGTATAGATAAAGAAGAAATACTTAGTCTCAAATCAATTTCTAATTCCAGAACACCATTTTAACTTTAATTTTTTAATTATTAAAACATTATGTTTATTTAGTTAGAATATTTTTCCATGGCTATATTTCTTTCCCTCCTCTCTTGCCTCCCCCTTTCTGGAGCTGATGAGCAATTCCACTGGGTTATACATGCATCACTGTTCAAAACTTATTTCTAAGTTATTAATATTTGCAATAAAGTGATTATTAAAAGCCAAAATCCCCAATCATATCCCCATTGAACCATGTGATCAATCATATGTTTTTCTTCTGCATTTCTGCTCCCACAGTTCTTTCTCTGGATGTGGACAGCATTCTTTCTCAAAAGTTCCTCTAGATTGTCCTGGTGTCATTGCATTGCTGCTAGTAGAGAAGTAATTTACATTCATTTGTGCCCAATGTTGTTTCAGTCTCTGTGTACAATGTTCTCCTGGTTCTGCTCCTTTCGCTCTGCATCAATTCATGGTGGTCATTCCAGTTCACATGGAATTCCTCCAGTTCATCATTCCTTTCAGCACAATAGTATTTCATAACCATCAGATACCATAATTTGTTTAGCCATTCCCCAGTCGAGGGACATCTCCTCATTTTCCATTTTTTGTCACTATAAAAAAAGCACAGCTATAAATATTTTTAGGTAAGTATTTTTTCTTATTATCTCTTTGGGGGTACAAACCCTGCACTGCTATGGCTGGATCAAAGGCCATGTAGTCCAGAACACCATTTTTATGAACCTCATCTCAGTTCCCCTTCTGCATTCTTCTCATGGAGCTCTCTGCAAAAGCATCACACATGAGTTAATTCCAGCTTATGGCTCCTTTACTTAAATTCTCTCTCTGGTAGCTCAGGTGCATGTGAAAAATAAGTTTTATCTTCAGTATTCAGCCCTACCTGTATTCCTCCCACCCTCCCATTTAATATTTAATTTTAACAAAGGGTTCTTGAATGGTCAACCTAAAACCACAGAGCTTAGAGGATTCAACCCATTGTCCTATTTCTTCAGCCAAAAATGCAATAAAATCAAGGATACCTTTAGGGAACCGTGAAACATTGTTCAGAACAAGTATTCACCTGTTGTAAAGAAGCCCTAGTAACAACATCTCTGGGCCAGTAAGGATTCTGGGAGCTCTTATTTGGCAAAGATGTTTCCTGTCTCAGTAGAGAAATTAAAAAAAATATATTTTTTTACTTTTTTTCTTTTTTTGAGTAAGAAAAACAGTTGAGAACATGACATTTTGCTATAGTTACCTATAGTTTCATAAAACCAATTTTTAGAACTTGGTTGTTTTGAAAACTGCCATGAAGGCCATTGCTTATCTTTGAACAACTCAGGAGGGAATATTTCAGATCTGATCTCATATACTTGCTAGTTGTGTGACCTTGGACAAGTCATTTAACCCTGTTTGGTTCCATTTCTTCATCTGTAAAAAAAAAAAAAAGAAAGAAAAAGAAAATAGCTGGAGAAGGAAATGACAGACCCCTTCAGTATTTTTGCCAAGAAAACTCCAAAAGGGATAATGAAGTGTTGGGATCAACTGAAATAACTAAACAACAATAACATTATCATTATTCCTAATTGAATTATTGATAAATGGAGACATGAAAGACTTTGGAACTGATTTGCATAATCAGCTCACATGAGTGCTAGTGTATGCACACTCAGATGACCTACGTTTGGTCCAGTAGATCTCTATGGATCCATTACTTCCATGGTGATAAAAAAAAAAAAAAAAGATCTTCTGGATACTTTGTTTACTGTTCTTTTCCTCATGTTAAATGCTTAATAAATATTAAAGTTTTGTGTTTATATATTCAGGTATGGTTTTATGCAGGATTGTGCTAGTAAATATTTCACAATTGTTATTTCTGGAAGGGAAAAAAAAAAGCAAAAACATTTTAAAGTTTAGTATCCAATATAAACATTTTCTCAAGTCTAGACAATCAGTGAAATAATAAATCAAACTCTGGCTTGTGGCAATTAACAATCTGTGAGGTGTAAAATCTTACAATCAAAACTTAACAGTCGGCTCTCATAAGCTGGTTAGACTGGTGACAATCTAATCCTGATCTTACTGAATCTCAAATGTGTTTTACCTTTTAACCAAAATTTTGAGTTTTTTGGTGACACAGAAATGAGACTAAGATATACCAGTATCATTTATAAAAAGAGGATCTATGTTTTCCCCCTACTATTTAAACCTAGCTAAATTCTTATTAATCATTATAAAGAAATTTTAAATTAATTTTTAACATTCTGAATTCTCTCCCTTTCTCCCACCATTTCCCCCACCAACTGAGAAGGCAAATAATATGATATCATTTATGTGAAATGATGCAAAATATATTTCCATATTAGTCTTGGTTTTTAAAAAAGACATAAAAATAAAATGAGAAAATTATACTTAAATTTGCACTCAAGAGTTCACCAGTTCTCTCTCTGAAGGTGAATAGTCTTTTTATATAATGAGTTCCTGGGAATCATCTTGGACTATTTTATTGATTAGAGTAGCCAAATCTTTCACAGTTAATTATCATTCCAATATTGTGGTTATTGTGCACAATGACCTCTTGGTTCTTCTGACTTCACTTTGCATTAGTTCTTACGGGTCTTGGTATGTTTTTATGAAACCATCCCCTTGTCATTGTCTTAGCACAATAGCCCAGTGGCACAATCATATGCCATAACTTGTTCAGCTGTTCCTCAATTGATGAGCATCTTCTCAATTTCCAGTTCTTTGTCACCACAAAAATGCTGCTAGAAATAATTGGGTAGGTATATTTATGCCCTTTTCCTTTGATCTCTTCGGGAATATATACTAGAAGTGATATTGCCCATAGGTCCAAATTGTTCTCTAGAGTACTTGGATTGATTCAATACTCCACAAACATTTCATTAGTATATCCATTTTTTCCTTATCCCCTCTACCATTTGTCATTTCTGATAGGTATAAGGTAGTAACTCAAAATTGTTTTAATTTGCATTTATTTAATTAATAGTGATATAGAGCATTTTTAATATAACTATAGAGAACTTAGATTTCTTTTTCTAAAAATTCCTGGTTTTTTTTTTACTGGAGAATGGCTTATTTTTATAAAATTGACTTAATTCCCTATATATTTGAGAGACAAGGCCTTTATCAGAGAACCTGGCTATAAAATGTTTTTATATTACTTTATTGATGATGTTACCTTTTTAGTAAAATGTAGTCTCTCTGATTATGTCTTTTAATTAAGTCTGTTTTTGCTTTTGTTTTGTCTGAGGTCATGATTGTTAAGTCTGCACTTTTACTTCAGGAGAAGCATATTAGATTCTGCTCCAGCCCTTTATTTTAGCTCTGTGTGAATTTCTGTTTCAAGTGTTGTCTCTTGCAAAGAATGTATTGTTGTATTCTTGTTTCTAATCTATTCTGCTATCTGCTTCCATTTTATAGGTGGGCTAATCATACTTACATTTATAGTAATGATTACTGTATATTTCCCTCCATCCTATTCTCTTAATCATACTTACATTCATAGTAATGATTACTGTATATTTCCCTCCATCCTATTCTCTTATCATTCTTTACATATTTTTAACATGTCCTGCCTCAAAAAGTCTATTTTGCTTCTAACCACTACCTTCTTTAATTTGCCCATCTTTTTATTATCCCCTTCTCCCCTTTCACTTTATGTCTTTCTCATCCTATTTCCCTATAGGTAAGTTATATTCTGTATATAACTAAGTGTCTACATTGTTCTTCCCTATTTAACCAATTCTGGTGAGAATGAGGTTAAAATGTTGCACCATCCCCAACTTTTCTTCTGTTGTTAAAACTCTTCATTGCATATCTCTTTAATGCGAGATAATTTTTCCCATTAAACCCCTCCCGTCACCTTCTCCCCAGTATATTTGTTTCTTATTCCTTCATATTTCTGAAGATTATTTTATCACAATCAATTCACCTCCATGCTTTCTATTTATGTAAACTCTTTTTAACTGTCTTAATAATCATAACATTCTTAGGAGTTTCTTTATCATGTTCTAGTATAGGAACTTTATCAAGTTATGTGTAGTATTGGGATTAGTTGTTCTTTAAATGTTTCATAGAATTCACTTGTGGATCCATTTGGCCCTGAGAATTTTTTCTTAGGGAGTTCCTTTAATGGATTGTTCAATTTCTTTTTCTGAGATGGGATTGTTTAATTATTCTATTTCTTCTTTTGTTAATCTAGGCAATTTATATTTTTGTAGATATTCACCCATTTCACCTAGATTGTCATATTTATTTCCATATAGTTGAGCAGAATAGTTCTTTATAATTACCTAAATTTCTCTTCATTAGAGTTAAGGTTGCCTTTTTCATTTTTTGATACTATTAATTTGATTTTCTTCTTTCTTTTTTATTGGATTAACTAGTACTTTATCTATTTTATTTGTTTTTCCAAAGTACCAGCTCCTAGTCTTATTTATGAATTCAATAGTTATTTTACTTTCAATTTTATTAATTTCTCCTTACTGCAACTCCATGATATTGGGATTGCTTCTGTATGCTCGAACTATTTTCTATTTGACCTGAGAGTTCTGGAATATTACTACAATATTCCTGTGAGTTTTCATTTTGGGATCTGTTTCAGGAGGTGATAGGTAGATTCTTTTCACATCTATTTTACCCTTTGAGTCTAAGATATTAGCGCAGTTTTCTTTTTTAATTTCTTGAAATATGATGTCAAAGCTTTTCCTTTTATATGACTTTCAGGTAGTCCAATATTTCTTAAATTATCCCTCTTCAATCTATTTTCTGTTTTAGATGAGAGAGTTCACATTTTCTATTTTTTTTTCATTCTTTTGATTTTCTTGATGACTCATGGAGTTATTAATACCCACTTGTTCAATACTATTTTTAAAGTTATCTTCAGTAAGTTTCTGTAATTCTTTGGCAAATTCTGCTTTTTAAGGGGGTCTTTTTTCTTCAATGAGCTTTTGTACCTCTTATCATTAGACCAATACTTGTTTTTATAAGGTTTTATTTTATGAAGTTGTTCTCTTTTTATATTTTTCTTATCACTTTTATTTTCCTAATTTTCCCTCTTTTCCTCTTATGTCTTTCTTTAACTCTTCCAGGTTGTGCTTAGATCCAATTAAACTCTTCCAGGTTGTGCTTAGATCCAATTAGCATTTTCCTGTAGTGTTTGGGTTTAGCTGTTTTCACATTGTTGACTTTTTCTGTATTAATGTTGTATATTTTCTTGCCACCATAGTAGCTTTTTGTGGGAAAGTTCTTTTTTTTTTTTTTTTTTTTGCATTTACTTATTTTTCCAGTCAGTTTCTTGACTTTGAACTTCATATTAAAGTTGGCCTCTACTCACCTTTGGGTGGGAAAGTATTGTCTTAAGCTTCAGACTTTATCATGTTGCTTTTTTCAGTTAGCGCTCAGAGGTCTTCAAGTTTTTGATAATTCTTAGGTAGTGTGATCCTTGGAGAGGTATGGTCACTGGTCTCCTGGTCATTGCTCTGGGCTTCACAAGTAGTAGTACCTCTCTTTGCATTGGAACTGAGACCACTGTTTCTGCTCCCTTATGACTACTAGCATTTCTCTCCACCTTGGAACAGCAACCCAGAAATGGCATAAGTAATAAAGTTGTCAATCAGCTCCCACTGTGCCCAGTGCCAGTGAAAAAGCTCCCCAATAATCCCTTTCTGACAAGTTCTCCAACCTCCTTACTAGCTCTAGGCAGAGATCTTCTGAAGTTACTGCTTCTACTGCCACTGTTGCTGCCACATGCTCTGCAGTCTGACCTCTGTCATAGTGTCATAGACCTCTTCTGATGACCTATTACATTTTCTTAGGCCAAGAAAACGATTCATGCTTGCATTTGATGGCTCTGTTGCTCCAAAATTTAATTTGAGGAATTGGTTTAAGGTTGCTTAGAGGGAAATGTTGAGATATTTCAGTTGGGTTGTTGCCTATAATCTGCCATTCTAGCTCTGTCATTTGTATATAAAGTAATTTAAAGAGATGACCTCTAAACTATCTTATTATTTTAAACGTTTCGTTGAAGGCTTTCTCAGCACCTTACCATGTGTATTATAAGTGCTAAATAAGAGCATAATCAATATGAGTATGTGCTTAATATACATTGTACATAATATTAATACTATTTATAGAGTATATAAGTTTAATAAATGTTTATTGAATTCTTTCTTTTAACACTCCAATCATTTCCCAATATGCCTTTATCTAAAAGAATTCTCTTTGAAAAGAAAAGTCAAATTTTGGCTTTTCAGAGACCAAATCTTGATGATGTATCTTAATTTTGTGCCTCTGTAACTCCTATATCTCTACAGAGAAGAGAAGGTGATTTATCTGTCCTTTAGGACCAATATTAGTCATTGCGTATAATTTGACTTGAGGTACTCTGGAGTGTTGTTTTCTTTGTTATTTTAGTGATTATGAATTCACATATTCTGTTTTATTTGCTTCAGGGTAACTCATTTTCACATGTTTAAATGAGTTCCTCATAGTCCTTTTAAAATAAGTCAAGTTCAATTATATTTATATACAAAAATGTTGTTTAGCCTTTCCCCAATTAAAAACATATTAATTGCCTATTTATTTTTGAAATCTGGCCAAATTTACCAAATAATTGAAATTAGACATTCTTTAGTTTAAGATTATTACTTTGTAGCAAAATTACTCTAGAACTCTATGTCTCCAACATTACCTTTTTCATTAACTTAAGTCCTAAATAGGTTATTTACTCCAGACATCCAACTCTCAACAATAGAATATCTACAGCAGCTTTTGCACCATTTGGAAAAAACAGCTCCAACGAATTTTTATTCTTCATTCCTAAGAGATGACTTAAATCTTCAGGTAATTTCACCAGAAATCTTTAGTAACTACAAGAGAGAGGTACAGTGTCTTTAGAAGTTACTTGATTATTTATTTAGTTAGTTATTGTTTTCTAACCCTTTTTCTAGCATAACTGGCATGTTTGAACATTCTCAACTACCCATAGTTCTACTAGAGTTATTTTGTTATAAAGTTTCATTTTTATTATGTATAATTTGTAACGTATAACATCAATCAATTAATGATCAGCAAATGTTTACTGCATGTCTATTGTATCCCAGCTGAGAGGAATAAACAATACATTGGATGACAGAGCCAAGATCTGATAATATCAAGTTTGAACCAATAAACAGAAATGAACAAGATGAGATTGAATAAATGCACTGTTTTTCAAAGATAGTTTACATTAAAAAGACAGTATTCTGTTCCTAATCATGTTCTGTCACCCATTTTTATCAGTAATTTGGATAAAGGTATGGAGAGTAGCATATTACATTTTTATATGATATCAAGCTGATTGGGTTAGTTCATGAACTGAATGATAGATTAGGTATGCAAAGACTTCTTGACAAGCTTCAACAATGAGTTACATTGCATATGATGTAATTCCTACTTACTTCAATACTTTGGTAACCTGTGACCATATCCAAGTGAGTCTTTTTCCCCAAGAGTAAAAATTAGAACCAGTCTGTGCTTTCTCAATCTATGAGTCTGGTCCATTAAAAAATGTAGTTGTTACCAATAATGCAAAACCCTTTGAAAAAGAAATATGTTTCAGATGCAGCATTTTACAGCCTAATCCCCAAGGTAAGAAGGCAGAAACTCTGAACAAGGTAAGAACTTCACGAAATAACACTGGAAAAATCAAAGCTCCTAGTGAATGTCTTTCCTGTTCAAGCTACTCAAAACTGAGGGTACAGTGAGTCATAACAAACCATAAGCTTAAAAGACCTAGTGAGGCATAGAATGCTGAACTGGGAGTCAGAAAGACCTCAATTTGAAAAGATTCACTTAGACAATGACTTGAATAACCCTGGACAAGTCATTTGACTTCTGCTGCCCCAGTTTCCTCATCTGTAAAGTGGGAGTAAATAATAGCACCTACCTCCAAGGATGGTGATAAGAATATAATGAAATGCAAACCTTAAAGTACTCCATAAGTGCTATCTGGTATTAACATTCAGGGGCTGATTTATGACAACTCTTTTTTGAGGATATTAAGGAATTCATGTATGTCTCAACAACTTATGTATATTTATTTTTTAAAACTTCATTAGGGCACAGGAAAAAATTACATATTAGCTCACCTATACTATATGCCCTTTATGAATCATAATAAAATAAAATAGTAAAAAATAAGCAAAATATTTGTAGTTAAGTAGAAACTATATGATAATAGCTTAATAAAAAGTAGGCTAAATATCAATTATTAAAAGCAATAATTACATGAAAGAATAAGAAGATGATAATCCATCAAAATTCTCTTAGGTGCAACGAAAGCAGTCATCAGAGGGGGCAAAAGGGTCTCTGAAAACATACATGTTCAAAACAGAGAATGAGGAAACAATAAACTTAGACTGAACTTTTTAAAACTAGAAAATCAAAAAGCAAACTCAAAATAGGTAGAAAAGAGATTTTTTTTTAATTTAAAGAAAAATAGATAAAATGGGAAAAGCTACAAATGGACAAACAAAATGAAAGTCTAATTCTTTGAAAATACTAACAACATAATGATATGTTCAGTTAAACTGATAAAAAGGAAGAGGGAGGATATAGAATTCTGAAATGAAAAAAAACAATAAGGTAAAATTGCAATTAACAGAAAAGTTATAAGGAATGACAATATCAGAGCTTCACAATTACATGCTAGTAAAGCCAAACTACATTATTATATCAGTAGTTGCAGAAAAAGCTTTTAACAAAATATAATACTCTTAAATGCTAAAAATACTGAGATGTATAGGCACAGGAGAGCAATTTTTTAAAATGTGATAAAAAAAAAACCCAAAGCGAGCATTATTTGCACTAGGGAAATACTAGAAGACATCGCATGAGTAAAAGAGAATAAACATTTTCTCATCTTCTAAATTTGATTTTAACTCAGCACTCTACCAAAAGTTTGTTGTCTGACTGTCTTTTTTTAAAGCCCTTTCAAATATAATTTATTTCCATTATTTGTCATCTTTGCTAATTTTTTAATGGGAGAATGGAGAAGTCAAATTTTCTCTTGAATTTTTTTTCTTATTTGTGATGAAATTAGACTTTCATAAAGTTTTTTTTTTAGTAGCTTGAATTGAAGATCAAATAAATCTCAGCATTCTAGGGGTAGTTTAGATTATCTTTTTCTACTATTATTAGCTCAAAACTCCATTTTAAAATGTCCTCACCTTTACACCTCAGTAAATAGTGTCTCTCTGTCTCTTCTCTGTCTCTGTCTCTGTCTCTCTGTTTCTCTCTCCATCTCTCCCCTCTCTGTCTCTGTCAGTCTCTCTGTCTCTGTCTTTCTCTCTCATATATACACATATACACTGTTGATGATATGGTCTTCCTTCTACCATCTTGATCTTTAGAAAGGGTAGGATCATACTTAAAGTGGTTTCTCTATATCATTAGCCCTACCCAATTCATTTCCACATGAGGTATGATGAACAGCTAAATGGACTGAATCTTTGCTATTGCTGGATTGGTCTAGGAAGGTCACTTGTAAATTTGTTCATTAGAATCTGGTTTCAGTCAAAATTTGTGGAAAGCCAATAAGAGAATATATAAAAATCTGAGACTCCTCTTTTGACCCCTTTTGTGATCTTTGTGATTTCTTGTTGAAAAGTATTGTGGCCTTACTGAAAAGCTTTAAGTTCCTAGCAAACCTGAATTTAAAGGGTTAACACTGTTCCCCTTTGGCCAGGAATGCAGCTACAGCCACCAAAGCCAAAACCTTAGCAATTCAACCCTGAGAAAAATACTTCCCAACTTGACTTTCTGATAAAAACCCAGTCAAAATTCAGCCTTGGCCTTGGTCGGTTCCGAAGCCAATGAGACTTTTTGTGTTTTATTATGACATAATTTGTAACTTCTGTGCATCTGCAAAGTTTCGGGGGGTTCTTTTGTGTGAAATGAGTCTTGAAATATATATAATAAACTCCATGCTCCTGGAGCCAGAGCTGGAAGCATGAGGTAAAAGACAACTCCAGTGTCCCCTTATTTCCTTATCAACTAAACTGTCCTTATCAGATTATCAGAGATGATAAAGAGATCTTGAGAAAAATCCTGGCATAAACTCTAGTTCCTAGTCTTGTTGAAGTTCCCTCTCCTTACCTTTCAAAGCTCACAAGATTATAGCCATCTCCAATCTTTCTCACCAAAGTTCAGAAAGTAAGATTGAGGCTTCTCTCTCCACTGAAGGCTTAATCTTTATCACTTTCCTTGAAAACAGTCAGGTAAGAAAGGACAGACCAACTGCCATCTTGGCTGCTTTTTGCTTTTTGAAAGACTCTGGCTTCACAGCTGGGTTCCACATCATTATGCAGTAGATTGCAATTAGTCACAGAATGTCTGTGCTTGCTCCAAAAGTCCATGTGGAGACTGTATCAGCCAATTACACTGCACAAACTCATTAGTCCTTGTTATACCTCTCATTTGGAGGCATTCAAGGAAATACCTTGTCAAGTTATTCTGACATATCTAGGATAGAGGATTTGGTGGGATATAAAGGGTTGAAGTAAAAGACTGATGAGGTCACATTTTCAAATGAAATTGTCTTTTTGTGATACTTAAACCTAATATATATTGTTTCCATTGCTCTGAGTTCATCCACAATTTTGATTTTTCAGATATTCTATTGGCCTATTATGTTCAAGTATTGTAAGATTATAAATTAAGAGGTTGACTAAATATATGAGGATTTTAAAATAATCTTGGTGGTCACTGATTTAAAATATTATAGCTCAAGTCAAAATGACTTTTAATAGTTTTTATTTACAAAAGGGTGGAAATAGTGAAAGTAGAGAAATACAAAAAGAGGGTAGAGAAGATATCTACTCCATCACACTAAATATTGCTCTGGTGCTCAGCTCAGTCTGGCAGGGCTTGTTAACCCTTGACTGGAGGAGCCCGGAGTTCCACCCACAAGGTCTCCTCCAAGAAGGGAAGACCTCTCCAAAATTAATCTCTCTCCGGACACCAGGAAAGGAAGGTCAGCTACTCACTCACCCAAGAGGCAGTACAAGTCCCAAGTTACCTCCAAAAGGCAGGTCACCAGTCAGAAGTTCAGGACTTTTATAGTCCTTTCTTGTCCCTTCCCCTCTTCATAGGGACCAATCACAGCTTCCAAATTGCCTAGCACTGCCCACAGGGGCAATGTCTGTGGGATCTACCTCTCATCCTCTGAAGGTGTTAATTCTTATCATAGGATTCACAGGTTTCTGATTGATTGGGTTAAAAGGGTGGAGCTCTCCAAGTAAGTGACTTGTGAATTCTCTTATTTGATAACAAAGTGATAAGTAGGAGTGTTTTCAGTTTTTGGTTGATCAATTTAAAAGTTGCTGATGCTAGACAAAGGAAGTCTGATTCACTCTGTATAATATTATATTTATTACATGAATTCCTGAATTAAAAAAAATCTAGATATATAGAGCCATGAAAGTCAAACAATCATGAACAAAGTAATAGGATTTTAATAGGCTACAAACTCAATATAGGCCAGTGGGGTCCCTAAAATTAACTATAACTTAGATTTTGCTAGTCAGAGAACAGTGTCCAGGATGAGGAGGCTTAGAGTCCCAGACTGGTCTCTCCTGTTCATAGCATAACTGTAGTATCATAAAGTCTGTTATTTAGAGAGATTGCAGAAGTAACTTAGTCCAAATCCTTTGTTTTACAAAGAATGAAGCAAAAGCCCAGAGACATTAAGAAACTTGGATAGCAACAGAAGCAGGATTCAAACACAGGTTCTCTGAAGCCAAATCCAATGCTAGATCATCCAGACTATAGGACTCTTCCTATTAAGATCTGAATGACATATTTGAGCAAGAATGTTGATAAGATAGAGCAGAGGAAAAGGAGAGTACCCAGGATGGTTTGGCAACTATTGCAGTAAAATTTCAAGTCTTAAGTGTCTTTAAACAAGGATTATTATCACCAGTTGTCAAAGCTGACAAAGAAGCCTTTCATTTCACTTATGGATTGAATTGGCTGACCCCCTGTGTTTCCTTGTGGCTCATAATTTGTGTTTCTAAGATTTAGCAACACGATACAATATTTCTTTAAAGAGAAAATAACTCTAAAATACATGACTTTAAATATATGACATTTATGCAGCATAATAAAAGACTGCTGATTTTTGGAATATTCTGTACCATCAACTTAGCAAGCTAACACTGGAGATTTTGAAGATTCTGTACAATCTATCAATGGCAATTTTATTTCCATGATAGCATATATATGTGACAAGGTAAAAGAACAACAATGCCAACAGAAAAACCAATAAATATTTCATTTCCATTTCATCCCGGCCTTGTGTGGTGATACTGAAAGTTGAGTGGAATAATATTGTTGCAAATACAGACTGATTTTAATGGTTCAATTATGGCCAGACAATTCCTGAGCCATTTGGCATGGTCAGACAGGGAGCAATTGCTAATATGAATCCCAACTACAGCCAGAGAAATGAAAGGCTTTATCTGTGGCTTTAAATATGCAGAAAAAAAGACTGATCTAAAGTTATTTCCCCCCTATGGGGGGGATATAACTTTAGATCAGTCTTTATAAATATAGACATTTCCCAAGTGTGCATCAGTCTTCTTTCTCTTGTACAATATTTTATGTCTCGGTGCACCTTGGAACATGCTCCATTTGATCAACACTTTCTTTTATTATTGCCTCAAGATAGATGTGTTTGTCTATAGTGCTCAGGTTCTGGGTTGCTCACTAATCCATTTTGTTTCAACTAGTGTAAAGGTAGCACTGGGGAAGAGAAGATTAGCCAAATTACTACAAATAGTACTCATTATTTCATTATTGCAGAGGTACTTACTAGTCATCAACAACAATGAATCCTTCAGACTCACTATTAAGCAGAAGGTAGGAGATTAGGTTTCAGTTTGGATAATGGTTCAGAGCAATTCCCTCCTGTGAAAATCCACTCCAGTAACAGGTCTTTATTTTATGTGATTTATTCTGATTCTTGAAGCTAGATTTTTGTCCTGTAGATAATGAATGCACACAGTGTTATAACTAGCTAAACCATGTGGTGTGGTGATCTTGGGCTTCAGAAGCACAGTTCTATGCCAGGGGTGTGCTGTAGCTGGCTAGTACTGGTTCAGGAGAGCTTATTAAGTTTTTATTGTAGGCATTTTCACTTCAGAAATCATCAAATGTTACAATCAGGATTAGATTTATTTTGTTGATTTTAGACTTAAGAAAGTAAAGAGAAATATTAGTAATGTAGATTAAGTTTAAAAGTAAGTTATGAAAGTTTTCTTTCTTTCCTTCTTTCTCTCTCTAATTACCCTTCCTTCCTTCCTTCCTTCCTTCCTTCCTTCCTTCCTTCCTTCCTCTTTCTTTGAATAGCTGGTTGTTCAACATTAACCAACATATCCCTAATAATATATACTTTGCTCTCACATTCAAGGAAGTGGCTGCTAGCTAGTTTTCTTAGAACTGATCAAAAAGCTCCATGAAAGAACCCGAGAAAGAATTTTCTATTGACCAAGAGAAGGACATATGAGATTCCATGCCTATAAGAACTGTGAATAAAGCCTGTGGATCTAAAACCAAAAATATTAGATAAATAAAATCACTAAATGCCTCATAACTTTAGCAGATAATCAATCACCTAACTTAGTGATAAGAAGATTAAGGCATAATTAAAAATAATTTATTATTTGGGATTGATGCAACATTTGGTGTGGAGACAGAGATTTCTCCACACTTTTGCAATCAGGATATATTAATTTCAATTGGTCTCAAGCTCAGAATTGGGCTAACATAGGCCTTATGTACTAGTCTCACAGATTTCAGGGGTAAAAAAGTCCCTACATTTTGTTTGTAGTTGCATTTAAAGCTCAAAATTAGAATGCTTGAGGAGTACTGAAGCAGACAGTTTCCCATGCTGTGTATAATTATTCTACAAGGCAGAATCAATTATGTTGTCTTTAGTGGACCCCTCTAAGGGGTTTACCTGCAGATTTTCAACTAGTCTTGTGTTTTAGAAACATTCGACCAAGAAGACCAAGCTCGTGCAGAATTTTTCATAATTGCTGCTATTGACATTAATATACCAATGGGAAAATTCAGTTTAGTTCAGCTAACATTTATGGAGTGGCCACTATGGGTCAAAATTTTGTTAGATGCTGGGGATATAATACTCAAAAAATTATAAAGTCCCTCCCTACCCTTTAAGGATCTCATAACCTTAATGGGAGATGAAACATATATAGACATATTTATAATGAAATAGTAACTAGTATTCGCATAATATTTTAAAGTGAATAAAGAATTTTTCATAAATTAACTTATTTGAACCTGTGATCCCATGAAGTAAGGGCTATTTATAGTTCCCATTTTACAGAGACATAGAGAGAATAAAGGGTCACCCACCTAGAAAGTATCTCAAGAAGGATTCAACTCAGAGCACCCTGACTCCAAGTACCACAGTCTGTTTATTATACCACCAAGGTGAAATTAATTCAAAGGCAAGGTCAGAAAGAAAGTCATGCTAGAGGGACCATTTCTAACTAAGAGAATCTTGAAAACCCACATGGTTTAAGATTGAATGTAGACTGAAAGAGTTATCTCTTGTCCAAGCATTCAGACTAGATCATCATGGGCTTTTGAATGATATTGCTGAATAAGTGTGTCCAACAGAAGTCCTTTAAGATTTTCTTCAATATTTTTTAAATAGACAGGAATGTCAAAATTCATGCTTTTCATGTTCTTGTGTTGACAATTCCTCCACATGAAATAACTACCAGAAGCAGCAATAGCTAAGAGCAAGACAGGATAGTCTAGGCATCCTCCTGGAGAAACATTTACTTCTGATATTGTAGTAGTCTTCTATTTGCTCTGCTATCACCTTTCAGACTATACCCATTGGTACAGAAATAGGTACATTTTGGAGAATGAGCATTGATCTGTGGTGCTGGTAGACATAGGTATTCACAGCCTTTATTTATAGTGTCTTCTTCATACCAGTTTTTACTTGCTGGTTATACAAATTCATGGTATACAATTATATCTTGAGTGTCGTTGAGGTTGTTAATCAGAGAAGCCAATTCTGAGCCTGTGAATTTGTTGGCACCATAGACTGCTTTATTCTCATCATCCATACAAAAGACATGGTCCTCAAATATTATGACAGTAAGAGGATGAACTAGAAACTCAAGAGACTTGAGTACTGTTCTATGATCTTGACCATTTAAATCCATACTGGACAGCATGGGCAATTTAGATTAGAGCCAATAGGGATGGCTTTTTACAAGGTCAAGTGAAATCTCATTAAGCCATTGAATGTCTACAGTCACCAGAGACCTGTCTGTCAAATTTATTCATTCCTACTTTTTTCTATTTTAGCTGATTCTCCCCAGTCTGATCAGTAAACAAAGACAGACAATGGATCTATAGCTATGGAGGCAGATTCTTAAAAATCAGAATTGAATAGAATTTTCCTCTTGGTTCCATCTAAAGTAGCCACTGAAAAAGTCTTGGAAGCCACATTGTCCAGTAGATATTCTTGTAGACTAAGAAACCAGGGAGCCATAGACTTCTCCTTACACAGATAAGCCTCAAGCTTCCATCCCAAACTAATCAAAGGACAGGGGTGAAATGAAATAAAATTTTAAAACTTTCCTTTTAGAAATTTATGTTAAATTCACACACCTGTTAATGATTATTTGCCCTGTAGATCTTTTCCATAAGGAAATAAGAGAGGACCTGATTGAATCCATGATTATTTATCATAGCCACCTAGAATTACTTAATGCTCTGCATTTTTTTTCCACTGGTGGTGACTTTAGCTACAAAGATTAACTGTCATCTTTCTGCTTTTCTGGGAGCATATTTCAAACAGAGATGTCACTTGCTTTTCAAAGAAGGAAGGATGTTACTGAAACTAAGATCTAGTTTCTTTGTTGTTGTTTCTTTGTTTTTGAAACAGGGAAGAGATAGAAGATAGTGGAGCTATTCTTAGGAAAAAGAAAACAGCGAGAGGAAAGGCAAGGAAACTTCTTCATTTTACTACTGCATTCATCCTGGTAGAAGTATACATTTTTACCAAAAAAAAAAGTTGTTTGTAAAGAAAAGAGAAAATAAATGGAGACAGTCTAGTATAGTGTAAAGAATGCTGGATTTGGAGACAAAGATTCAATATGAATATGAATCAGCTTGAATCTGGCCTCTATATCTTAACCACTTTGTGACCTTGGGTAATTCTTCAAGTAGAAAATGGAGATGTAACTGTTCAAGCCATTGAGCTTCCAGGGTTATTGAGAGGGCTAAATGAAATAATGCTTTAGAAATTATAATGTGGTATATAAGTGGAGATAGTATTATTCTGTTGTCTCATGCCCTTTTTTAAAAAAAGACTCTTACCTGCCATCTTAGAATCAATGCTGAGTTTTGGTGCCAAAGCACAAAAGCAGTAAGGGCAGGGTAATGGGGATTAAGTGACTTGCCCAGAGTCATACAGCTAGGAAGTGTCTGAGGCCATATTTGAACCCAGGACCTACTGTGTCTAGGCCTGGTTCTCAATCCACAGAGCCACCTCGCTGCCTGCCTCCCTCATACTTTTTTTTTTTTTAACCCTTAACTTCTGTGTATTGGCTCCAAGGCAGAAGAGTGGTAAGGGTGGGCAATGGGGGTCAAGTGACTTGCCCAGGGTCACACAGCTGGGAAGTGTCTGAGGTCTGATTTGAATCTAGGACCTCCTGTCTCTAGGCCTCACTCTCCATCCACTGAGCTACCCAGCTGCACCCTCCCATACTGTTTTAATAGATATATTATTTTTTAAAATGTTTTAGGAAGGGACATATGTACATGCTGATATATACAAATTTAGAATTGTTAAGGATCACAAAAGTCATCTAGTTTAGCTTCTGTCCCAATGCCACTATTGCCCTATATGACAACTATAAATATTTACTGCAAACCCATGTAACACCCACTATGCTCTAGGCATGGTCCCAGGTGTTGTAATAATGAGATGTCAAAGTCAGAGTCCTCTGGGGGCAGCAAACTACTTGCAAAACTTCCTAATCCTGACCAAACTAGATTAAAATGTAACTGGAAAAATAAAAATATAGTACAACACAGATAATGCTAATTTGTGATTTTCTAAGTCAATATGCAGCTAGTAGGTATCATTTCTATTTGAATTTGGCACCACTGCTTTAGTGGATACAAAGATGAGCCAGTTATGGTTCCAGTTTTGTGGAGTTGGCTTTCTTTGGTGCATGTGTGTTTGGGATAGGAGGTACACAAGGGACAGATAACACATGCACACAAAACTTATAAAAGTGTTATGTAACAATGGAAAAGAGAGATTACTGTTGGGATGCATCAGGGAATATTTTGTGGTATAGGTAGTATTTGTTTACTAATTACATATATATTTATTTATGGCTTTGAAGAGTATGTAGAATATTGATAGGTAAAACTAGGGAAGAAAATTACGGATAAAGGAAACAGCATGAGCAAGTATATGAGGGTGGGATTATAGTGGGAAATTCAAGGAAAGATGAGTTTCCTATTTGGCTGGATAACAGGATATATACAATAAGAGACAATTTAGACTTCTGTCTAAAATTACTGAAAACTATAACATTGTTTTTTGTTCATGAGAAAAACAAATCTCATTATGTATCTAATTCTTTGGAGTGACTATTCCAAAACTTTCTCTCTCTCTTTTTTTTTTATTAACTACTCCCTGTCTTTCAAGAATATAGTAAATAGCCCGTGTTCCTGCTTTACTGAGAAGACCAAGGTAATTTACCATGATTCTTTGCATATGTAAAAGGTGTTTAAAAATCTTCATTGAATTGATTTGAATGAAATGAACACCCTCAGTTTCTCTCCTTAATTCCTAATTTTCAGTATCTTCATCTCTTTTCTTTCAGCAAAAGAAAATCTCTCATGGTACTTAGTATATCCCATGACACTTTCTGCTAAATCCTATATAGATATCATTTTCTCCTTCATTCCCACAAACTTTTTCCTACATTCATCTTTTTTTTTTCACCCATTTTTCTCAGCTTTAATGACTTCTCCTCTTCCCAGATGCTTAACATTAACTTCAGGTCTTCCCAATCATTAAAAAAGAATGTTTCCTTTCACCCTTCTGTGCCAATATAGTTATATATTCTATCTCCTCTCACTGATAACTAAATTTCTTGTAAAGGTCATAAAGGAATACAGTGTACTCCTACTTTCTCAGTAATCATTCTTCAAGCACTTGAAATCAGACTTGTGCTCCCAGGAAAATCTACTAAAATTGTTCTCCCTACTATAACAAGCAACCTCCTAACTCTCTTAGATATATCTTTTTTAGTTCTCATTGTCCTTCACCTGTCTGAAGCTTTTCACACTGTTGACTGCCTGTTCTTTCTCCAAACAAAATAATTCTATTTCCTCTTCCATCATTTAATGTATTAGTTATCCCTTTCAACTTTGTGTCACTGGAAAATTTGATAAGTGTCTCTTTGATATTTATGCCATTATCCAAGTAACTTATAAAATGTTAAAGAGACTATGGTGAAGTCAAGCTCTCTGGGGCACTCTATTTCTTCCAAGTTGACATAAAATCATCAAATCCCTACTCTTTTGATTTGTTCATTCAACCATTCTGAATCTATTTAACAGTATAATAGCATTGCCTCCCTCTTTCTGTCTTTTCCAAAAGAATAGTAAAAGATCCTTTGTCAAATGTTTGATAAAATTCAGGCAAACTCTACATACAAAAATTTTTCAATCAACCATTCTACTAACCCTGTCAGAAAAAGAAATGAGGTTAGTCTGGCAATATTTTTTCTCACTGAAGGTGTTCTGCCTGATCACTTTTTCTAGATATTCAATAACTGACTTTTTAACAAGACATTCTAGATTTTTTCCAGAAAATGAAGTCATAGTTATTGGCATGCATAATTCATAGACTTAGTTCTCCCTATTTGAAATTTGGACCATTTACTCTATTTACCTCTTATGCTGTCCCAGTGTGGGAAGAGGGACTATTTTTATTTTTGACAAGTTTGAGTAATGTTGAGAAACTTCCTACTAAATCATGTTTGCTTCCTTTTGGTGAATTTCATTACTACAAAGTATTTTAGTCTTAATGTTGTTATTTGAAATATTTAACAGTACAATTAACTTGGAGGTAGAATCTAGCTCATATTTCATAGGATTAGAATCAAATCTCAAGGTATAATCACCATAATTATAATGCAATTGTAACGAAGTGCTAAAAATGACAGGAAGATTAATAAATTGTAGTCTTCCATGCTGAACACACAGCCCTTCTATAATTTAAAGTTAGAGAAATGCTGTTTTTAGGGTTTTAATGGAAGCCATTTAAATATTAACATAGTATAAATGTTTCCCTTGGTTACTTGGAAACACCTCCAGGGCACAATTGTACCTTCAGAACCCTTTATCTTCTTTGATGAAATGAAATGCATTAAGGTTAGCAAAACAAGCCAAGAATCAAACTGAATTTTTTTCCATTTATTTTATTTTTCAAATGACAAGGATTATTTTCTCTCCTTTTGATTCTATTCCTCCCCTAGTTTAAAAGAAAAGAAAAAAAAGACAGAAAAACCAAACTCTCATAATCAATATGTATAGTCAAGGAAAAATTCTCACCTTATCTTTGTCTAAAAATTCTCTCATTTGACATCTTTAATCTATCACTTCCAAGTCAAGAGGTAGGTATTTGATAATCAGTTGTCTGTAAACATGGTTGGTCATTTTATTAATCAGAGACTTTAAATTTTTTAAAGTTTTTTGTATAATGTTGTTGTTGTAGAAATCATTCTCCTGTCCTTGCTCACTTAATTCTGTATCAGTTCATACAAGCCTTCCCTGCGATCTCTGAACTCATCACTTGTCATTTGCACAGTACAAATTCCATTACATTCATTATTACATGCATTACATTACAAACATTATTATATTCATATACCATAATTTGTTCAGTCATTCCTGAATTGATGGGCACTCCTTTAATTTCCAGTTCTTTGACGAACAGAGAGACAGACAGACAGAGCTGGATATGGATAATCAGCTGAACTGGCAAAGTAAGAGAGTAAGAGAGCCTAAAGCAGAGATCAACTGGAGAAGATATAGTTCAAAAATTTACTGAATTTACTGAGCTGCCTAAATATTGAAAGGGTATCTGTATCCAGCAAAGATTAGAGAACTGAAATTCAAAGAAGTTCAGGAAAGTAAATTTTGGCTGAACTCAATTTGCTTCCCAGAAACTTAAGTCTTCATCTTCTGGAGGCATATATGAACCACCTGCCCATCTATAGTTCTGAATGAATACTTCACCTCCTGTAGTCTCAATTCTCTCTGCTTGATAATCTCAATTTATATATAAAGATATGAATATTAAAGCATAGGGAGATTAAGTGACTTGCTAAGATCAAACAACTAGTTAAGTGTCTGAGGTTGGATTTTCTGACTTCAAGTCCAGTTCCTAGTCCACTGTACCATACTATCTTATGCTTAACAAAAGTATAAAATCTCAATAAAATAAGAAAACATTTGTTGTTTAGTCATTTTAGTTCATGTTCAGATTTAGGGTTTTCTTGGCAAAGATACTGTAGTAGTTTGCCTTTTCTTTCTCCAGTTCATTTTTCAGATCTTTTTTTCTTTACAATTATGTCTTGCCCAGGGTTACACAGCTAATAAATGTCTGAAGCTGAATTTGAACTCAAGAAGATGAGTCTTCCTGACTCTAGGCCCAGCACTCTTATCTTCTAAACACAAATTTAGCTTTGAAATAGTTTAACAATAGAAGGAAGGGAGGGAGGGAGAGAGGGGAAAAAAGAAGGAAGGATAGAAGGAAGGAAAGATAGAAGGAAGGAAGGAAAGAAGGAAGGAAGGAAGGAAGGAAGGAAGGAAGGAAGGAAGGAAGGAAG
>NC_058130.1:512390801-512439985 GCF_016433145.1 Gracilinanus agilis | reverse complement strand
GAAGGAAGGAAGGAAGGGAAGAAGGGAGGGAAGAAAGAAGGAAAGGAAGAAGGAAGGAAGCAAGCAAGCAAGGAAGGAGGAAAAGAGAGAAGGAGGGAAGGAAGGAGGAAAGGATAGAAGGGAAGGAAGAAGGGAAGGAAGAAAGGAAGGAAGGAAAGAAGAAAGGAAGGAAGAGGGAAGGAAGCAAGGAGGGAAGGAAGAGAGAAGGAAGGGAGTGAAGGAAGGAGGGAGGAAGAAGGAACCAACCAACAAACTTATGAACATTTATTAAGGGCTGTTTTAAGCACTGAGATTATAAATAGAAAACAACAGATAATCCTTGCCCTTAAGTAGGTCACATTCTAATAGGAGGAAATAACATATTTAAAGGAATCAGATGAAGGACAAAGGGTAAGGTCCAGAGGACTTTAGGATGCTGTGGTAGTATATATGATTTGGCCTCAGGATCCTTTGTTTCACTGGAAGGCTTGTAGTTGGCGACTCCTAACACATCCATATAGTATGAAAAGCCACATTGGAATGGTTGGGGCCAAGGGAAGAGCAAAGAGAAGGAACTTCATTGGTTGTTCTTCCTACCTGACCTTTCCAGATATAGGGGTATTAGCTAGCATGCTGTTTAAGGAGACATAAAGTAAAATCAAGTCAAATAAATAAGCATTTACCAAGTGCTCACGATCTACCAAGTATTGTATTTATAATATACTGGTAATACAAATCTAATTATAAAGAAAAACACTCCCTGCACAGATAGGGAAGAAATTTGAAGCAAGGAACCCACATATCTTGCAAAAAACCCCATAATCTTTAATCGAGGGGAGAGATGATGAAGACCTGAACTAAAGTGGGTGCTCTGTGAGTGAACAGAAGGGACCATTTTTGGAGATGTTATGACAGAAGAATGGGGTAATGCATGGGGCAGATTGAGAGGTGTAGGATAATATTGATGTTATGAACCTTGGTGAGCCTGAAAGTTTGGTGGTTCTTTTAACAGAAACAGTTAAATTTTTGAAGAGGGAAGAGTTGAGAGTGTATGTATATATATACATATATATACACATTATATATATATATATATGATAAATATGTTGTTTTTAAAGCAATTGTAATAGACATAAATATAATAAAATATTTTACATTATATATATGTAATTGTAAAAAATAAAGCAGTTGTAAAAGGTCACTCAAACCATTCTATTGTAAATGAAACTGATTAGTGTTATCTTTAACCTTCATGATATAGCCACATGCATAGTCTCTATTGATCAGCCAAGCAGAATTATAAGAAGAACTGTTATGGAACAATTGCTGCCATACATGTAGAAGTGTGCTATTTGGATGTCATTTGGCTATGATCTGCCAAGAGGAGAGGAAACTGTAGGAATCAAAATAGGGGAGGTTGAACAAACACAACGTATATAAGAATTGATACAATTTGACACATTTTCCTGAAGTTTTTATTGTTCTGTTCTTGTGAAGTTGAATAATAGGGAATATATATTTGCTTCTATTTCTTCTTATTTTCTGTTGGTCTTAAAAGATCTGCTTATTGTGTTCTTATTTATGATGGTTTCTTCCTGCTTGTTTCTTTGTTCCTAACCAAGCTATTTTTTCCTTTCTAGCTCACTTCCCTTCTCATTTCTGCATTTACTTTTTATCAAAGTCTTTCTCTCTTTTCTCCATTTTTAAGCCTTCATTTATCTTTTAATTAAATCACCAGGGGGGTGCATATCTGAAGCCCTCAAGGCTCACTTTGAGCTGGAGAAACAGAGAAAGCTCTCTGCTGCCTGTAAACAAAATGGTCATTTGAATGAAGTGCAAGAATTATTTTCTCAGTGAGGTCGATTTCTGAATTACTTCTAATATTATGTCAGCCCACATGTCTTCTTGAGAGGTAGAATTATCTTGTGAAATAGTTAACAATTCCATTTCCTTATCCATGTATTTCTGCATTTGTTTGATCTGGTATCTTACTTAATACTGAAACAGCATCTTATCTTGTGAAATCTGGCCTTGGCATCTGTGAATGTTAATGTACTGATAAATGTTTGGAACCAAGTAGGAAGTCAGTCATTCACTGTCTTTTCAACTGAAGTAATAGAATTGTAAAAGAGCCATTTGGATCATTTCAACTATTTTAATAACTATAGTTTGCTGAATTCTGCTTTTGGGAAATCAATTTTATAGAAATTATTCATCAGAAAAGCCAAACAATTAAACTGACCACAAAATGGCCAGTTTATTGAAGTGCACAGAGAGCCATACCCTGAAGCAAGATCTAAATCCAACAAAGTCAAATGGAGCATTGGGAATCATAAGGTGATTTTTAGAAGAGTAAATCAAAGCATCAATCAGAAAGGCAAACTCACACTGTAAACTCCATGATGTAAAGGGTTATGTACTGAGTTTCTTTGCAACCTCCAAGGAGTCTTGGCACAGGGACTCCCTATATTTACCAAGGGCTCAATAACTATTTTGGGTGCCAGAATTGCCACACTTTTCTTGCTAGTTGTTGTGACAACTTGGTATATCTGAGCCAGATTTTCTTTTGAATCCTGCATGTATATACCTTCTATCCAGGCCAATTGAAAACAATTTGATGTTAAAAGTATTTATTGTGTTTGTTGGGATGGACTGAAATTTCCTTAGTTATAGAGGTTATAATTAAAGGGGCACAGCTAAAGAAGAGTCAAGAGTGGTAATAAAAAAAGTTGCTAAATAAAATAGAAAAGCAAGGCAATTTTTGCAGTCAGATAATATCATGTACAGGTCTAATTGTTTTTTATAAGCAAAAGGGGCTAGTGGGAAATGACCTGATGACAGGAGTATGAAGTTTGTCATGGGCCCAGAAAAAGATAAAAATATCTCGCAAGAGTCAATTCAATAAATAGTTGAGAAAGATGGAAAACAGTCAGTTTTGGCAATTAAGAGATCTTTGGCAACTTTAAGATCAGTTTCAAGTAATCAATGAGGCATATTTACTATGTGCAAGATTCCATGTCAGAAGCTAGAGAATAGGATAGTAATTCCAATGAAGGAAAAAAATCTCAGCAATTATCTCTATCTTTAGAACACCTCTTACATCTTCCTTATATTAAGATTAAAATTCTCTTGAGAAAGTATATTAATTTATAATTTTTTATTAGTGAAAAACAGATTGGAGAAAGAAAAGGCGCATAGTCACATGGATGGTCCCATACCTTCTTCCTAGTTAACCTGGGCTCACTACTCACCTTGCCTCTCCGTTCACTCCCATGAGCTTCCTTGGTCCATAATTTATACCCCTGTGACATCACTTTTTTTCTAGGTGATTGGATAGACTTGACTTTAGTCTGGGTCAGAGCCCCATCTTCTGGACTAAAGAAGTCTCATGGGACAAGAGACAAGAGAGTAATAAGACTCCAAGGAGCCAGGAGGATTCTAGTGTCCTCCCAGAGTGTGCATGCATCCCCCTTATATGGATAAGCCTCAGTCTCTGTTCTTATTCCAATCAAAAGTTTGGGATGAGACTAAAATGGATTTTCCCATTCAAAATGATACTTTCCTTTTAAAAAGATAAGAGGGTTACAGATTTATGCTAGATTCTCACACCAATATCCTAAAGAGGACCTTATTACCATTCACCTAGAATTTGGCTTGAGTCTGATTACATGCATATTTTTCCATATACATATATATTTATATATATGCAAAATAACCACATCTCTTCTCCATTAAAAAAATCTTTAATGGCTCTCATATCTATTCTATCAAATTCAAACTCCTTTTTCTGATAATTAAGATCTTCCACAATCAGAGTAGTAGACCTTTCCAGCTCTATTCTGCATTATTCTCTTCTCCATCCTAAAAGATATCTATTCTATGGCCATACCCTGTGCATTCTCTCTATGTACCTTTGTTCATATAATTCCTTGACTTTGAAATAACCTCCCTCAGTCTCTTCAACTACTGAATCTTCCTAACTATTCTTTAAAATCCCAAGCAAAATGATACCTCTTCCCTTCTACATCACTCACCCTATCCCCTGGTAATGACTACATTTGAATATGGTCTTAATCTAAATTTTATGAAGGTTGGTCCATCTCCTAATCTAAACTTTATGCCTTCCCCAAAACTCTCCCCAGGACACACTTCATCTTTGTGATGTTATTCGTGGAAGTGAATTCGAAGTTCTGGGTCCAACCAGGACAGAACAAAAGAAGAACAACTCTGCTCTAAGGTCTTTCCCATAAAGAGACAAGCTTTTCAAACATTTGCCATTTATCTGTTAGAACATTCTCTTAATATTAGCATTTATAGTCCATAAAATAACAACAATTATTATAGCTAACATACTTCCATGAGGGTCTTCAAAGCACTTTTCATACATTTGATCCTTATGAAACCATTGGAAATATTGATACTCTTATGATCCCCATTTTGTGGATGAGGAAACTAAAGCAGAAAGATGTTAAATGGCTGGCCCAGGGTCACACAAATATTCAGTGTCTAAAGTAGGATTAGAACTCAAGTCTTCTTGATTCCAAGTCCTGTATTCTACCCCCAATGCCATGTAGTGATTATATGTAGTTGGTAAACTTTTATTTAGTGATAATTACAAATATAATTTCATAGTGATATTTTGTTTATATGACATACATGTATAGAATGGTGAATACAGGTATATGACTTATTGTAAATCCTGTTTGCTTTATTTACTCATCTGCTTCCCCTACAATTCTTCTTTACCCAAAATCCTCTTGGTCTTGTAATATCTATGAGCACCTACATTCTGGACCTCCCTCATTATATATCTGGGAGTATTCTTTTATTTTTAGATTTAGAATCTTAGGATCATAAATACAGAACTGGAAGGAAAATCAGTGAATTCCCTAAGAAAAAAGTACCAGAATTCACAAATGAATTCTAGCAAACAAGAAAAACAATTATTTCCCATTCTTTATAAGTTATTTGGGAAAAATAGCTAAGGAAGGAACTCTGCCAAATTCCTTGTATGACACAAATATGGTGCTGATACCAAACCAGGAAGAGAAAAAAAACAGAAAAAGAAAAGCATAGACCAATCTCTCTGATGAATATTGATGCAAAAATTCAAATAAAAGGCTAGCAAGGATATTACAGCAACCTATCTTGAAGATCATACATTATGACCAGGTGGGTTTCATATCAGCAATGTTGGGATGGTTCAAAATTAGGAAAATCATCAGCATAATAACAAAAACAACAGAAACCATTTGATTATCTGAAGAGATAGAGAAAAAGGTTTTGATAAAATCCTACACTCATTCCTTTTAAAAAACACTAGAACATCCACTCCTACTAAAAATACTAGAGGGCATTGGAATAAATGGAACATTCCTCAAAGTGATAAATAGCATTTATCTGAAACCATCAGGAAATATCATAAATAATGGGGATAAACTAGAAGTCTTCTCAATAAGATCAAGTGAAACAAGGATGCCCATTATTACTACTACCATTTATTCAATATTATACTAGAAATGCTAGCTATAGTAATAAGAGAAGAAGAAATTGAAAGTGTCAGCAGGACAATTCCAAAGGACTCATTATTAAAAAGGCTATCCACTGCCATAGAAGGAACTGACAAAGTCTAAATGAGGATTAAAACATGCCATTCTTTACTTATTTCCTCCATGAATTTTTCTCTAATATAAGCAAGATGTGTCTTCTTTCACAACATGATGAACATTTAAATGTATGTTGCATAGTAACACATGTACAACCTATAACATATTGTCTTCCATCTTGGGAAAAAGGGATGGATGAGTAGGGGAGAACATAGATTGCAAAATGTCAGAAAATGATAATTGAAAATTGTACTAAAATGAAATCTGGAAAGAAGGAAGGGATAGTTTGCTATGTACTAAACCCTTTACTAATATCATCTCATTTTATCTTCTTGACAGTCCTGAGAGGTGATGAGTAAGTTATATTTTAAAGTTGAGGAAACAGACAGAGGGAGGTTAATTGACTTGTCCAGGATCATACAGCTAGTAAGAATCTGAGGCTGGATTTGAATCTTTCAGACTTGAACCCCAGTGCTCTACCTATTAGAACACTCAGCTGCCTTTTAAGGAACCTCAGAAACCATCTAGTCCAAATTTTCCATTTTACAGTTAAGAAAACTGCAGCTTAGGGTGGTTAAGTGGTCATATAAATAATAATAATCAGAATTAGGATTTGAATGCAAGTGCTCTGACTCCAGAGCCTATGTTTTTCTATTGTACTCTTTTTACTGACCTTTCTCCTCATTACTCTGCTTTGTGAAGAAAAAAAAAAGTAAGCTCTACATATCTCTATCCTAGGAAACTATTTGGTTGAGATATGTATACCCACCTACATTTATTTATTTATTTATTTATTCATCCATCCATTCATGTATTTATTTATTTATTTATTTATTTATTATGACATGTATTATATACATAACAACACATCCAAAAGCTTTATTTGTTTGTTTATTTATATATAAAATCCAGATTGAATTGGAAATCACAGCTCAAAGACTTTATTTACAGAATTAAGTAGAATGTTGAAAGATTTGTCTAAATAATTAAACTACTCTAAACTTACATTTTGCTTCAGTTATCTAAGTATTTTAGGCAAAGGTAGCCATTGGGCTTTATTATTCCTGTAATTGTCTCACTTGTCCTCTTCATTTTGCTATTAAAGCTTATCCTCTGAGAGCAGCCTTTTCTCCTATTTTTCTTTATCCAATCCATTGCTTTTATTGTCTTCCTGGAGGCTGTCATGACTCACCAATGGAATTTGCTCCTTGTTGCAGTGGGTCAGGTGCCAGCTCTCATGGGGTCCAGGATTTGGTGAACGACACATCTGTTCATCTTGGCCTTGTTTAGCTTGGCACTGTACATCTCTGGGTCCTGAATTAGGAAAGATATTAGCTTCAGGCAAACAGTAGAAAAATTTCAGGTGGATGCCATTGTTGTCTATTTCTGACCTGCTTATAAATATTTGAAAATGTGTATTCCACTTGGTTTTCGAGGTATGAAATGTATACTTTCACTTTGAAAGTACAGTAAATGTCGGAAGGCTGTAAACATCTCTATACCTATAGACAGCATTATGTTAGTAGCTATCCATCAACAAACATTTATTAAAAGCTTAGAGGGGCAGCTAAGTGGCTCAGTAGATAAAGAGCTAAGTTTGGAGATAAGAGGTCCTGAGTTCAAATCTAGCCTCAGAAACCACCTGGCTATGTGACCCTGAGCAAGTCACTTAAGCCCAATTGCCTAGCCTTTAGCCTTCTGCCTTGGAAACCACACTTAATATTGAATCTAAGGCAGAAGGTAAAGGTTAAGAAAAAAAAAAAAAGTTTACTATGTGCCAGGCACTGTCCTAAGTACTGTGTGCTATGGATTCCTTAGATAATTCAGATTTTGACATTCCTTAACTATGGCAGATATTGGTTATGTCTACCCACTGTTCTAGGCACTGAGGATACAAGCAGTAAAAACATGGTATTTGTTTGTTTCAAGGTGTTTTTCTTTTCATGGAGGAGATGTCCAATAAAAGGAAAATTAAGAAAGAGGGAGTGCCTGTCTTTTAAGAACACAAAGTCAGTCATAAGTTATAGGATTTCATCTTAAAACAAAAGGGATCTTAAAAATTATTTAGTACAACTCACTGAGTTTTTTTAGGTGTGTAAACCAAGGTCCCTAGAAGTTGAATGATTTACCGAAAGGTGTACACCTACGTAGTAAGCAGCAGAGTTAGGATTTGATCTCAGGTCTTATGACTCACAGATCAGTACTCTCTTCCTGTTCATCATATGGGTTTAAAATATGCACACAAATAACAATATTTATCCTATACAAATAAATTCACCTAGTCAATCAGTATTTATTAAGTACCTAACACCCATGCCCAGACACTGTGCTAAGGGTTACGAAAACAAAGGATGGTTAAAAGGCAGTGTTTACTCCAAAGGAGCTCAGAGTCTAATAGGGGAGAGAACATGTAAAAAAAAATCTCCACAATCTACAGGATATATTCAAGCAAACTTTATACAGGATTCAGAAACATCAAAGTCCAGTGACTCTGGGGGGGACAGCAAGGTAGCTCTGGATTAAGAGCCAGGCTTAGAGGTCCTGGGTTCAAATACAGTCTCAGACGCGTCCTAGCTGTGTGACCCTGGGCAAGTCACTTACCCACCATTGCCTAGCCCTTATGGCTCTTCTACTTTGGTACCAGTGCACAGTATTGATTCTAAGATAGAAGGTAAGGATTTTTGGAAAGAAAATAAATGTCCAGTAATTCTGGAAGAGAGTAAGGCCAATAACTTTGTGCAACCCTGACTCCTTTAAATCTGATTTATGCACAAGTCAAAAGACATTATTTCTGCCATTTTATCATTTTTATGGACTATTTTATCACCTCATTATTTAAATTTAGAAACATGTCCCACCCAAATGTTTAAAATGGGTTTTTTGTGCCTGACATGTGGTAGAGTTTTCTGAGCTCACATTGGTCCAATCAGCCACAGTCCCATACTTTGTACATTGTGACATAGTGATGTCATTTTGGTTCTCTGAGTCCAAAAAACAATGACCAACCATATATGGGATAAATTAGAAATAATCATCAGATGGCTAGTATATTATCTATTATTTATAGCTGGTGTCTGAATATAGATTGAATTAGGCTAGTGTCTACACCACTAAAAATGGGATATACACTGACATTATATAAAATGACAACATAATAAGGACAGGGAAAAAAGCTCTTATTTTTTTCCCAAGTAACTATTTCATCTGTGTAGTAATGGGGACCCTTATTTGACATTACTCTGCCATTTTTATTTCCTGGATGTGCATACTGCACTCTAGGAACATTATAACCAGATTGTTAAAATAATATTGTATCAATTACCAAGAGATAGTCAGTGGGAGACGTCCCTTTGGAAAGAAATGGCTCATGAATCTTGCCCTCCCTCTGATATTCCTTCCCTCTCATCTTCTCTCCAATCACAACATGACAATGGTGAAGTACAACACATGGTATTACTCAATTTCCTCCTTTTCCTTTCTCTATAGAATTTTTCTTCTCTGGTTTGCCATCTTCACCAAGACAATAATACTAGTAATTTTGATAAGCAATATGAAGTTTGAAAAGTGCTTTACTTAAGTCAATTTTTCTGAACCTCAGAACAACCCCTTGAAGTAAATGCTATAGGCATTATTATTCCCATTTTGCAGATAAGGACACTGATGTCCAGAGGCATCAAGGGACTTATTCATGATAATGCAGCTAGTTAAGTGTCAGAAGCAATTTGCACCCATGTTCTCTTTATTCTAAGCCTAGCTCCTACAACAAATGGCCAACAGACCAATCACAAACTTCATTCCTCCCCGTGTCACCTCCATATTTCATGACAATATTTATCTATAGACATATATCTCCATTTTTTATTCTCTTCCAACACTTAGCTTAGGTTGAGATCCTTGCTCTTTGAGGACTAAAGGTAAAAAATGTCCATTTCCGTCCACTCCTGGACCAATGAAGAATTGTCTATTACTACCTTTTTTTGATCATAAGCAAGATTTTACCCTGGAATATGTTTTTCTCTTCTTGGCATGGAGGCAGTGTAAAAGATGATGACATACATGTCTAGCCTATTACCTAATCTCTTGGCAAAGTACAAAGAGTATAGTTACAGGTCAAAATTACTTTGGATATGAAATGGGCAAATGAGACTTATCTTTGGATCAATAGAATCCAGGTATTAGCTATCCTTCTATGAGAACATAACTATGTTAATAGATTAATACTATAAAAATGTGGTATTATCACATTCAGTTTAGTTCTCTATTTTTCTCTTCCTAGGATAAAAATACAAAACCTTTGATTGTAGATCCTCGGGATCCAGACAAGTACTCCAAAGTGCTGGTGGACCAACATAAAGTATCTTCTGTAGTTAAGAAGGCAAAGCAGCAGAAATATTATCGAGTAGCCAGCTTGTTAAATGGAATAATCGATATCTTGTTCAGTCCTGAGGAGCTGGCAAGTTCCTGTCAATCAAGCCTGAAAGGAGAGTTTCCGAAAAAAAGAGACGAGACCCCAGAAAGAGTTAAAATTTTAGCTTGTGAAGGTAAACATGACTTTTATACATTAAAGAAAAGGAATGTTCTCCTACCCCTGGCTTATAGACACTAACCACCAAAAATGTGTATAATAATATGAAACATAAATGAGTAAATATGAGAATGTGTTATTTTCTGTTAACATTATCATCCCTGCCATGCATTAGAACTAGTCCATCATAATCTGCCACGCTGGGGAACAATGTGGTAGAAAGCAAATTATTTCACTGAGGTGATCCTGCCGTAAAATTCCCCAATGAATTTATTCTTAAATTTTTTAAAACAGCAATGCAAAACCCTTAACTGAAAATTGTAACAAATCCTAGATACATACTAGTAAAATGCTTTGAAGGGCTGAGCCTATTATCCTGATAGTCCTAGCTTCCAAAGGTTTTCTGATTTAAATATTCTGAATAATTCTGGCAAGAGTAATTCAGGGCAGATCTTTTTCTTTCTTTCTTTCTTTTTTTTAAAGTGATCAGTATAATTGCCTCAATTTTCTGGTATAACTGAAGCCACAGTATTGCATTAATTTTTTTTTTATTTCCTACAACTTTTCTTTGTCTGCTGGGGCAGTGGCAAAAACATTTCAAAGTGTCCTGATGCTCCTTTTCAATTAAGCTAATACGTCTTAGTCATTTGCATGCATGGGAAATTGGGAAGAACTAGAAAAATGGAAAGTAGTATGATGTAATGAGAAGGGCACCAGTTTGGGAATCCAATCACCTGAGTGCCAGTCTTTGATATGCCATATATACCCACATGGTCTTGATCAGGCTATTCACGTAGGTCACTTCTTGGCACAGTGGATGAGACAGGAAGACCTAGATTTAAGAGATGTCTCATGCTCTTACTGGTTCTGCAACATTGTATGAGTCACTTAACAGATTTCTCAACCTCAATTTTCTCATCTGTAAAGTGAGGATAATAATCACACTTACCTGTCTGTTGTGAAGATTGTATAAAATCATACACATACCAGGGGCAGCTGGGTAGCTCAGTGGAGTGAGAGCCAGGCCTAGAGACAGGAGGTCCTAGGTTCAAACCCGGCTTCAGACACTTCCCAGCTGTGTGACCCTGGGCAAGTCACTTGACCCCCATTGCCTACCCTTGCCAATCTTCCACCTATAAGTCAATACACAGAAGTTAGGGGTTTAAAATAAAAAAAAATACTAAAAAAAAATTATACACATACCTACATACATATATACACACAAATGCATATGTAAAGCATCTTACAAACCTTAAAGAACTATATAAATACTAGCCATTATAATGATATTTACCTTTTATAGCCTTGGTTTCTGCAATTGTAAAAGCCTAGCCCTTACACTATCTACCTGACAGGGCTTTCGTGAAGATGATTGAGACAATGGATATAAATTATTTTGTTGTTAGCTTTTTCAGTGGTGTCCAACTCTTTTTGATCCTATTTGGGGTTCTCTTGGCAACGATACTGGAGAGGTTTGCCATTTCCACCTCAGGCTCATTTTACAGATGAAGAAACTGAGGCAAACAAGGTTAAATAACTTGTCCAGCGTCATATAGCTAGTAAGTATCTGAGGTCAAAGTTGAACTCAAGTTGATGAGTCTTCCTGACTCCAGGCCTAAAGAAAAGCAAATGACTAGATTTTTTTTAAAACGGAGAATCTGTAATCCAGACATCAATTCCTGCCAAAATTCTATAGGGCCATTATTACAGGAAAATTGAACAAGAAATGGCGATTATAATATCCAATAAGCAGAATGGTTTAATCAGAAACAGGCTATGCCAGAGTAGCCTTGTTTCCTTGTTGTCACAGGATGAACAGACTGGAAATTGAGGGATGATGTAGTTATAAATTACCAATGTAATATATTCCCCCTCTGAACTACTAGCCCATCATGGGTACTTATGCATTGTAGTTTTGAACTCCAGACCACCCCAAGGGTTCCAGATACTCTGTAGGTCCACATTTATAAAACTATAGCTCATAGGCCTCCAATATGCTTGCTTTTAAGAGCCATGAGACAATTAATTTAAGTAAAGAGGATTTACTAAAATGGCATGGAAATAACAGTAAGTTTTCAACCTTTACTTCCTGAGGTGTGCTTTAATGCAAATAGACATAGCATCAGAGAGAAGAATGGGCATGAACTTGTAGAACACTGGCATTTAGGGAACAATTACAAATCAAACAATTCATACCTCTGGTACTGGAGGGCTCATGCCCTTTCTCTTCTTGGGGTGTCCTCTTTGTGCATCCCACTAGAATCCAAGTCTTCACTGGGCAGTTCATGCATCTGGATTCTCTGGACTCAACTCCTCATCGTCTTCTCTGATTCTCTTTTTTTGTTTCTAAGAATATAAGACCTTTATATGGATGGCTTTGCCATCATTTTCAACCATGACTGCTTAATCACTTCTCAATGCTGATAACCTTACTTCTTTGGGCTAACAGGAATTGGCCAGTATTTGCCAGTCAATGAAACTGCCCTTCCAATTCTATAAAGGAAATATTTTCATTTCTTGTAAAGGGCTAGCCTGGCACAGACAAACCTTCATTTTTAACATTTAATGTTAACCTGCCCTATGTTTATCTGCTCCTTACACTTATCTGTTATTGCATTAACTGGGCTGTAGAGAAAATGGTTTTCCCCTGCTCTCAGCAATCACACAAACCCCACATCCACGACACCCTCCCCTCTAGATTTTACATAGTTTCTCATATTATTTTATGGGCAGGAATTAGGTAGACTAGCTGATAGGTTAGGTAGTAGAATTAGATTGATTTCCAACCCTTCAGATGAGTAGTAAAATAAAATACTTATTCATGGGTCAACTTGGAGAGTCTAGAGTAAATCAATTTCTAGGTCCTAGGCCTTGTACTATTTTATCCTTTTTAGGAAGTTTTACATAAATATATGTAGATATGGTATGTTTACCAGTTTTTTAGCTGACACAATTGGATTACTAAATTGGATACTAGAAAGATTGGATGCTATTGGATTCTACACATTGTATTTTAGCATCCTATACACTGGATGCCAAAAAGAGCCAAGATCCAAAAGGATCTTGACAGTCTAGAATATTGAGCCAAATATAAAAGCTCTAATAGAATTGAAATAGATAAAAGTAAAGTCTAATACATAGTCAAAAATCAACTTCCCAATAAATAGCCCATGTAGAAAAGATACGATTGCTTTAATTTGATTCCACCCATCTGATACTAGAATCCTAAAATACCAGCGCAAATTCAGGTTGCAATGAAAAGTATTGCATTAAGATTTAGGGAAGTCAGAGTCTAGTTGTACTCTGTTCTGATTTAACCATATCTGAAATATTATCTGAAATGTTGGGTGCTGCAATTTAGAAGTACATTGCTAAGCTAGAAAGTATCTGGGGAAATGGAACCAAAATGGTATAGGGCCTCAACTCATCTTCATCTTCTATGAAGATTCACTGAAGAAATAAGGAATTTTTATCCTGGAGGAAAGTAGGCTTATAAGGAAAATGTCAGCTATCTTCAAATATTTGATGGATTTGAAGGAAGTCCTTCAGCTTGGAAAATTGATTAGATGTTTGCTTTTTTGTTCATAGACAACAGAACTAGGGACAGTGAAAGAGGGCTTAAACACAGATTCCCAACAGTCAGAGCTGTTCCAAAGTAGAATGGTCTGCCTTGGAAGGGAGTAGGTTGCAGAGCTTTAACTCTGGCACCTGGGGCTTATTGGATTACGATTTATTAGGGACATTGTAGAAAAGACCATGACTTCTGATATTCTAACTAAAATTCCTTGACTGTTTAGCCAGGATTAGCAGTAAGAGAAACTGTGATATAGACAATATTTATAGCATCCCACCCCATCTTTTTTGAACTTCTACAACTGTTTTGTTTTGTCCAGCCCCAACAATCCAAAGCCTGGATCAGAATTGCCCTCGAGAAAGCTGAGAATCCAACCCATTGCACCAATCTCCATATTTTTGGATAGATATCAGAGGTATTGGGAAAAAAAGGAGAGATGTTAGAGGAGGGGAAGCAATTCCACTAAATATTGATATTATACCAGGTTGCTCTTTGGTCACTTCATTTCATCCTTAAAGACACCCTTGATGTTCATTTTAATGTGATTATATACATAGGCACATTTGTAAAATAAAGGTGGAATGCAGGGTCTCTGAAGCTCAGCTCCTTTATTTGTAAAATGAGAATAAAAACATCCATCCTACAGTCCTTGAAAGGAATCAAGTGGAAAACAACAAAAACAACAACCATTCTTTGACAGTTCAAAAAGTGATATACAACTATAAAGCATTTAAAAAAGAACAGAAAGTACTCCTCCGGCTCTGGAGATCAGTTATCTGTACATTTCCTGGAATAGAGAACACAGACTTATTTTAGCTTCAAGAGCTAAAAGAAAGTTGCAAGTTTTTACGAAGGTTAGTAAATAATAACTAGGTCACTAAATGAGTCATAAATGCCAGTTTTCATTTACTTTTATGAATATGCACATACAGTATCTGCATATTCTTTCACAGGATCCTACATAAATAACGGAGCATACAGCACAGGCCAAGTGTAGTAACCCAAGGAGAAGTATATCCATTGTCCATCTCCCTCAATGGGAAAAATGTTTTAGAACCCTGTTCCTGTTACAAGAACTATATAGAGAGGTTGTTCCAAATTTTACTGCAACATCATCAGATTATTCAATAGTAGATATTGATCTTTGAAAAAAGTTTTACTGGTAAGTTGGACTCAATCATATCTTAGCTGTATTATTGTTTTTCAGTTGTATCCTACTCTTTGTGACCCCATTTGGATTTTTCTTGGCAAAGATACTAGAGTAATTTGCCATTTCCTTCTCCAGCTCATTTTTAACATGAGGAACTGAGGCAAACAGGGTTAAGTGATTTGTGCAGGGTCACAGAATCTAGTAAGTGTCTGAGGTCAGATTTGAACTCATGAAGATGAAATCTTCTTGCCTAGGCTCAGCAGTCAATCCATTGCACCCTTTATACCTAGATACCCTTTACCTGTAGTACAACAGTTTTATATTCTTCAGACTTTCTCCTCCCTATGTAAAGCTAAAATCTTTAGAAATGTGTGCATATGATTTTCATAATTGTCCAAATAATCATCTTAATGTGTGGGCTTGACCATACCAACCCTCTGCTCAGAAATCTTTAGTGGTTTCCCACTACCTTATAGAGCGAAACAACTCTAGCAGGACATTGTATTTTCTCAATATGACTCACACTCATCATCTCATTCTTATTTTATTCTATACTTTGCTATATCCTTTATTATTTTATTCCAAATGGACTACTAGTTATTTCTTCATTTAATTCTGATAGGGGAAAATGATCCCCCAGATTATGCTAATATGCCCACATGATGCTCCTTGAATGCCTTTATATGCAGTGGCTCTGTATTCTGGAACCATGTTCCAGAGTATTCAAACTACTCTGGAGTTCCAGAGTATTTGAACTACTCAAGAGTATTTGAACTACTCTGGAACATGGTTCCAGAATACAGAGCCACTGCAACCACACACAACCTTGACACCACTGTGTCTTCAAGCAGGTGGTAGATCACCATTTGTTGGTTATATTGTAGAGGGGATTCTTTTAATCCACAGGTTGGACTAGAGGGCCTCTGTGGCCCCTTTCAGTCCTTGGATTTAGAGATTTTCAGTGGAGAACTTCTTTCACTTAATTCTGTTTATGGGTTCTTCATTCCAATGCATTTTCTAGAAATACATGAACAAGAAAACGCTCCCTTTGGATGGAGTTGTATGCCTTCTTCAGGGAAATAGAGAGTCATGTTTATCTACAGCCCCAGTGGGAGAAAAAGGCTGATGTCTAATTCCAAAAGCAACAATAAGAGCTGATTCAACTAATGGATTTAGTGAAGCTTTCAAGGCCCCATCACAAAAGGGAATACAAAATTGGCTGCAGGTTACAGTGCATGGGAAAATGTCGTTGAGAAAATAAGAAACAAAAAAATTCCCAAATTAAAGTGAAGTTTCCTCAAGAGATGTTAAAATAACTTGAAATAATGAGCCATATTGTACCCAGTGTCCAAACTCCCAGACAGGAAAAAAAAACCTCTGCAATTTACCAAGGCACCCTGTACTACAGAAAATGCAGCAATAATGATAATAAAAGGTGCCCACCAGCACCATTTAAAGGAAAGAATCAGCCATCCCTGAGCAAATAGTGTGGAATGTTGAAAGGAATATGGACTCTAGTAAGAGGACCTGACTAGTCCCAATAATAAGATGAATAATGCTTGACCTCATATCCTGACTCTGATATGAGCTGTATGACATTGGATTAGTTGCTTTATCTCCCCAACCCTAGTCTCCTCATTGGTGAAATGAAGGACTTGGATGAGATGGCTTTGACATCCCTTCCCATTCTCAGTCCTGGGTCCTTATGACCTCGGTAAATCTTTGCTCTTTCTCTGACAAGGAAAAAGTGCCAGGACAAGGTCAAAATATCCATTTCAGCCTTTTTTCCCCCCACTGTGCAGGAATTTTAGTCATTCTACATCCTTAATATGCTGTAACTCTATCTGGATGATTGACATATATTTATCTGAACCACCTGAATTGTTTGAATGTTTTCAAGTCAGATAAAGGAAACCTAACCCAATCTTCACATTTGTAGCAAAAAGGGTAATACATTTATTATACTTGTATTCTTTAAGGTGTTTTGAAGCAAACAGATATCCACAATGCTGTGCACAATCACTTGTTATTATTAATCAGTTATGATTCTAATGGTTGAAGATTTCTATAGTGCTAATGAATACACACTTCTGGTTGATTTTCTTAAATTAGGTCACATTGGCACCCTTTCTAAGTCACCTTTGATCTCCTTGGTTACTTCACTTTGCCTCACCCTTACATTTCTCACATTAACACATTCTTGATTTTCTTTTTTAAATGGCCTTTTCTTGGTGCCTAAGTGTTATTTCCTTGTATCAAGTTAGGCATTTGAGAAGATTCATTAACTATTTGAGGTCCCTGGAATAAAATAGTAAATAATAAATAGTAAATAAAATAGTAGAGCTGAAAGAGCCCCTAACAACTAATTCAAGCTTATTAACTGTAGATTAATAAATTTAGAACTGGAAGGGGCTTTTTATAGATGAGGAAACTGAGGCACAGAGAGAGATCAAGTAGCTTGACCAGGGTTTATCTTATACTTTCCCTATTACTACATAAAGATTAATACCATGTTCCTCACCCTCCCAACCTAGATGTCGTTCTTGACTTCTCACTATGTTTCCCCATCACTCCCCACATCTATATTCAATCTATTGCCCCCTTTTCTATTCTGGCACTACTACTACTCTTGTGTATGCTCAAATCACCTTAGGGTCACATATTAGATTTTAACTCTTTTTCCTGATTCCATCAGCTGTGCCACTTCACTGAGAAAGCCTAAGTATCCTTGTCCAAAGTCACAAAGTTCCTAGATGTCTAAGGCAAGATTCATTCAAATTTCACTCCAAATTCAGTGCTTTATATGCCACTTGAATTTGTTGCTTTATCTAATGGGAAAGGACTAGAATAAGACTACATCTATGTGACATAACCTAAATAGCACTGATATGATTGTTCAGGAAATTTTGAGCTAAGTTTACAAGGGCATCCTTTGACTTGTTAGTCAATAAGAGAGCAACTATGCCCTGTCCTGATTAAATGGCTAAGATGAAAGAGATAATTAGATCAATGATACTTTGGTAGATCAGTCTTACATATATACAATCTAAAAGTTGGGAGACGCAGGTTATCTGCCAAATTTCTCATGAAATGATTGTCTCTAGATAAGTCAGGGAAATCTGATTTTCCATAGAGAGAAAACTGCTTACAGTTTTTCCATTTTCTAATCTAATTCCTACAAGTGCTTAAATAATCATTCCAATGCACAACAGATCTGACTGTGCCATCCATTTGTTCACAAATCTCAAGTGACTCCTCACTTCCTATATAAAATATAAGCATAAAGCATCAAATTATTCATAAGACAGAAAATGTTTTTATTTTAAAATATATTATAAACTGTCATAAATATAGATATGTTATAAAATCAAGTAAAATATCAACTTATAAAAGATCACAATATTTTATAATTACATAATATCCTTCATGCAAAAATGTGTCCGATAGAAGACAAAAATTGTAAGGACTTAATGGAAATAGAAGAGATTAAGAACAGGTGGCAGGAATGCATAAAAGAAAGATCTCGACATCACCAATAACCATGATGGTGTAGTTACTGATCTAGAGCCAGACATCCCAGAGAACGAAGTTGAGTGAAACTTGAGAAGCATTGCTAACAATAAGACTAGTGGAGGTGACAGAATTCCACCTGAACTGTTTAAAATCCTAAAAAAATGATGCTGTTAAAGTGCTACACTCAATTTATGTCAGCAAATTTGAAAAACTCAACAATGGTCACTGGATTATTAGATCAGTTTATATCCCAATAGGAAAGAAGGACAATGCCAAAGAATGTTCAAATTGCTGACCTGGAATCATTCCACAAGTCAACAAGATTATGCTTAAGATTTTGTAAAATTCTTCAGCAATATGTGAACCAAGAATTGCCAGAAGACCAGGCTGTTTTTCAGAGGCAGAGGAACTAGAGACCAAATTGCCAACATTCACTGGATTATGGAGAAAGCAACAGGGTTCCAGAAAAACATCTACTTCTGCTTCATTGACTACACTTAACATTTTGATTGTGTGAATCACAACAAAATGTGGTGAGTCCTCAAAGACATAGAAGTAACAGATCATTTTACTTGTCTTCTGAGGAACCTGTATGTGGGCCAAGAAGTAACAGTTCAAACTTAATGTGACACAACTGATTGGTTGTTAAAATCAGAAAGGAATACACTAAAGCTATATATTGTCACCTTATTTGTGTATGCATGTGAAATGCCAGGCTGGAAAAATCAAAAGCCAGAATTAAGGTGACTAGGAGAAATATCAATAACCTCAGATATGCAGATGATACCACTCTGATTGGAGAAAGTAAAGAAGAGCTATAAAAACGCTTTTTGACAAGGGTGAAAAGGAAAGTGTAAAAGCTGGCTTGAAATTTAACATTAAAAAATCACCAAGATTTTGGTAATTGGCTCTATCCATCACTTCCTGGCATGTAGGAAAAGAAATGGAAGCAGTGTCAGGTTTTATATTCTTGGGCTCAAAAATCATTGCAGACAGTGACTGCAGTCATGAAATTAAAAGATGCTTGCTCCTTGGAAGGAAAGCTGTGGTAAATCTGGACAGCATACTAAAGAGCAGAGACACCATCTTTCTGACAAAGGTCCACGTAGTCAAAGCTCTGGTTTTTTAAGTACTAATGTATGATGGTGAGAGCTGGACTATGAAGGAAGCTGAGCACTGCAAAATCAACTCTTTCTAATCGTAGTGCTGGAGAAGACTTTTGAAAGTCTTTTGGACAGCAAGGGGATCAAATCAGTCAATATTTAATGAAATTCAGTCTGTTCATAGGAAAGTCAAATACTGATCTGAAGCTTAAATACATTGGCCGTATGAAGAAGACAGGATTCATTGGAAAGGATCCTGATATTGGGAAAGACTAAAGTCAAAAGGGAAAGGATATGGCAGAAGATGAGATGGATAGATCGTGTTTTAGAAACAATGAACATGAATTTGAACAGACTTCAAAGATAGTGGAAGATAGAAAAGATCCTGGTTCATGCTGTCATACAGAATCAGACACAAGTGAGCAACTGAATGATAGCAACAAAGACAGCAAACCAAATAATTATCCTGGCATGGCTCTCTGTGCTGCCAGGCTATCTTTCCAGCCTTATTTTATTCTATTCCTTGTTATAGCCCATATTTTTCATGCTAACTGGACTATGAATTATGTACACAACTTGTTCTTCCCTTTCCCTCTTCCATGTTATAATGCAAAACATTCTGCATACCTAGAACACATCCTTTCCCCATATCTTTATGAAATTTTACTCTTAAGTTCTACCTCCATTGCTGTGTCCTTGATGAAGCTTAAGGGATAGGTAATAGGCTCCAAATCTGGAGTCAGGAAAATGAGTCTTTTTGAATTCAAATCTGGCCTCAGATACTTACTTGCTGTGTGATCCTGGGCAAGTCATTCAACTCTGATTGCCTTAGTGTATCTTGTAAAATGTAAAATTTATCCAAAATATATATATATATATCTATATACATCTTATCTGTAAAAATGAGCTATAGGAGGAAGTAGAAAACCACTCCACAAATATCTTTGCCAAGAAAATCCCAAGTAGGGTCATGAAAATTTAGACACAAAAACAACTGAATAACTGTGAGATCTGTTTAAGTTCACTCAACTTGCAAATGCCCATTCCTTCTCAAAGTTCATTTTCACCTTTTTCAAGTTGTCTCTGTATCCTTATTACATTCTAGTAAGCTATAGCCTACTCATTTCTGTAGTCCCATTCCCAATCAGATTATTTCTGTTTCCCTCCAATGCCTCATGTTGACTTGCATATAGAGTAGGCATTTAATAATTGTGAATTGCATTGCATTACTATCTTTGAAGTGAACCTGTTTACTTTCTTATATGATCTACTATTTTATCTTATTTATTATTTATTTATGATATGCTTTATACTTTATATATGATCTACTTTATTATATTTTTATTTTATTTTTATAAAAAAGTTTATTTTCTTAAACTACAGACCATGACCATCTGTTGTGATCAAAAGAACTCCCCAACCCATCTGAATGAATCCAAATGAACTCTAAAATTAGCTGGCACATGAGAAAGTATTCACACAAATATATATATACATATATAAACATGCATGTTTATAGACATGCATTTTTATGCTCTAGGTATTCTATATAAGGCACAGGAAATGAGCAAGGTGAGAAATATTCTATGTACCTTTTTTCCATGTGGTGATGACTATTTTTAAAAGCAGAAAAAATAGATAAATACACACATACAGATATCCATGCAGGCATATGCAAGTACACCCATTTACACATGTATATTTATACACACATGTATGTTTGTATGCATATGAATATATGGAGTTTTTTCCTGCTTTCAAAAATTGTCATCACTGTGGGGAGAGGAGGGAGGTGAGAAGATTCATAGAATACTTTTTGCCTTGCTCACTTCCCATAGCCTATATAAAGTATCCAGGGCATAAATATAATCCTTGCATCCTGTTCCTTATTTTTATTTATGTGCTCCTCCTCTATGTTTCACTCCTCTATGTTTAAATACATGCTCATTCATTTTTATAGCCACTTGCAATAAATCTGAATACAAACCATAAACCTAAATTATAATACAAAGGTGCAAATAATATCGCAGGTGAAGGTTGTAAATGGCCAGTTACTAGGAAGACAGCAAGTTTATTTAAAGCCTCCTGAAGCCAGTTTTGTTCCATGCTTTTAATTCCTTTGGTTTGGAAGGGGCTTGGTAGCACCATAATTTTAACTTCATTTCATAAACACAGCCTTTGCTTTGACGCTGTCTCACTCCATCCCTGCTTCACATTTTCCAGGCATTTCCTGCCAAGCCACATTTACTCTTTCTCATAGACAAGTCTTGCCAGCTATCTCCTGGTTTCCCTTGCAGTGAGTTCCTTCAGGCATCTAATGGTTCTTTGGAGTGCCTTTCTCTTTGAACTGTGTTATGAGCAGAACAGACTCCAGAGTTCTATGACCTGGGAACCTGGCAGATCCTTCTTTATACAATAAATCAAACTGACAATAAATTAATTTTTTTTGGTCCAGCCTGATCTCAAATGCACACTGACTTTGAAAAGTTCTCATTTAATTATAACTTTCATGTTCTTTATTTGTGACAAAGCCTGACAAGTACTTTTCCTTGATAGCAAACACATATATATTAACATATATAACACACATGTGCGTGCTTTCATATACATGGTGATTTCAAGGATATGAGGAAATCTAGGTATGGAAACTCCACAGATGATCATCAGCAATCTTCTTTAAGTCAATATTAAAGAATTGTCTGGAGGCACTGTAAAGTTAAAAATGATTTGTCTAAAAGGAACAGAACCAATGATTTTCTGACATCCTGGCTGGCTCTCTATCTATCATACCATTATATCATGTAACCTCTTAATGGCAATAATCTATGGACCCTAAAGTATTTTTTAGGCTCTAAACTATTCCTAGACTGGTCAATTTTCAAGGTGAAGGCTTTGTGTTTGTATAGTGCTTTCTAGTTTACAAAAGAATTTCACATACATTGTCTCATTTCATCAACAAACAAGCAAAATAAGCAGATTCAATTTTTTTTCCCATTGGATAGAAGAAAAAACTGATATTTAAAGAGGTTAAGTTCAAAAGGCCCCAACTGTATCCAGCCTTCTGATACTTCAAAAAAGTACAGGACTCAAAACCAGGAAACTCTGGATTTAAATCTGTGTAAATAGAATTTTGTACTCTTGAACTACAGTTCTCAGAATCCCTTTCCCTTCGTTCCTACATTATGTTCTTACATTGTATTGATAAAGTTGTATGTAACTCCACCCTCTCTCTCTCTTCTCCCATGTGTGGTCCAGGAAGCTTCTCTTTACTAAGGCCATCACTTTCCTCTACTTCAAGTTATTATTAATAAACCTTATAAAAATATAACATTTGGAGTATTAGACATTAATTTTTAATCTTACAATTCCCATCTCTAATACTTGCCTGACCATAAGTAAATTATTATTATTATTATTATTATTATTATTAAAACCCTTACCTTCTGTCTTAGAATTAATATTGTGTATTAGTTCCAAGGCAGAAGAGTGGTAAGGACTAGGCAATGGGGGTTAAGTGACTTGCCCAGGGTCACACAGCTGTGAAATGTCTGAGAGCAGATTTGAACCTAGAACCTTCTGTCTCTAGGCCTGGCTCTCAATCCACTGAGCTACCCAGCTTCCCCCCATAGGCAAATTATTAATGTCTCTGGTCCTCATTTTATTCATCAACAAAATGGAAAGGATACCTAGAGTATCTACTTCATAGGATTATGGTGAGGAAATTTAAATAAGATGATGGACCATTAGAGAATCACAGATTTGGCTCTGGAAGGAACTTTATTGGTCTTAAAATATGTAAAGAAATTCTTATTCTTTCATGTTATATAAATGTCAGTTATTATTGTTGTTCCATTATATCCTAAATTATCTCACTCTCCTGCCTTTCCCCAGTAGCCTGAAAGATTTGCTTTACCTCCTTATAACCCTAATTTATCATTACATAAATAATCTATGCAAAAGCAATGGATCACAAATGTAAGATGTCATAAATAAAATAGCTATTTGACATACGTGCAAAAATGTTGTTTTGCTGAAGATCTGAAGAAGGGCTACTCTAGTGCTTGTCACATATATGAGCTTGTTGGTTGGTTGGTTGATTGATTCTACATTCCTTGGTAGGACTCTTAGAGACAAGGTAGCCTTCGAGAGATTTCAAGTGCTGAGGACTCCAAGGGGGATTGAATATTGGAGCTACTCTTTGGTAGTAACAAGAACCATTGGGCATTCCATAATGTGAAATGGAGCCTAAATTTTTTGCAGTTTACACACCAAGATCCCTAGAATTGTGGATGATCTAGAGTTTAGGGAATATCCACATTTTTTTCTACTCAAATTACAGAGTATGAAAGAGAGATGGCGGTCATGGATACTTAAAGGATTTTCCTTGGGGTCAAGCTGCCTCTGAGCCAGATGATCTTATTAAAAAAAGAAGAAAATACCGGAGACATTTTTATTACTTTAATGTTAACATGACCACTTATGGGAATTAAAATGGCAGAATAAGGAATAATCTCAGATGACTAAACACATCTCCAAATGACCAAAAAGTTAAAAAAAAAATCTTAAAATAAATACTGGCATGGCAGTACCAACAGAAGATGTGTGAAGCAGTGCTCTGGCCCAGAATAGGAAGGAGAGATAGCAAGAAGAGTCCATCTTGCTGAAATGGGAAGGAAGAACATGAGCCAATGCACAGAGAGGAACTTAGGCACAATGTGGTGCAAACTTCAGGGGAAGGAGCACAACCTGGTTCAGTCCAGCCTTAGCAAGGGGCATAGTGGAAACCAATAAGATATAATGCAGAAGGCAATGGGAGGAGCACAGCCCAGCACAGTCCAGCCATGGCAGAGCCAAGTATGACATAGTACAGGCAGCAGTGGGAGAGACTTAGCCCAACAAGGTCTTGTCATAGAGGGAGAGGACAAGACCAATCCTGCACCAAGAACATCTGGATGGAGCAGCTGTAAGTCACCCCCATCAGGTCAGCCAGTCCCACTCTGCCAAGTGCTCAATCCCAGACCCAAGAGGCAGCTAAAAGGCCTCAGGCACCAAAATAGGCCACAATACAACCTCAGGACAATTCTCAATTCTCCCTCCATCCCAGGAATGGATCTAAGCTTCAGTACCTAGGCAAAGTCATGATAAGAAACCCCCCCCCCCCAAATGAGCAAAAGTCAAAGAAAAAGCCTGACACTGGAAAACTATTTCAGCAAAAGATGAATAAAATGCAAGCTGAAAAAGAGGACAGCAATACAAAAATGAAAATGTGAAGCCTCAAAGGAAAATGTGAGAGGACGTATGCCCAAAACGAACTCCTGGAAGAACTCTAAAAGAAGATAAAAAAACCTAGTGTGAATGCATATAACCTTCAGTGAAAACCAGACATAACTCGCTCTCACTTTCACTTTTGGCTCAAAAAGATTTTAAACTCCTGGGTTAGCAGTCCATTATTTCCTTGTATCTAGTCAAGGAAGGCTTCGTGGAAGAAGCAGATGCAGAGGTAATCTTTGAAACAAAGAAGGAGGAAGCCAAGAAGACGGGGAAATGAATATTATTGCAATGTGGGAAAAAGTGGTGGTTATGAATCATGTAGAGTAACTGTACAAGAGCCTCATGTTATGCCAGAGACACGGATATTGATGATCTGGAACTATTCTTTGTTAAATCTTTGGGGAGAAGCATGGAACAGGATGAAGAGTACAGACAAGAGTCAGAGATTTGGGGTTCAAATACTATCTCAGATCACTGCGTGACCTTGGGAATGTCATTTTACATCTATGAGTTTCCATCTCTTCAACTGTAAAATGAGGATATTTGGTTAGGATGGCCTCTAAGGTCATTTTTAGTTCTAAATCTATGATCTATAAGTACCAAGTGGTAAACAACGGTGAGAATGACACGAGAACCTGGACTAAATCATAACTGTGCACATACAAGAAGTTAAAAATAAATACTTACCTACAGATTATTGCAGGTTTCTTAGGCCTTTCTCCTTTCCTAAATAGTTCCTGGCCCAACATTATCTTCTATTCTTTACCCTTTTGTTCCATTCTCCTCTTGGAGCTTACCCTATTCATCATCCTTTCCTGAGCGGCTTCCTTCTCTAATCTTGAATCTCTTCCTGTCTTCAGGCATTTTCTATGCTTCCTGTACACATGCCTTACTCTCTGCCAAACTTAAGAAAACTTCACTTAACCCTGCCATCCCCTGAAGAAACAAATATTGCCATCTCTCTCTTTCTTTTACTAGCCAAACCCTTCGGGAACATATTTGTCACTTAGAGCCTCCATTTCCTCATATCCAACTTGCCTCTCGACCCTTGGCAATCTGACTTTTGAACCAACCAATCCACTGAAACTGCCATATCCAAGGTTACCAGAAATATCTTAGTTGCTAAATCCATTGACCTTTTCCTAGTCCTTATCATTCCTGAACTTTCTAAAAAGACTTTGACACTTTTGACCAGAAACGCCACTTCCTACATATTCTCCTTCCTGAGCTTCATGATAACACTTTCTCCTGATTCTCCTCCTGTCTCTCCACTCCTCTATATCCTTTGTAGATTTGTCACTTATATCCCACCCTGTATATTTAAGTTTACTCAATAACTCTTAATTCCTCTTCCTTCTCTATAATGCTGTTTCTGGGTCTTCCTGTCAATTCAATGAGCATCTCTATGATAATTATTTCCATATCTATATAATCATCTCTCAACTTTCTCCTGAGCCTATAGCCCTGTATCACCGATCAACTACTTGTCAGGCGTCTCTGCTGGGATATGCCATCGACATCTTAAACTCAACATTATCCAAAATGGGGTCTGTCCTATTTCTTCTGTATTTCCTGACCACCCTAGAGAAGTCAGGAATAAGGAATATTGAATAGTAGGAAGTGATCAACTGTATCAAAAGCTGCAAAGAGATTGAAGATAATGATGTCTAAAAAGGAGGACTTCTAGATTTTGCCTTTAGTATGTCATTTATTAATGCTCATCACTCTTCTTGTAAATGGTTAAAGAGAGAATGAGTGGTGTGGAAGGAGAAGTATCAAAAACAGTCATTTTTGTAAAGTAGTAGAGCAATAATACCATAAATAACTAAAATTGCATATATGATCTAAATATAAAAGAGCATGTAATAAAATAACTAGAAATGAAGAAATATCTTTCACGACTATGACTGGATAGGGATGAGGGGAATTTTATCTAAATGAGGGATAATGAAGTTCATAAGACAGAGAATGTTAAGTCACATGGTTTAAAAATCGTAGAAAAAAACATTTATTATAGAATAAGAAGAGAAAAATAGAGTAGTGAAATTATATGTATTATTGAAAAGTATACCCAAATCATACAGAAAATTGGCATACACACACTATATATACATGTACATGTACATATATATATATATATATATATATATATATATAGTGAAATAAGTAGACTGCTGTAACTGAAGTTAGAAAACTTGCCTTCAGGGGCAGCTGGGTGGCTCAATGGATTGAGAGCCAGGCCTAGAGATGGTAGGTCCTGGGTTCAAATCTGCCCTCAGACACTTCCTAGCTGTGCGACTCTGGCCCCCATTGCCTAGCCCTTACCATTCTTCTGCCTTGGATCCAATACAGAATTGATTCCAAGATGGGCTTTAAAAAAAGAAAAAAAAAGAAAATTCATCTTTATGAATCTAAATCTAGTCTTAGGAACTTACCACTTACTAGCTGAGTGACCTTTGGCAAGTCACTTAACCCTATTTGCCTCAGTTTTCTCATTTGTAATAAGAGCTAGTGAAGGAAATGGCAAACCAATTCAGTATGTTTGTCAAGAAGTCCCAAATGGGATCACAAACTGCCAGACCCAACTGAAATCAATGAACAACAAAATATACATATCACACTGAAATTCACTGTACAATAAGTCACAATATACAAATGAATAGGGTTTAGAAATTATTGATGTTTATTTTTTAATCACATTTGTTTGCAAATATATCCCACTCCCACTCAAAGAAACATCCACACACACATATATACATACATGTATTACATACACAGAATGTTAACAACAACAAAGAGAAACAAGCATTTCAGAAATTAACACATCAATTAATTCCAATATTATATTCAATGTTCTAATTCTCTAGCCCATTTTTCTCCATGCAAAGAAGGTGGGGTGACACATTTTCATATCTCTCTTTCTATGTCAAAATTGATCATTATAATTGCACAGCATTTAGTTTCAAGTTTGTAATTTGTGTTTTTCTTTTTCATTTTTCATCATTATTTATATTTCTTTCTTGGTTCTATTTGCTTTACTTGGCATCAGTTTATATGTCTTTACATCCTTCTCTAGATTCATCTCATTCACAATCTGGAAAGGTTTTAAAGTGGCTGTTAATCTTTTGCAATTCTTTTTGGGGAATCCTTTGTCCATGTCATATTGAAGGATATCTTTCATATTTTTCAAAAGAATCACAAACTATAACTGACCATATATATGAAACATGCATTAAATCACTAATAATAAGAGAACAGAAATCAAAACAGCTCTCGTTTTACCTCACACTAAGAAAATTATTAAAGATGACAACATGAGCCAACAGTAAGTTTTTGAAGGGTTATATGAAAATAGCCACATAACATATTTTATGGAGCCACAAAGAGGTGTAATGGCTATGAATATGACTTTGTATTATTTTAAAAAAGTAACTAACCTGCCCAGGCCCTTTCAGTCATCAGTGTTACACCATATATGCCTCAAGTAGCTCAAAGAGAGAAAGGATTATATATATAATCATGGCAGATTTTATATGAAATATTTTTATAATTATATATTTTATACATATAAATATATGTATGTGTTCTATACATATAAATGTAATATATGTGCATGTTCTATACATATATAAATTATATAAACGAATATATTAAATCTTCTATGAGAATAAGTGACAGATATATATGAAGTGTGTGCATTCTATAACAATGTAATATTTAACATATAATGCGCATATATATGTATGTGTATATATACACACACATACATGCTCCAAATCCACAAAAGAACTAGAGAAAAGTCAGATGCCCACTGATTGAGGAATAGCTGAAAAAGCTTCTGATACATAAATGTTAATAGGTTATTACTTTCTCATATGCTATGATAAAATTAAGAATTTGGAGAAAGATGAAAAATAGTTATATATCATAGAGAGGTAGTATACAGTTTTGTTATCCTGATACAGAGTGAAATGAACAGAAGCATAAAGCATGAGAATAATAAGCACAATGACTAGAACTTTGTAAATGAAAGGATTAAAGGAAGCTACTTTGAGAAAAGAAGATGAAAGGAGCCCTTTCCTGCTTTTATTCATCTCCCTCTCTTTAAAACCTTGGTTTGGAGTTCCTGTCACTTAAGTTTATCACTTAACTATAATGTGACTTCGGTGTACACTAATAAGTTGGTTATGTGGTTAGTCTTTTCTTCCCTATTGGAACCTAATACTCTTGGCTTAAGGGTCTTATCCTACACTTCTACCTGTACCATTCCCTGCAGCATTAAAAAATATATTAGGCAAACATTAATTGTTAGTTAATTCAGGAGTTAAGATTGAAGCAGGAGAAGAAACATTTTTGATCAAATGAATGAAAAATCTAGTGTTAAAAATTATCCTAGTCTGTTATGTATAAATTCCTCTGGAAGAATAATCTATCAAAGTGGGGAAGCTAAATAGGAAGTTACTGATGTGATTTATACAAAAGTGATGAGATTTTTGATTTGTAAGAAGGCAAAGAAGTACAGGCCAATGGAAGAGTTCCACAGTAGGAGTCAAAGGAATCTTGTGTTTGAAATCTGACTTTGCTACTTAATCGTGTGAAATCACCTAACTTCTCTTGGTCTCAATTTTTACATTTGTAAAGTGAAGAGAATTGGACTAGATGGCTTCTTAGGTCCTTTCCACATCTATGTCTGTGATCCTAGGAATAGAAAGAAAGAGGGAAGGTCAAAGACTGAATTAAATTTTATAAGTTAGGTGATATTAAATGGCTGATGGAGATTGACAAGTCTGGGAAGATAAAGTAGCATGAAAAAAAGTGGCTTCATTAGCAGTTATATAAAAAAAATCAGAAGGGTAGTCATTTCATGAAAGGAAAATCCAATCTTGAAGATAGTAAATATTTACTTAACAGTTACTAGATGGGGCTCAGAGCAAGAAAGACTTGAATTTGAATTGTGCCCTTGACACTTACTACATGGGATTCTCTCTCAGCATCAGTTTCTTATACAAGTATACAACAGGGATAATTAGAGTATCTAGCTCTTATCTGCTACTAGAATGAAATGAGATAATTGAAAAGTGCTAAGCACAGTGCACCTGGCACATAGTGGGTGCTTAATAAATTATCCCTTAATAAATTCTTCGTTCTCCATCCCTTTTACTTTCTTCTTCTTCTTCCTGGTCCTTTCCCCTTCCTTTCCTTTGTCTCCTTCCTTATGCCTAGGTCACTCTCAGCTCTGCATCTATAAAATGACTAGGTAGACCAGGACCAGGCCAGCTCTAAAGTCCTTTCCAGCTCTTAAGCCCTTTCCAACTCTAAAAAAAATACTCTCTGTGAATATTTATAAATATTATATACAAATCCTTAGAGACACAGAAGTAGTACTTACTGTCTCTGCCAGGTTTTGGTCATGACACCCTAGTCAAAAGTGGGGGAAGGCTATAACTCAACAGTATTAACAAGTACCTCCATAGATAAACATTCCAAGACCATTAGCCTCAACTTTAAAGGGACATAATTGTACTGCGAAGGTCAAAGTTGGATGGAAAATTTAATATGTATTACTACTTTGAAAAAATTCTACATTAGATTTAAACATTTACTTGGATAAAATTAGGTATGTCATTTCTCAGCTTGGAATGTTGTTGTTCCCCTAAGAGTAACAAAATTGTTCCTATCATTTTATGATTAAATTGGTTAAAAAACAACAAGCTGTTGACGTAGGTAATGATGCTTTCCTACACTCATAAAAATCAAAACAACTTTTATTTCAAAGAAGAAAATGTTGGCAAGCATTAATTGCACAATAATGCTTGTGTTTTGAAAATAGGAATTAAATGAGTTCTTTGAAGAGAAAAAATGCTAAAATGCTTACTCAAGAACCAAGAATAGTTCAGTAAAAAAAATATTTTTAGTGGCTCAGGCAAATAGAAAAGTTATTTTTTAGAAGTTGCTTAAGTATATGTTTACCTGGTGGCTTGTGGTAGACTTTTAAGAAATTCAATAAACATCTTAAGAAAAATGTTTTTTTAATGAGAAAATTCACCATGAAGAATTTGTCTTTAACGCCAAAGAGAAGGGGAAATTATAACATCATTTTGCATTGCTGGCTAGTTTCTCTCCTGCCAGTACTCCATCTCTGTCCTAACTGCTCTCCAGGTGTATACATTAGGTTTCTCTAAACACTTCATTAAGTCATTAATTTGACAATGTCTTTATAACTACAGTCTCTGAAGCATTAAAGGTATAAAACCCAGTTCTTCCCTTAAGTCCAGGATGACATGTGCTGATGACTTCATTTCAGGGAGTCAGAAGAGATTTTCTTCTTTACCTCTATCTCTGCTCTGACAATTTTTGAAGCAACCAGTTATCTGAAAGAATAGCCAGTCCCTTCTCTCTCTCCTCATCAATATATTCTCTAACCATACTTCTGGTTGTGTTCTGTTCAGGATATAATTTTACTCTTTCCTACCACTTTCTCACTAGAGTTTTTAAAGGGATAGAATTGTCATTTATGGTAGAAGAGCTATATTTGTCGATCCACTCTACCAGTGGTTCCCAAACTTTTTTGGCCTACTGCACCCTTTCCAGAAAAAATATTATTTAGCGCCCCTGGAAATTAATTTCTTAAAAATTTAATAGCATTTAATAGGAAATATAAATGCACCTGTGGCCATCACCACTCCCTTGGATCACTGCAGCACCCACCAGGGGGCGGTGGCACCCACTTTGGGAATCACTGCTCTAGACAGATCCCTTCTGGAATCTAAGTTGTTTGGGAGATGCATGAGTGGAATAGACCTTGCCATATCCACTGCTATGCAAGTCTCATAATCTCTTATACTACAACCTCCCTTCTTCCTTCTTTTCCCCTTCCTACTATGATAGGTACAGGGAAGAGAGACAGATAGAGAGACAGAAAGATGGAGAGATAAAGAGAGAAAGAGAGAGAGAGAGAGAGAATTGACCTAATATTCATATAATTAGACATTAAGTTTGTATTCAAATTCTTTAGAAAATTAAACAAAACAAATAATTGACACATTTATATAACATTTTTCACATGTGCAAAACCCCTTTATGTATGTTATCTTATTAGGACCTCATAATAACCCTATGAGGAAGGTTACTAAAGGGTTTTTCTTTTAATACCATTTATTTTTATTTTTACATATAACATGTAACATATTATTATAAAATGTAATGAATTATGATAAATACGCTTATCTAAGAGAAACAAATTCTCACATTAGTTATGTCCAAAAATCTGTCTCATTCTTCTTCCCTTTCCCTCCCACCCTTTCATCTTCCTCTAAGAAGGCAGGTAATATGATATAGGTTGTACATATATTATCATATAATAGATATTTCCCTGTTCTTCATGTTGTAAAATAAGGCATATATTGCTTACACTATAGAAAAATTCATGGAGGAAATAAAGTGAAGAATGGCATGTTTCAATCTGCATTCAGACTCCATCTGTTCCTTCTACGGTGGTGGATATCCTTTTGTGTCATGAGTTCTTGGAGTTGTCACGTATACTTGCCTTGCTGATAAATAATAGCTGTGATTCACAGCTGACCATCATATGCTACTGTTGTTACTAAATACAGGGTTCTCCTGGTTCTGCTCACTTCATTTTGTACCACTTCATATTAGTTTTTCCAGGGTTTTTTTGTGATCATCTTATTTGTAAACTTTTATGGCATAATAATATTCCATTATAGTCATACATACATGAACCACAACTTGTTCACCATCCTTCAATTGATTCCGTTCTTTGTCACCACAAAAAGAGCAGCTTTAAATATTTTAAAATATAAAATTTCTTTTCCTTTTTGCTTGAACTCTTTGGGAAACCTAAGAATAGTATTACTGAGTTAAAAAGTATACATTTTTTAAATCTCTTTTAGTATAATTCCAGACTGATGATCAAAATGGTTGAATCAATTCAACAATGTATTAGTGTCTGTATTTTCCACATTCCCTCAAACGTTTATCATTTTGCCCTTTTATCATTTTAGCCAATCTGATAGGGGTAAGATGATATCTCAGAGATATTTTAATTTGCATTACAGTCGACAATGATTTAATTTGTATTGCAGTCAACAATGATTCAGAGCACTTTTCAGTATAATTATATAAAGCTTTGATTTCTTCATGCAAAAGCTAATCAGATATTTTGATCATTTATCAACTGGGGGATGACTCATATTCTTATATATTTGACTAAGTTCTCTATATTTTAGATATGAACTGTCAATATGAGAAACTGTCTATAAATTTTTTTTTCCCAATTTAGCCTTCTAATTTTGGCCACATTCGTTTTTATTTGTATAAAAATCTTTTCAATTTAATCTAAGTTAAAGTTTTTATTATTTCCATTTTATAGATAGTAAAACTGAGGTAGGGAGACATTAAATATCTTATTCATGGTTACATTACATTTAAATATCAGAACTGGGATTCAAACCCAGCTCCAGCACTATCCACAATGTAATACCTTTGCCTCTAAAATGCTGAATGTTTTCCCACAGAGATTCATATGATAGCCTGATGAGGAAAGCCTGCATAGATTATTTAATGCCCATTGATGGGAAAGTTTAGTGGATTGAAAAGTAACAGAGGGGTGATTTGTTTCCTTTCTTTTGAAATAAGTGAGTGAAGGTCCAGCTTTCTTTTCACCACGTCAAGTTGCCTTTTTTTATTAGATGTAAAACAGCATCAATTTTTCAGTAATTACTGAAATCAAAATTTCAGTAATCAACCTGCCATTATCTGGAAGTTTTTCTGTTCCTTCGTTTTACTGCCTTTAATAAAAATTTGGATATAGAATATAGAATATCCTTGCATATAGAAATAATATGAAGCTCCTTAATTATCCTGACCCTTAGATTGCCCCAAGGATATAGTATTATTTGAAGTTTCCTTGAATGGCCAAAGTGTTTTGGATGTGTGCTGAGAAACACGTCATGTGGCTTTTTGTACTTTTTAGGTGATGTGAAACAACCTGAAGGACGCTGTCTTTTGGAACAGGTTCTTTTGTATTCCTATGAACTATGGCATAAAAATCATCCATATTACTATTTACTTCAAATAAAATCTTTCTGTATTATCTCTTTTCCTACTGCAGAATTTATCAAGCAAACTTGCAATAAGGAAGGGTGGAAGGAACCAAGCCCAAGGGAGTTCCAAAAAATTTTCACAGCAAAGGTAGACAATGCCCGTTGGAATATAAGACACGACACGCAAAAACCTGCCTGAAGATGTGCCCTTCTTTCTTCTCACCATTCTACCATGTAATATTTGGCTCAAAGGAAAGTTAGACAATTAAATAAGGAAAGTGCTGTAATTTCTTGCTGTGCAAGTAGAAAGACAAATTTATTTTTTTCTCAAATATCTTATAAGACAATCCACAATGTATATGCATATCCTCTACTATATCATATTTCTTAAGCCAATATAATTTCCTTATAACATCCTAATACACTTCTACCACACTTATTGTGGTATAACATCCAAGAGAGCTGTCCTTGGTGTCAGGAAGACTTGAATTCAAATTTTGAAACACACTGGCTGTGTGACTATCGTGACTATTAAGTCATCAGGGACAAAGGCAACTTTCTAAAGTGTGTCTAGGTCTCTGTCCTGGTTTCTCCTCTTTATATATAATTTCACCAGGTGATCTCATCAGCTCCTATGGATTCAATTATCATCTCCTACCAGATTATTATCAGATTGATTTATCTAGTCCTAACTTTTCTCTTCACCTCCAATCTTGCATCTTCAACTGCCTATTAGATATCTCAAAATAGATGCTGCATACCCCCTGTAAATTCCACATATCTAAAATGGAATTCATTTTTCCTTCTTCTAATTTCCCTGATACTGTCAAGGACACTGCCATCTTCTCAGTCACTCCTGATCACACACAGGTGTAATTTTCAATTCAAAAGATCTTTTACCTCCCAAATAGAATCTGTTGCAAAGTTCTGCTGAATCTACCTTCAACATTCTCATGCATTTCTCTTCACCTTCTCTTCTCTGATTTTGTGATTGCCTTGGAATAGGCCTTCATCACCTCACACCTAGACCACGGAAATAATATGGTGGCCTCCCTACATCAAATATGTTCTTGCTCCAGTTCATTCTCCACTCAGCTGTCAAAGTAATTTTCCTAAACTGCTGGCCTCCACATGGCACACATCCCTAATCAGTAAACTCCAGTGGCTTCCTATCACTTCCAGTTTCAAATATGAAATCTTCCAGAGTTCAAAGCCCTTTATAATTCCCACCCATTCCCCTTTCCAGTTCTCTTTCTTTTTTATTAAACCCTCATGTTGTCTTAGGATTGATTCTAAATATTGGTTCCAAGGTACAAGATCAGTAAGGACTGGGGTCACATAGCTTGGAAGTGTCTGAGGCCAGAATTGAACTAAGGTTCTTCTGATTTCAAGTCTGGTTCTCTAACCATTGTACCATCTAACTGCCCCTCCAATTCTCTTTTATCTTATACTCCACCACACAGTGACAATAACCTTCCTTGCTGTGTCCTGAACAGGAAATTCCCTCTCCAGTTTGGGACATTTTAACTGTCTGCCATTCCTAGAATTCCCTCCTTCTTCTTCTCTGTCTCCTGGATTATCTGGCTTTTCTCAAGTCTTAGCTAAAATCTCACCTTCTGTAAAACATTCTTCTCAATCTCCCATAGTGCTAATGCCTTCCCTCTATTGCATATCTCCACTGTATCCTGTATATATCTTGTTTGTACATAGTTGTTTTCATAGTGTCTCCCCCATTAGATTGTGAGCCCCTTGAGGCCTTTTTTGGCATCTCTAGTTTTTTTTTAACACAGCCCCTCCCACATAGTAGCTACCTAAGAATGTTTATTGTTGATTGACTGAGAACCTACACTGGTAGGAGTTTCTTCATTAGAGATCTCCTTTTACAGATGAAATCACAAATGCAAAAAAAGTCCAGTAACAACAGTAGCACAGTAACTCCACAGTAACAGCACAAAACCACTGACATGTTCTCCATCATCAACATAGGAATCAGATGGGTGACAATGACCTAGACTACCTTAAAACCCCAAAACATTAACCTCACCCTCGGATAATTCCACTCTTTCTCCTCTTTAAAATAAAACATTGTTCCCATGGGAGTACCTCTTTCCTGTATTATTTTTTCTGTCTGTTTTTGTATTTACAGAAAAAATCAACATTAGGCTAGGTATGCCTATTAAAGTTTTACAATTCATGAAATTCAATGGTCATATTCTATAGATTGACTTCCATGTTCATGTAAATTATGCATTAATGAGATTCTTTTTATATACAGTCTTCAATTAGTAAAAAGAGCTCCCCAACTTGCTTTTATTTTTTGAAGAACATTATTGCTTACATCTCTTCCTCTTCATTTGCTAAACTATTTCTATTCAAAATGAACCATTCCATCTCATACATTCCAAGTTGTTCTCCCCATTTCTTCTGAGAGTCAAGGTCTAGGCTGCAAAAATGCACATTTTTCTTGATAGAAGCCGGGAGGACAAGTCATCAATCCATATAACTCTGCAATTACCTATTTCTAGCTTACCATTCACTTCCAGGATCCAACTTTTACAATATCCCATCCAATGTCCCTAAGTGTCTATGAGAAAGGCATGGAAGTTTGGCAGTGTTTCAAGAGCTTAGCCAATTATTCATAGGATATTCTGTCTCTATGCAATGATTACACAGTCATTTGAGAATTGATTGGAGAATAGAACCTTCTATCTATGAAATGTGACATATTTCTTTAGTTAAGTACTTCAGAAGAAAAAAAAAGTTTCCTGCACTACATGGCAACTAGTTATGTTTTAAGATATGGAATTCCTAGATACATTAGCCTTATAGATTGTTACATTTGCTTCTTTATAAAGTCATTTTCTGTACACCTGAGATATTAAAAAAAATCAGGATTTCCTCAAGGATTTACTTAGACACACACAAACACACACACATCACTTAGAAGATGATATCGTGATGATGAAAGGTAAATTTTCCTAATTCCTCATAGCAAATGAACACAACCTTGTCATTCTGAATACTAGAGTTGATCAGTTTTGAAAGAGATGCTATTATAGTGGTATATGATTATAATAAAATGCTATTGTGCCATAAGAAATGATGAACGAGATCATCCAAAACATCTGGAAAGATTTATATGAAATGATGCCTATGAAGTGAGTAGAACCAGGAGAACATTGTACATAGTCACAGCAATAATTTATGATGATCGATTGTGAACAACTTATCAATAATACATGGATCTTGGACAACTTGAAGGGACTCATAATGAAAAAGGCTAGCCACCATCAATGAAGGAACTGGTGGAGTCTGAATGCAGATTGAAGCGTATTTTTTTTTTACTTTATTTCCTTCATGTATTTCTCTCTAGTGTAAATGATATGTATTTTCTTTTACAACATGACAAACATGGAATTATGTATTGCATGGTAGCACATGTACAACCTATTTCATATTATTTGCCATCTCAAGGAGGAAGGAGGGTTAGGAAAGAGAGAGAGAACCTAGATCACAAAATTTCTGAAAATAATCATTAAAGTAGTATCTACATGTAATGTGGAAAAATAGAAAAAGGTAAAACATGAAAAAGAGGTTGTATTGAGAGACTATTGAAAAGTATAAAATACATTCTATATTTAAATATTTCATTTGTTATTATGATGTTGAGAGGGTAAGAGCTGAATAGGGGGACAAAGTTCAGTAGAAAAGAACCTTATTCTCTAGCTGTCTCTATGTTTCTCTCTCCATGTTTAGATAGAAAATAGGGAAGGATTCAGCAGTAGAGACACTATATCCTAATTAGGCAACATGAAGTTCAGTTGAGTTTAGTTCTAAGAAAAAGTGTTTCTAGTCCCAGGGAGCACAGAGTTGACAGGAGGCTATGTCTACACACAACCAGGTACATTTCCTTACTGGGTCACAAAAATCTATTCTGGAAATGAGCACATCTGTTTATTTAAAATATCATGTTTTTATTTATGCGTTTAGAAAATGTTATCCAAAATAAATAATAGAGAGTAAAATATGGTTCATTATCCAGTTTCTGGAATCATTCTCTCTGAATAAATTCCTATGTCTTTCCATATTTCTTTGTTTTCCTCTTAATCTTTTGACTGAATGGTATTAAATCTTAGGTACAACCTTAAGATAAGAAAAACTACTAATAATAAAGGGACAGGCAGAATCCTGATATGGAATTAGAGGGAATGAAAAATGACCAACTTTTGATTTATGTCTCTGCTAAGTTTCTCAGGAGATCTGCAAGTGTCACTGATGACATGATACTCTAAACCAGTGGTGTCAAACTCAAATAAAATGGGGGCTACTAAACAACATGTTAAAAGCTCTGTGAGTTAATTAACTTGGAAGACTATATATGTTTACATATTTCTTTGTTGCAAACACATCAAAACACTGAATCAAATAGAAACTGTTTTAATCTGATTTGACCTCACTCAGGAGCATTGTGGGTGGCATATAACATGTTTTACACTTCTGCCTTTAGCCAACGGAATTTTTATTATATATGACTCTATAGGGGTCTTGAGTAATTTTGTTTCTCTCTGCTAGTTGTTGTTCAGTTATTTTCTGCTGCATTCAACTCTTCAGGACCCCATTTGAGGCTTTCTTGACAAATATACTGGAGTGGTTTGTCTTTTCCTCTCCTCATTTTACAGATGAGGAAACTGAGACAGGTAGGGTTAAGTTACTTTCTCAGGTTAACACAGCTAGTAAGAATTTGAGACAGAGGAAAGTGGACTTGCATCCTGAAGATGAATCTTCCTGACTTCAGATCTGGCATTCTAGCCACTGTGCCCCTTAACTGCCCTTTGACAGTGGGGTACATTTTTATTCTGTGTATCTCTGTATGTGCCAAACTAGGCACTGTATTTATTCACTAAAACCATTCTGTGTGCAATTAATTATCAGAGTTAAGTCAAGAAGTATTCCTGATTTGTTATAGATTACATAAGACAAAAATATCATGAATTGGAAGGTTTTTTTTTTTTTTTAATTTTTAATGGAACAAAGTAAGTATATCAGTGCCTCCTAGCTGCAAGCAAAGGTAACACGTGGAGCTGGGTGTTAGGGAAGAAAGCAGAGTAGTACAAAAACACCCCATCTTTTTACAATCTCAAAGAGTGACAAGAACCTACAACTTCTGTGTGTTTCAGGCACATCCATCAAAATCCTTCCTCTTCTCTCCTCGAAAGGCATTTCTCCTGAAATGAAGCCTTCAAAAGTCCACAAAACACTTGGAAATTGTTCGTTCTCTCTCTCCACCCAACCTCTCTACTATCATTGTACCTGTCCACTCATTTAATATTTTTCTAATTACATGTAAAAATATATTTTTTTCTGGGGAAGAGCAGAGCACTGAAGAGGTCTACTTTTCAAAGAACCTATGAGGGCCTTAATTACTTATCAATATGGTATCTCTGTTTGTTTATAGCCTCAAGGAATCCCTGTGCTGCTATTGTCATCATAGCAGGATGCCTGAGATCTGTTGTATTCACAGCTAATTGACTACTGCAAATAAGAATTGCCAGTTAAATTAAAAATACAGAGTACTCTGGGGAACACTTTCCACTTCAATTCACATTAACTAGATCCAAGCTTAACCATGCTATTGAACCTCTATTCTTTGTCCTTCATTTAAAGAAGGACCAATGACATGTTGGGTGATGACTTGCATGTGAATTGTTTTTTATTTTATTTTATTTTTAATTTTAAACCCTTAACTTCTGTGTATTGACTTATAGGTGGAAGAGTGGTAAGGGTAGGCAATGGGGGTCAAGTGACTTGCCCAGGGTCACACAGCTGGGAAGTGTCTGAGGCTGGATTTGAACCTAGGACCTCGCGTTTCTAGGCCTGGCTCTCAATCCACTGAGCTACCCAGCTGCCCCATGTGAATTGTTTTTAAGTGAGGCAGAGTTGCAAAGAGCCATCAACCTTACTCTCCATTCTCAAGTCATTGAAATCCAGTGGCAAGACAAAAATCAGGATGACTGGTGATGGCTCCAGATTCAAAGGATGACCTTGGCATCCTCAATATCTAATGCCAATTTCAACTGCCATCATAGCAATTGGAACAAATTGCTCTCATGCACCCATTCTGCTAGGGAAAAACTTCACATGCTTAGGGTAGACACCCCTGCCCAACTTAATGAGGAGTTTGAGGTCTGATACTTATCATCACCTTGGTTTAGATCATTTACTGAGAGGTTTTTACTAGAGTGGGGCTACTGCACAAGCTACAGCTTCTTGGAGTCACAGGTGACACCAAAGTGGATGAGCAGCCTTAAAAAAGACCTAGCAAACCCTAATGCCAGCGGTGCTAGTTCTCCCTGTATACTCCATACTCCCTTATTGAAACTCCATATACCTATGAAAGGCACGGACTTTGTTTCTAATTGAAAGCGACTTTTTGACATCACTCCTTCTGAATAAATGGATTTTGCTCTGTTGTTAGTTTAGTAGAGTGACATACATCACAAAGCCCGCTCATCCTTATCCCTGAGTTTATGGGATCATGTGTGGCCCAGTGGCTCAAGACTCATCTTCTCACTCTGTTGTGTGTTCATGGCCTTTCTCTTTGAATGAGTAAGTTTCCTTCAGTTTGAGCGACTCCCTAAAATATATTGAACCTCCGCCTTAATCCATAACAGCCAAAACCAGGTAGGAAAAGAGGGCATGTTATCATTGGACATGTGGTTCAAGGTAGACTGAAGTACCATCATCAAGTGATTATTTGAGGGCTTAGAGCTTCTTGTTTTAACTTTCAGAATGTGAAATTAGCTTTAAGGTCAGGGTTTATAGTCAGCTTCAAGTGAAAACATTTTCTACAACAATTTAAGGAGAACTTTTGTTGTTGTATGGTGTTACTTTAAAAAAAGCATCAATGTCTCTCTTAAATAAGTATTAATCAGGGGGCAGCTGGGTAGCTCAGTGGAGTGAGAGTCAGGCCTAGAGACAGGAGGTCCTAGGTTCAAACCCGGCCTCAGCCACTTCCCAGCTGTGTGACCCAGGGCAAGTCACTTGACCCCCATTGCCCACCCTTACCACTCTTCCACCTATGAGATAATACGCCAAAGTTAAGGGTTAAAAAAAATTTTTTTTAAATTAAAAAAAAAATAAGTATTAATCATAAGAGCCATAATTAAGACAGGGCAACTGAGCAGTGAGGTTCCATATTTATGAAGAACATCTTCATTTGGAGAAGCATGCTTCTCCCTCCCATCCTGCTACAGCAGGTCTTCTCATTCCTTGTAATTCTTACCTCATGGTTCTCCACTGGGCTATGCTGTGCAGTACAACTTTACCCTACTGTCCAGTCTCTGGCTTCAGTCCCCAAGGCCTCCATTATTTCCTAATCCTATCTTGGGACCAATTCTCTTTTCTTACACAACTGTACCATGTTTAGATTGTCCTCTGTGAGAACTCAGTCCTGTCTATTTTTTCCCCCTTCAGATGAAATAATCTTGTATTAAGATTCTGAAAACTATAATAAATTTAGTCAAAGAATTGGTCATTTATTTTACAACAACGAGCAAGCCAATGTATTAACTTTCTCTTTAACTCAAATAAAAAGGAGGAGGCTTGCTTGAATTTTAAGTCTGACTTGTTCTTTATCTGCTCTACTCTGTTTCTGAAATGCTTTAGTGCTCTATAATGCCCACTCTTGCAATCAACCAGATGGCCCCATTTCCAATAATGTGACCCTAAAAGTGTTTAATTAGCTTTCTTCCTGCTGCCTACCCTCTCTCTTTGATGCTCTCATTATGGAACATAAACAGCAGCAGGTTATAAAGGCAAGTTGAAAATATGCTATTAAATTCTTTAGAACAGATCTCTTAAAGATTGTAGGCACAATTCAAGTACCACCAGATGCATGCAATACATTAGATAGTAAGCCATTATTAGTTTTTGGAAAGAGTTCCTTTTTTGGATGTAAGATACAGCATAGACACTCTGTGAGCTAGGTACTTACCTGGGTAAGCCTTAATATGTATACAACTTTGCATCTATTTACAAAGAGACAGGAAAGTACAATGAAATGAATGCTGGACATAGGAGCAGCATGGCCTGGGTCTTAGCTCTGCCACTAACTAGCCACATAGACAATAAAGCTATTCTTCAGTAACTTTAAATAAGTTCATTAAGCTCCCTGGGCCTCAGTTTTCTTAAGAACCAAATGTGAGAATTATTGGATTTAGTATCTAGGAGTGGATGTTGGAAGTCATCTAGGGCAATCCTGTCATTGTAATGATGAAATTATTGGGGTCCAGAGAGATAAAGTGATTTGCCCAAAGCCACAAAGGTAGTAAAATGAAGAATTTACATTCAAATGCAGATCTTGTTTAGCAGTCTTTCCATTGCACCATGAAAGAAGGAACTAAACTGATTTAAACCTAGATCTTTTGACTACAACTTCTGGGGTCTTTCCATAGTAAGAACCATGCCAAAGTGAGATCATGAGATGAAGTCTGCTGCCTTTTTCTGATTCCAGAATTATGGGACATTTTTCTTGCTTTTGTTATAAAAGGGTCTACAAAGCCTCCACTGATTAGCTTTAGTTAGCAGGTGGGTCTGCCTAAAGGCTAGCAAGAAGGCTCACAGAAGGAAGTCAGAGAATAAGAGAAAATTAAAAAACAAATAGGTAAGGATATTGGAAGCTGCCAGCTAGCCAAAATACCAGGCTTTTACTGAATGGACACCAGAATAAAATCACTTGTTGGCCAAATAGGAATCTTTGACTTCTCTGTAGTATTTAATATGATTGTATTGACCATCCTCTCATCTTAATATACTCCCTCTTCTCTAGGTTTTAGTCACTCTACTCTTTGTTTCTCTCTGTCTCTGTCTCTCCCCCTCTCCTTCCTACCCACCCCTATTACAAAAATTTCTAAGACATTAGAATAGAAAATCTAAAGAGAACATAATGGCAAGGAAAATTGATGCTTTAGAATAGAGTGGAAAAATTTACCTGAGAACTGGATAAGTTGAAAACTAGATTGAGCCAAAAAGAAAACAATGACTTCACGAGAATACAAAAATCAAATATCAAGAAAAGGAAAAAGTGAAAGAAATGTTTATTTCAGAAACAACGTATAATATGAGAGATATGAGTCTATTTGAAAATCATGATCTGAAAGAAAACCTGGAGACCATACTTTATGAAATTATAAATGAAAACTGCATAGAGATCTTAGTACCAGAAGAAAAGTAAAAACAAATAGCCCTATCAGTTACTTCCAGAAAGAAATTCCAAATTAAAATTCCCTGGATTTTTAGCCCAGAGTTTCCAAGTCAAAGGAATAAAAAAAAAAAAAGACAAGAAGTAAAAAACAAAACAAAGGAATATGAATACCAAAGAGCCACAATAATGTTCTTAGAAGGCTTAATAGTTGTCACTACAAAAATGAGAGCTTATAAGATATTCCAAAATATTGGAGATACAAAGACTTACAATAAAGAATAACTGTCTGAAAAAACTATAATTCTAAAGGGAAAAAATGAACCTGTATTGAAACATATTATTTCAAAGAATTCTTTATCCCTCAGACATGAGTAGAAATTCTGAAATGAAAGAGCAGGATCCAAGAGAAATATTGAAAGGTATACATGTTTACTCACTTGAAAGTTGATATAAAGGGATACATTTTTATATATTAATAGTTGATAAAGAATAAATATGAGAGCACTAATATCTCTAAGGGTAATAAAGAAAAATAAAAATGATAAGAAGTGGTTTTGTTCTTACAAGAAAAGAAAAAAATTAATTCCCTGTAAACTGGAAAGACCTCCAGGAATTGATACAGAGTGAAAGGAAATCAGGAGAACATTGTACACAGAGACTGATACACTGTGGTAAAATCGAATGTAATAGATTTTTCTACTAGCAGCAATGCAATGATCCAAGACAATCCAGAGGAACTTAAGAGAAAGAACACTATCCATATCCAGAGAAAAAACTTTGGGAGCAGAAATGCAGAAGAGAAACATATGATTGATCACATTGTTAGATGGGTATATGATTGGGGTTTTGATGCTAAATATGAATATAAATAAATAAAAATAAATAACCAAATATTAGAAAAAGCAATCAAATTAACTATAAATGAACTCTTAAGGAAGGGGGAAAAAGGCCCAGGATTTATAAGGATTTTCAAGTGAATTCTCTTCTATTTGATTTGATTCTGTCCTATCCTATTCTTTACTATTTTAGTTAAGAAATAAAATAAAACCTTTACCTTCCTCTTAGAATCAATACTATGTATCAGTTCCAAGGCAGAAGAGTGGTAAGGGCTAAGGAATGGAAGAATAATTGACTTGACCAGGGTCACACAGCTAGGAAGTATCTGAGGCCAAATTTGAACCAAGGACTTTCCATCTCTAGGCCTGGCTCTTAATCCACTGAGCCACACAGCTGCTCCCTATCCTAGTTTTCTTATTTATTCTATTTAAAAGTAAATGTATTCCAGTCTACTTACAAGTAAATTCAGAATTTACAAGTTAATTCTACCAACGAATAGTTAATTTCAGCATTATAGAGACTGTTTACACTAAGAATGCAACCTTCCAATTTCTTTCTTTGATTGAAATATGGGCTTATATTTAAACCATGGAGGGACAAAAGGGGGAGAGAAAATTATATACGAATGTCCCTCATGATCACTGATATAAAAAATTAAAATGAAATATCAGCATGTAACCTTCAACAACATATTAGAAAAACTATATAATATGAGCATTTGGGTTTGTACCTGGAATTCAGATTTGGTTCAACATAGGGAATAGTTATATAAATTATATTATATTCATTCCATTCTATAGAATATTATCTACATTAATAATATAAATAATAAAAACTATTATTATATCAATAGACTCTGAAAAACTTTTTTACAAAATCTGACACTCATTTCTATTAAAAGATCTAGAAATCATAAGAATCATTAGATCTTATTCTCCTCGTTCCTTTTTTAAGTGAAATTAACCAGTTTATCTATTTTATTGTTTTTTTTAATAAAACCAGCTTTTTAGCTTTTTTTAAAATCAGTTAAGTGTTTTTCTTATTTTCAGTTTTATTCATCTTATTTTTGATGTCAAGATTTGTGATTTCTTGTTTAATTAGGACTTTTTAATTTGTTCTTTTTCTAACTTATTTAGTTGCATACCTAATTCATTGATTTGTTTTTTCTCTCATATAAAAGATATAATTTTCCCTAAGTACTGCTTTGGCTATATCCCATAAATTTTGGTTTGATGTCTCATTGCTATAATTCTCTTCAATGAAATTGCTGATTGTTTCTAAGATTTGTTCTTGGATCTATTTATTCTTTAGAATTAGATTATTTAGTTTCCATTTAATTTTTTTCTGTTTTGCCATAGTCATTTATTGAATGCAATTCTTATTGTGTTATGATCTGAAAAAATGAACCTAATATTTTTGCTTTTTTGAATTTGTTTGCCTTAGGTTTTTATGCCCTAATCCATGGTTAATTTTTATGTAGGTACCATGCACTGCTGAGAAAAAGGCATATTTTTTTCTATTTCCTTTCAGTTTTCTCCAGAGGTCTATCCTATCTAACTTTTCTGAAATTCTATTCACCTCTTTATGTTCTCTTTTGTTTATTTTTGGGTTAGATTTATCTGGTTTTAAGAGGGGAAAAATGAGGTCCTCCACTCTTGTAGTTTTACTGTCTGTTGCCTCATATATGTCATTTTACTTCTTTAAAAATTTAGATGCTATATCATTTGGTGCATATATGTTTAATATTAGTATTACTTATTGTCTGTGGTACCTTTTAGCAAGATATCATTTCATTTCTTATCTCTTTTAATTGGATCTATTTTGGTTTTAGCTTTGTCTAAGATCATGATTGCTTCTCTTGCTTTTTTTACTTCTGATAAGACAAAATAGATTCTGCTCAAGTATCTTTATCTTTATACTGTGCCTCCCTAGTTCAAATGTATGTCATGTAGATAGCATATTGTAGGATTTATGTTTTTGATCCATTCTGCTACCTGCTTCTATTTTATGGATGAGTTCATGTCATTCACATAATTGTGACAATCGTATATTTCCCATCTTCTTACTTTTTCCTTGTTTATTATTTTCTTGCTCTATCCCTTCACTGTGTCCCTTCTAATAAATGGTTTACTTTTGAGCACCATCTCCTCCAACCCCATCTTCCCTTATATCAAGATCTTATTCTCAATAAAATAAATCTTTATCTAAATAAAGAATAAGTAATATATATAGTGTTATATCATATTTCATATTATCATATATCACACACATTAATATTAATATGATAGACATGAAATTAACAGTTTTAACATATAATTATACTATGTAATGAAAAAATAATGTACAATTTTCTCATGGGTAAAGAAAGGGTGCTTATTATTACCATTACCATTTAGCATAATGCTAGAAATAAGAAATAAATCTTTAGAAATAAGAGGAGAAAAATCAATTGGGGGAATAAGCATATGCAAAGAGAAATCAAAAGTATTCTTTTTGCAGATATGATGATGTAGTCAGAGATTCAAGTATATAATTTAACAAAAAATTATATAGAATTAAAGATAAATATCTATAGAAACATGAATTACTCATGACTATGGTAAGTAAATATAACAAAATGACAAAAAAGCCTAAATTCATTTATTTATTCCATGATGCACCAAAATGCCAAGAGAATATTTTACATACCTAGAAAAAGAAGCAATAGAATTTATATGGAGGAATAAAAGGTCAAAAATCTCAAAAGTTATAAAGGAAACAATATATATAAAAGGGATCTATTGGTATCAGATCTCAAACTATACAACAGTGTAGAAAAAGACCACATTATTTGGCACATGTAAATAAAAAAGAGAGAAATTTAGCAGTGGAACTAATTATTGTAGCTTGATAAAACCAAAGACTTCCATTAGTGGGGGAATTTGACACTTTCTGACAAAATCTGCTGAGAAAAGTAGACAGAAGTCTGGTAGAAATTAAATTTAAACTTAAACTAACATGTCACACAATGTACTAAGATAAGCTCCAAATTATATTTAGATATATTAAAAAGTCATGTCAGCAAGTCATAGAAGCATAGAAGAAATTATTTTTAAGATCTAAGCATAGGGGAAAAGCTCACAATTAAATAAATAATAGAATCATAAAACAAAATTATAATTTCAGTTTTATAAAATTAAATGATTTTTCAAAATAAATTTAGTGTATTAACAAAATTAGAAGGGAAACAGGTAGTTCGAAAAAAATCTTTGCAACAAATTCTTGAATAAAGGCCTCATTTCTAAGATATTCAAACTTGAAAGAGTTAAAGCCATTCCCCAGTAGGAGAATGAATTGAAATGAAAAATAATTTACCCAATCTTCCAGGCAGTTTAGTACAGGATAGCCTGTGTTACAGACACATACATAAATAAGCTGTAAAAGAATAGAATATAAACAGAAAAGGGTTATTCTGTGCTATGGAAGATGTAAGGAAAAATCACTTCTGAGAGAGAAAAGGTACTTGACAAGGATAGGGAAGTTAGGGAAGAATATCAGGGAGACTATCAGGGAGACTTTCATATCATAGCTGTTATTTGAACATGAAATTCCCCCCTCCTTTTTTTCTTTCATCTTTCTTATTTGTGAAATCTTACCTTTTAACATTATTTTGAGGAAGAGAAAATATAAGAATTATTTCTATTAAAAGGGAGTAATTTCTTTTAAAAATAAGAACAAATAGATTTCATTCATGCACTTTGTTTATTTTCGAACCTCATTTTAAGCTAGAAAAGCTAATGCAAATTTTTTAACAGGCATTTACCAAAGAACAGTAAAAAAATGAACAAACCATTCTTTCATTTTGTCTATTAAACTCAACAACAACAACAACAACAACAACAAATGCAGCTATCATTTAGGACTGGGGGAATAATTTGTTTAAAGAATAAACTTTCTTCTTTTTCAATAACTGTAGGCAGAAGATCTGTTACTTTCTGTCCCATGGGATTTTCTTGCTTTATAGAGAAATACAGCTGTCATAAGAAAAACTGCGTACTTCTCTGTGCATTATAGAGGCCGAAAATTCCATGCTATCAGAGTTGTAATTTTGTACCCAGGAAGATATACCTAAAATGTTTTTTAGAAGTCTGTAGGCAATTAATCCCTAGATATTCAGACACCATTGCAGAGTCATTTTTTTTCTCCTTAAAAATTGGTAAGTCTTTCCTGTTGCCTCTCAGTCATTTCTTTCCTATTGCCATTTCTGTCTAAAATGATGAGGATCATTGAAGGCCAAAATAAGGAGGGTTGGCCAGAAGGATGACAGCTCAGAGAATCTAAGCACCATGCTGTTATAGGGGTTAGGAATGTTCTTGATGTTGGCATTTTTATAGTTCAGTTGAAATACCCACCAGGTGAAATATAGACTAAAAATACAACTCTAAAAACAGAATGATTTTCAAACTTTTAGACTTAGGACTTAGTGTCTTTCCTTCGTCCTTCTTCCTCTTGTTTTAAATCAAGAAGGACAGGCTACCATAAACAGGTGATGCCACCCTGGAAGAAATGTTTTCTAAAAAAAAGTTAGGAATATTCTTGTCAAGAGTGTTCATGTTAAATGCAATAATTTGTTAATAATCTCCCTCACTTTCCAGCTTGATGGCATTGAGAAAGATGATGCAGTCTTTTACAGAAACCATGGAGATATATTTTTCCTAATGTAGACAAGATGGGCACCTTTTTTGCAATAAACAACAGAACACCCACAACACAGTGAGATGTAAAAATGCATAATTCATCTAAATGGGACTGCTCTGAAATAAATAAATGAAAGCTTCTTTGGTTATCTATTTTTCTTTCTACCAAAATGGAAAATACTTCCCACTGAAAAAATTGGTATTGCTAAGAAACGAAAATTTTAAGTTCTACTCACTCCACCCCAAACAGAGTCCTCTTTCTATTTTTCAAAATTCTGGAGCTTGGGAAAGTCATAATATTAATGTAATATTCCATAGTCCTTTTTTGAAAAGAAAGTCTCAACTTGGCTCTTCCCTAATATAATATCCATAGCATCCCATCCTTTTGAGAACATGTTTATAATAGACAATGTCATCCTCTCCTCAAACATGTATGTCTTTGGGTTCATGCATCTATTGTATTTTGTGACTTTTTTATCATAAACCTACAACCCATGACTGAGTCAGGGCCTTACTCTAATTTAGAAGTTAAAGGACCCAAGATGATTCAATAAATTATGCCAATAATGTGCCATTTCAGCCTTTCTAAATCCAACTATTATAGCACACTGGGAGAGAGAGAGAGAGAGAGAGAGAGAGAGAGAGAGAGAGAGAGAGAGAGAGAGAGAGAGAGAGAGAGAGAG